>NC_092037.1:38038972-38377310 GCF_003086295.3 Arachis hypogaea
TCCAAAGATAGATTTTTTTTAAAAGAAACTTATTGTCTTTTCAATCAAGTAGAACATGCATGCAACTATCCTAACCTATGCAATTTATTCTATTCTATAAAAGAAAGAAAAAATCTAACTAAAATATCCTAATTATTGGTGTCAGAGAAGAG
Source organism: Arachis hypogaea (assembly GCF_003086295.3). Taxonomy (NCBI): domain Eukaryota; kingdom Viridiplantae; phylum Streptophyta; class Magnoliopsida; order Fabales; family Fabaceae; genus Arachis; species Arachis hypogaea. The sequence continues at coordinate 38,039,125 of NC_092037.1, forward strand.
AATTTACCTCCGGAAGTCAGGTACTGACCGACCTCCCCACACTTAAGGCTTTGCACCGTCCTCGGTGCCATCTGTCAGGAACAGGGGTGGGCTGGTGGCAGTATCTCCACAGTCGGGACCAGTATGGCTCCCGGTGCTGGTAAAAGAAGTGGAGTCCGGGGTGTCTGAGTCTCTGAAGCATCCCTTGAGTAGCTCCTTGAGGTGTTTGAATCGGCGCTCGTTACGGCGCTCTCTCATCTTTGCTTTTTGTTCATGCCGATCCAACTTTTCAAGTATCTGCTGGAGCACTTTCTCAGTGGTAGATGCTTGTGGTGTTGAAGAAGGAATATCTTCAACCGGCTTAGTAGGCTGGCTTGTAGTGGCTGCTGAAAGTCTGAGGTATTTCCCATTAGGGACATATTGATCATCCCGTGGAAGCATGACTTTGGTGTCCCCAGCTCCGCAGGAGACTCTGGCTGCAGAGACAAGATTTGAGACCAAGGCGGAGAAAGGTAAGTTGCCCGCGATTTGTACATGCTCCATAGCATGCTGGATGTGTCTTGAGAGATTCAGAGGTTGGTCTGTAAAGATGCACCATAGTAGAACAGCCATGTCCGCAGTGAAAGAGGACTCATGAGTGCTTGGAAAGACGTAATGGGACATGATCTGTGCCCATACGCGAGCCTCCAAGGTAAGTGCGGAAGCCAAGATTCCCTTAGGGCGGTTGCGGTGGTATCCGTAGATCCAACGGCTGCCAGGTAAAGCAATGACTCTGAGAACGGAGTCCCAGTCAAATTGGTATCTCTGGCGCTGAAGGGTGGCTTCTTGAAAAGTGTTCATTCCTTCTGGATAGGGGAAAGACTCAGAACTTGCTGAATGACCTCTTCTGTAATGGAGACTTGCTTCTGCCGGACATAAACAGACTGAAGGGTTGGTATATAGAAGTTGGAGTAGAACTCAACTACCCAAGAAAGATTGACCTGCCTTGGCTGTCTCCGTAGGAAACCCCATTGTCTTCGCTCAATTTGTGGCTCAACAAAGGTGGCAATATTGGGCGGGAGGATGAGAAGGTATTCATTGTTATAGTTCCTTTCTGCTAGGATAGGGAACATCTACTCACAGTAGCGATTGGAAAATCGCGCAGTGTCCTTTGCTGGAAAGGCTTTCTCTTTGTCGTCAACCTTTATTATCCTCTTAACTCTTTTTGTTGAGAGCTTGACTGCGGTTGAAGAAGGCTCTGCCACTAATGCTCTTTTAGTTCCTCTTCTTGCTGATGGTTTGGAAGTAGCTTTCTCTTGTCCTTTCTTGGTGGCCATCCTGAAAAAAGGGAAGAGAAAGAAAATTAAATTCATAGAGATAGAGCAAGGAAGAGGGTATTGTAAGTGATAGTCAATGCACAATAAAGATAAATGGCATGAACACATGGTCCGGATTACATGTGAAAAGCTCATCAATGGAAATATAGCAAGTGCATGTAGGACAATGGAATGCAAGAGGTTTATTGGCATGCAGGCAAAGGCATGAGTAGCATATATCAAACATTTAATGTCCAAGTTAGGTTACCATTTGTAACAAACTAACTATCACGTTTGTATTGACAATTAAATTTAAATAATAAAATATGAAAGGGAATTTGTGAAAAGCAAGCATTGCAGAGTAGAGTAAAGTAATATAGAAAAGTGCATAGTGCTATATGGGCTTTTTCACAAATACATGGCATGCATGGTAAACAAGATATAAAAAGTATGGAATTGAATATGCAAGCAATCCCTTAAATAGGAGAAAAATAATTGTCAAATAATTTGCAATAATCCACAAGCATATAATGAGGAATGATGACTCAAAAGGTTTCTAACACCATGTAAAAGAAGAAGAAGGAAAAATAAAGATGTGAAAAGAAAAAGAAGAGAAAAAGAAAATAATAATATATATACATACTATAATAAGAATGATAGAAAAGAGAAGAAGGAAGAAGAAGGTAAAACCTTGTTAATGGTGGTGAGAGAGAGAGAAAGTGAAAGGTGAGGTAGAAGGGGAAGGGAGAAAGAAGAAAGAAGTGGGGAAAAGAAAAAGTAGGGTTTGGAGAAGAGAAAGATAAGATAAGTTAGCTTATTGGGTTGAGCTGTGCGGCGCATGCGACGTGGCTGCGGAAGGCACGCGTTCGCGTGGATGCGCGTCAGGAAGGGGGGCGCGATCGCGTCGGTCACGCGGTCGCGTGACCTACATTGTGCTGCTGGCGCGAGTGCAGCCTCGCTCCAGCACAACTCTCTGTTCAATATAATTCAATTGCCAAATTAAGGTGACACGAGTGTGCATCAGAAATTAATTGACGCGGCCACGTCGGCGACGCGGTCGCGTGACCAGGATTGTGCTTCCAGCACCAATCCAGCACCACTCTCGCACAATATAGCATTGTGCACCCTTTTACGTCGAAAATGCAGGGCAAGCGGCCGCGTGGAGTACGCGGTCGCGTGGGAGGCCATGATTTCCATGCGACGCGGTCGCGTAGAGTAAATTGTGCCTTTGGCATGACTCCAGCACTGCTCCTGCGTAACTTTCTGTTTATTTTTATTTTTCTTTACTCCCCCTGCCACGCGGACGCGTCGCTTGTGCGATCGCGTCGTGCGGCGAAAATTTTTTTTTTTTTAGAAAGATAAAGACATGTAATTGAAAGAGCACGAAAGCACTAATAAAGAGAATAGTTATTTAAAGAAGAAAAACTAAACGTAAAGAAAAGAACGATCATACCGCGGTGGGTTGTCTCCCACCAAGCACTTTGCTTTAACGTCCGTAAGTTGGACGCTCTACTATCTCAATCTGTTGCTATGTAGGGATCTTCCAGGCGGAAGATCTCAAGCTCCTTGCTCTTCTGCACCTTCTCACCATGGTATAGCTTCAGACGGTGTCCATTGACCTTAATAAGTTCAGAACTTGAAGGATGGCTTAGGTGATAAACTCCGTACGGTTCAGCCTTCTCTATTCTGTATGGACCTTCCCATTTTGATCTCAACTTACTGAGCATGAGCCTCAGTCGAGATTTGTAAAGGAGAACAAAATCTCTAGGTTGGAACTCTCTCTTCTTGATGTTTTGATCATGCACAGCTTTCATCTTTTCCTTGTATATTATGGAGTTCTCATAAGCTTCTAGGCGAAGGTTCTCCAGTTCCTGCAGTTGTAACTTTCTTTCAGCTCCAGCATTCTCAATCCCCATGTTGCACTCTTTAACTACCCAGAAGGCTTTGTGTTCGATTTTAACTGGGAGATGATAAGCTTTTCCATAAACTAAGCGGAAGGGACTCATCCCAATGGGTGTCTTGTATGCTGTTCTATATGCCCACAGTGCATTTTGTAGTCTGGTGCTCCAGTCTTTTCTGTGAGACTTTACTATCTTTTGCAAGATACATTTAATTTCTCTGTTTGACACCTCGGCTTGCCCATTAGTTTGGGGATTGTAAGCTGTTGCAACTTTATGGATTATCCCATGCTTTTTCATCAATCCTGTTAGTCTCCTATTACAAAAATGGGTGCCTTGATCGCTCACGATCGCTCGTGGTGATCCAAAGCGGCATATAATATGGTTTCTCACAAAGGAAACAACAGTGTTAGCATCATCAGTGTGGGTAGGAATTGCTTTCACCCATTTGGAAACATAATCTACAGCTAACAATATATAAAAATATCCACTAGAATTTGGAAATGGACCCATGAAGTCAATGCCCCAAACATCAAAAATTTCACAGAAAAGCATATATTGTTGAGGCATCTCATCCCTCTTGGATATGTTACCAAATTTCTGGCATGGGTGACAAGATTTACAAAACTCAGCAGCATCTCTAAAAAGAGTAGGCCACCAGAATCCACAGTCTAAGATTTTTCTAGCTGTTCGTTGAGGGCCAAAATGTCCTCCACTTTCAGATGAGTGACAGGCTTATAAAATAGACTGGAATTCTGATTGAGGTATACAACATCTAATAATCTGGTCAGCGCCACATCTCCATAAATATGGGTCATCCCATATATAATATTTAGACTCGCTTTTCAGCTTGTCTCTTTGATGTTTAGAAAAATGTGGAGGAAATGTGCGGCTAACTAAATAATTAGCAATAGGTGCATACCAAGGGACTACTTCAGATACTGCTTGCAGGTTGTCAAAAGGAAAATTATCATCTATAGGAGTAGAAGCATCCTTAATATGTTCAAGGTGACTCAAGTGGTCTGCAACTAAATTTTGATTACCACTCCTATCCTTGATTTCTAAATCAAACTCTTGTAACAACAGTATCCAACGTATAAGTCTTGGTTTGGATTCCTTTTTAGCCAATAGATACTTTAGAGCTGCATGGTCCGAATACACTACTACTTTAGTACCAAGTAAATAAGCCCGGAATTTATCCAGAGCAAAAATAATAGCAAGTAGCTCTTTCTCAGTAGTAGTATAATTGGACTGGGCAGTGTCTAAAGTCTTAGACGCATAGGCAATAACAAAAGGATTTTTACCTTCACGCTGAGCCAATGCTGCTCCTACTGCATGGTTGGAAGCATCGCACATGATTTCAAATGGCTGGCTCCAGTCGGGTCCTCTCACAATTGGAGCTTGAGTTAGAGCAGTCTTTAGCTTATCAAATGCTTGTTTACAATCCTCACGGAACTCAAACTCAATATCCTTTTGTAGTAATCTGGATAAGGGAAGTGCCACCTTACTAAAGTCCTTAATAAATCTCCTGTAGAAACCTGCATGGCCAAGGAACGAACGGACTTCCCTCACAGAAGAGGGGTAAGGTAAACTAGAAATAACATTCACCTTTGCTTGGTCTACAGAAATGCCATTATTAGATACCACATGTCCTAATACAATCCCTTGCTTTACCATAAAGTGGCATTTTTCGAAATTCAATACAAGGTTTGTATTAATACATCTATCTAATACTCTAGATAATCCATCTAAGCAAAGGTTAAAAGAATCACCATAAACGCTAAAATCGTCCATAAAAACTTCCATACAATCCTCAATAAGATCAGAGAAAATACTCATCATGCACCTTTGGAAAGTAGCTGGTGCATTGCACAAGCCAAATGGCATTCTTTTATAAGCATAGGTTCCAAAAGGACATGTAAAAATAGTCTTTTCCTGATCCTCAGGAGCTATATAAATTTGGAAATAACCTGTGTAACCATCTAAAAAGTAATAATGTGATTTACCTGACAGGCGATCCAGCATTTGATCAATGAATGGAAGTGGATAGTGATCCTTACGAGTAGCTTAGTTGAGACGTCTGTAATCAATGCAGACTCTCCAAGCATTCTGAACTCTAGTTGCTATGAGCTCTCCATGCTCATTTTTCACTGTAGTGACTCCGGACTTCTTGGGCACCACTTGCACTGGGCTTACCCATTCTCCGTCTGAAATGGGATATATGATACCGGCCTCCAATAGTCTGGTCACTTCCTTTTTGACAACTTCCAAGATGGTAGGATTCAATCTTCTTTGTGGTTGACGGACAGGTCTTTCTCCCTCTTCTAAAAATATTCGGTGCTCGCATATTTGAGGGTTGATTCCCACTATGTCTGCCAAACTCCACCCTATTTCCTTCTTATGCTTCCTCAACACATCAAGTAGCTGTTCTTCTTGTTGAGAAGTCAGTTCTCTTGCAATAATAATCGGAAGCTTCTGCTCATCCTCAAGGTAAGCATATTTGAGATGTGGAGGGAGAGGTTTCAATTCTAACTTTTGATCATGGACAGGCTCTGGGTTATCTGGGGCTTGTGAAAATGGCGAAGTGTCCTCATTGTCAGTTAAGAGGGTCCCCACACTTGGACCTTGTCCAGTGTGCCTCTCTTCAAACTCTTCCTTTTGAACTTCAGCCACACTTTCGTCTATGACATCACACTGGAAGATAGAACGATCTTCTGGGGGGTTGTCAATGACTCCATTCAGATTGAAGATTACTATGCGGCCATCTATTTCAAAGGAGTATGTCCCTGAAAAAGCATCCAATTTGAATTTTGATGTCTTCAGAAATGGTCTTCCACGTAGGTTTGATGATGGCTTATCTGAATCATTATGGGGCATCTCCAAGATATAAAAATCAGTGGGAAATGTGAGCCCTTTAATGTTCACCAAAACATCTTCAGCAACTCCAGCAACTGTAATAATACTTTTATCTGCTAACACAAAACGAGCTGCCGACCTTTTTAAGGGAGGGAGCCTTAAAACATCATATATAAACAAAGGCATTATACTGACACATGCTCCTAAATCACACATGCAATCATAAATTACTACACCACCAATAGTACAACTAACTGTGCAAGGACCTGGATCACTACATTTTTCAGGTAATCCTCCCATTAAAGCAGATATAGAACTACCTAAAGGAATAGTTTCTAATTCATTAATTTTATCTTTATGGATACATAAGTCTTTTAGAAACTTTGCATATTTAGGTACCTGCTGAATAACATCAAAAAGGGAAACAGTTACCTCAACCTTTTTGAATATCTCTACCATTTTAGGATCAGGTTCTAGCTGCTTCCTAGGCTTCCTTACAAGTTGTGGAAATGGAATGGGAGTAGTGTTTTCTGTGGTGCCTGCACCTTTTTGTGCCTCTTCCTGTGGTTGAGCTATCTCTTCTTCGGCTATGTCCTGTATATCCTCTTCCTCTTCAACATCTTCGATTTCTACCACCTCTTCAGCTGAGGCGTATTTTGGTGAGCTTGGTTCCTCCTGATTCCTCTCCTGCAGTGTGGTTCCGGACCTCAGGGTGATGGCATTAATTCCTCCCTTTGGATTGGGTAATGGTTGAAAGGGGATTCCAGTGGTGCTTGAAGGTTGGTTACTGGAATTTTGTGCTGAACCAAGTTGTGTCATAAAAGCTTGTAGAGTAGAGGTGAAACCATTTAGACTGGCGTTAATACTGTTCACGATGGTATTTTCCATGGCCAGTTGTCTTTTCTCAAAAGCTTGTAATAATTCTTCATTAGAAGATACAGAAGAATGAGTAAATTGAGAGGTTTGCTGCTGGTTGTTCGGTGGTCCTTGGTTTTGCCTTAGGTGAGGTGCTTGGTAAGGTTGATTTTGCTGCCTGTTGTTGTAATTATTCCACCTCTGATTTCCCTGATTATCTCTGCCTCCCCTATTATTGTTATCCCTCCAATTCTGGTTTGAATTGTCCTACCATCCATGGTTATTATTTCCACTTTGATTGTACCCTTGGTTGGCGCGGTCATAGAAGTTGTGAGTGGATGCCACCATGTTGTCTTCTTGTTGGAGCTGCGGGCATTCATCAGTGTAATGGCTGTAATCAGCACAAATTCCGCAAATTCTTTGTGGAACTAGTTGTTGGTTTTGCTGCGGTTGAGTTTGCTGAGCTTGTTGATTTAACTGCATTTGCTTCAGCAGGTTGGTCATTTCACAGATGCTTCGATTTAGAGCAGCAGTCTCTATGCCAGAAGATACTTCTGCAACGGCCCTTGAACGACCTTGCTTCTGTTTGTGGTTCCAAGTAGATTCAGCTAAATCACTGATCAATTGCCAAGCTTCATCAGTGGTCTTGTACTTCTTCATAGACCCATTGCTGGCACTTTCCAATGTGGTCTTATCTTGGGGTCTCATACCTTGTGTGACATAGCTAAGTAGCACGATCTTGTCAATCATGTGGTAGGGGCATGCTTCCAGAAGATTATTGAAGCGCTTCCAGTATTCAAAGAGAGTCTCATTGTCATCCTGAACAATTGTAGAGATATCCTTCCTCAGTTTATCAGTAACTTCAGATGGGAAGAATTTCTCCAGGAACTCCTTTCTGAGTGTATCCCAGTTGGATACGTTTGCTAGAGGTTGAGTGTAGTACCACTCTCTTGCTTTTCCCTCAAGAAAGAACGGAAAAGCTTTCAGCAGAATTGAAGTTTCATCAGCGCCATCACGCCTGACAATAGAACAGGCTGCCTGGAAATCTCTCAAGTGCTTGATAGGCTCTTGAGCAGGTAGGCCATGAAACTTCGGCATCAAATTTAGCAGTGCGGTCTTTATTTCAAAATCCGTAGCTACCGCTGGATGATGCGCTTGAAACGGTTGCAGTGTAAAATCAGGAGGTCCTTCCTCCTGAATGGTAATTCTTCTAGCTGCCATGTTTTCTGCATGTAAAACAACCGAATTAGTAGAACGGGGGCTGGTTTCTTCCTCAGATTCACTTTCAGATCTGCCCTCAGAGCGGACTAACCTACGATGTTCTCGCCTTATTCGTGAAATTGTTCTTTCAATTTTAGGATCGAATATTAGCAAGCACGGATTAGGAAGTGAACGTGTCATTTGATAGAAGAAACACGCAGCTCATAGTAGCAAAATTAAAGAAAATGCAAATAAATAAATTCTAATTAATAAAATAAGCACTCTATTGCAACTCCCCGGCAACGGCGCCAAAAATTGATGGAGTGCAGAAGCTGGTGAATTAAAAAATTTATTAAAATGGTTACGTTGCAAGTATAGTTCTTAACTCACCGAAAATTTGCCTATCAATTTAGAAATATGTCACTGAAAGTTTAAATTTAAATTACTGGGAGTTTTAAGTCCCAAGTCGTCTCCCAATGAGTTGTAGAAAAATGTGCTGTTTTATTAATCAGATATTCCAAAAAGAGTTGAGCTAAGTAAATTGGGATTTAAATTGAGGAATTTTAAATAATAAAAATAAGAGGCCTTGACTGGAAATTGATTGGTTAGAATCTCTATCATTGATGGTGTGATTGTAAGATTCATTTATAATTAATAGTTGTTCTGTTTGGTTATCCCTTACTAGGTAAGAGAAAGTCAAAAAAGTGGAAATGCCAGATCTGTTCACAAGTTGCAACCCACTTAGTTCAAAGGGATTGGCGTCGGTGACAGGATAGTGGTGGACGAAATTGTGATCACATCAATGTAGTACTCTTTGTTATTGTATGGAATCATTATTGTGGCTCTTGGCTATGTGTGGACACAACTCCGTTCAACTTAACCAGCAAGTGTACTGGGTCATCCAAGTAATACCTTACGTGAGTAAAGGTCGATCCCATAGAGATTGTTATAAAATTCAAAATTCATGCAATTCTTCTCTTTTTCAATTAAGAACATTTTTCATTCAAGAAAGGTGATGGATTCATAGGACATTTATAACTTTAAGGCATAGACACTAAGACACTAATGATCACAAGACACAAACATAGATAAATATAAACATAATTTTCGAAAAACAGAAAATAAAGAACAAGGAAATTAAAGAACGGGTCCACCTTAGTGATGGCGGCTTGTTCTTCCTCTTGAAGATCCTATGGAGTGCTTGAGCTCCTCAATGTCTCTTCCTTGTCTTTGTTGCTCCTCTCACATGATTCTTTGTTCTTCTCTAATTTCATGGAGGAGAATGGAATGTTCTTGGTGCTCCACCCTTAGTTGTCCCATGTTGGAACTCAATTCTCCTAGGGAGGTGTTTAGTTGCTCCCAATAGTTTTGTGGAGGAAAGTGCATCCCTTGAGGCATCTCAGGGATTTGATGATGAGAGGGATCTCTTGTTTGCTCCATCCTCTTCTTAGTAATGGGCTTGTCCTCATCAATGGGAATGTCTCCCTCTATGTCAACTCCAACTGAATAACAGAGGTGACAAATGTGATGAGGAAAGGCTAACCTTGCCAAGGTAGAGGGCTTGTCCGCCACCTTATAAAGTTCTTGGGATATCACCTCATGAACTTCTATTTCTTCTCCAATCATGATGCTATGAATCATGATGGCCCGGTCTATAGTAACTTCGGACCGGTTGCTAGTGAGAATGATTGAGCGTTGGATAAACTCCAACCATCCCCTAGCCACGGGTTTGAGGTCATGCCTTCTCAGTTGAACCGGCTTTCCTCTTAAATCTCTCTTCCATTGGGCGCCCTCTTCACAAATGACTGTGAGGACTTGCTCCAACCTTTGATCAACGTTGACCCTTCTAGTGTAAGGGTGTTCATCTCCTTGCATCATGGGCAAGTTGAATGCCAACCTTACATTTTCCGGACTAAAATCCAAGTATTTCCCCCGAACCATAGTAAGCCAATTCCTTGGATCCGGGTTCACACTTTGATCATGGTTCTTGGTGATCCATGCATTGGCATAGAACTCTTGAACCATTAAGATTCCGACTTGTTGAATAGGGTTGGTAAGAACTTCCCAACCTCTTCTTCGGATCTCATGTCGGATCTCCGGATATTCACTCTTTTTGAGTTTGAAAGGGACCTCGGGGATGACTTTCTTCAAGGCCACAACTTCATAGAAGTGGTCTTGATGCACCCTTGAGATGAATCTCTCCATCTCCCATGACTCGGAGGTGGAAGCCTTTGCCTTCCCTTTCCTCTTTCTAGAGGTTTCTCCGGCCTTGGATGCCATAAATGGTTATGGAAAAACAAAAAGCAATGCTTTTACCACACCAAACTTAAAAGGTTTGCTCGTCCTCGAGCAAAAGAAGAAAGAAGAGAGTAGAAGAAGAAGAAATAGAGGAGATGGAGATGGCCTTGTGGTTCGGCCAAAAGGGGGGAGAAGTAGTGTTTAGGTTGTGTGAAAATGAAGGAGTAAAGAAGGGTATATATAGGAGTGGGGGGAGGGTTATGGTTCGGTCATGTATGGGTGGGTTTGGGAGGGAAAGTGGTTTGAATTTGAATGGTGGGGTAGGTGGGGTTTTATGAAGGATGGATGTGAGTGGTGAAGAGAGAGATGGGATTTGATAGGTGAAGGGTTTTTGGGGAAGAGGTGTTGAGGTGATTGGTGAATGGGTGAAGAAGAAGAGAGAGAGTGGTGGGGTTGGTGGGGATCATGTGGGGTCCACAGATCCTGAGGTGTCAAGGAAAAGTCATCCCTGCACCAAGTGGCGAGCAAAATTGCTCTTCATGCCAATTCTGGCGTTAAACGCCGGGCTGGTGCCCCTTTCTGGCGTTTAACGCCAACTTCTTACCCTTTTCTGGCGTTTAACGCCAGTCTGGTGCCCCTTTCTGGCGTTAAACGCCAGAATGGTGCCAGACTGGGCGTTAAACGCCCATCTGCTAGCCTTACTGGCGTTTAAACGCCAGCAGGATCTTCCTCCAGGGTGTGCTATTTTTCTTTCTATTTTTCATTCTGTTTTTGCTTTTTCAATTGATTTTGTGACTTCTCATGATCATCAACCTACAGAAAACATAAAATAACAAAGGAAAAATAGATAAAATATAACATTGGGTTGCCTCCCAACAAGCGCTTCTTTAATGTCAGTAGCTTGACAGAGGGCTCTCATGGAGCCTCACAGATGCTCAGAGCAATGTTGGAACCTCCCAACACCAAACTTAAAGTTTGAATGTGGGGGTTCAACACCAAACTTAGAAGTTGGTTGTGGCCTCCCAACACCAAACTTAGAGTTTGACTGCGGGGGCTCTGTTTGGCTCTGTTTTGAGAGAAGCTCTTCATGCTTCCTCTCCATGATGACAGAGGGATATCCTTGAGCCTTAAACACCAAGGATTCTTCATTCACTTGAATGATCAATTCTCCTCTATCAACATCAATCACAACCTTTGCTGTGGCTAGGAAGAGTCTGCCAAGGATGATGGATTCATCCATGCACTTCCCAGTCTCTAGGACTATGAAATCAGCAGGGATGTAATGGTCTTCAACCTTTACCAGAACATCCTCTACAAGTCCATAAGCTTGTTTTCTTGAATTTTCTGCCATCTCTAGTGAGATTTTTGCAGCTTGCACCTCAAAGGTTCCTAACTTCTCCATTACAGAGAGAGGCATGAGGTTTACACTTGACCCTAGGTCACACAAGGCCTTCTTGAAGGTCATGGTGCCTATGGTACAAGGTATTGAAAACTTCCCAGGATCCTGTCTCTTTTGAGGTAATTTCTGCCTAGACAAGTCATCCAGTTCTTTGGTGAGCAAAGGGGGTTCATCCTCCCAAGTCTCATTTCCAAATAACTTGTCATTTAGCTTCATGATTGCTCCAAGGTATTTAGCAACTTGCTCTTCAGTGACATACTCATCCTCTTCAGAGGAAGAATACTCATCAGAGCTCATGAATGGCAGAAGTAAGTCCAATGGAATCTCTATGGTCTCATTTTGAGTCTCAGATTCCCATGGTTCCTCATTAGGGAACTCATTGGAGGTCAATGGACGTCCATTGAGGTCTTCCTCAGTGGCGTTCACTGCCCCTTCCTCCTCTCCAAATTCGGCCATGTTGATGGCCTTGCACTCTCCTTTTGGATTTTCTTCTGTATTGCTTGGAAGAGTACTAGGAGGGAGTTCAGTAATTTTCTTACTCAGCTGTCCCACTTGTGCCTCCAAATTTCTAATGGAGAACCTTTTTCAGTCATGAAACTTTGAGTGGTCTTGATTAGATCAGAGACCATGGTTGCTAAGTCAGAGGTGTTCTGCTTAGAACTCTCTGTCTGTTGCTGAGAAGATGGTGGAAAAGGCTTGCCATTGCTAAACCTGTTTCTTCCACCATTATTGTTGTTGAAACCTTGTTAAGGTCTCTGTTGATCCTTCCATGAGAGATTTGGATGATTTCTCCATGAAGGATTATAGGTGTTTCCATAGGGTTCTCCCATGTAGTTCACCTTTTCCATTGAAGGATTCTCAGGATCATAAGCTTCTTCTTCAGATGAAGCTTCCTTAGTACTACCTGATGCATTTTGCATTCCAGACAGACTTTGAGAAATCATATTGACTTGCTGAGTCAATATTTTGTTCTGAGCCAATATGACATTCAGAGTATCAATCTCAAGAACTCCTTTCTTCTGATTAGTCCCATTGTTCACAGGATTCCTTTCAGAAGTGTACATGAATTGGTTATTTGCAACCATTTCAATCAGCTCTTGAGCTTCTGTAGGCGTCTTCTTCAGATGAAGAGATCCTCCAGCAGAGCTATCCAAAGACATCTTGGACAGTTCAGACAGACCATCATAAAAAATACCTATGATGCTCCATTCAGAAAGCATATCAGAGGGACACTTTCTGATTAATTGTTTGTATCTTTCCCAAGCTTCATAGAGGGATTCTCCTTCCTTCTGTCTGAAGGTTTGGACTTCCACTCTAAGCTTACTCAATTTTTGAGGTGGAAAGAACTTTGCCAAGAAGGCATTGACTAACTTTTCCCAAGAGTTCAGGCTTTCTTTAGGTTGTGAGTCCAACCATGTCCTAGCTCTGTCTCTTACAGCAAAAGGGAATAGCATAAGTCTGTAGACCTCAAGGTCAACCCCATTAGTCTTGACAGTGTCACAGATTTGCAAGAATTTAGCTAAAAACTGATGAGGATATTCCAATGGAAGTACATGGAACTTGCAATTCTGTTGCATTAGAGAAACTAATTGAGACTTAAGCTCAAAGTTGTTTGCTCCAATGGCAGGGATAGAGATGCTTCTCCCATAGAAGTCGTGAGTAGGTGCAGTAAAGTCACCCAGCACCTTCCTTGCATTGTTGGCATTGTTGTTGTTTTCGGCTGCCATGTGTTTTTCTTCTTTGAAGATTTCTGTTAGGCCCTCTACAGAGAGTTGTGCCTTAGCTTCTCTTAGCTTTCGCTTCAAGGTTCTTTCAGGTTCAGGATCAGCCTCAACAAGAATGCTTTTGTCTTTGCTCCTGCTCATATGAAAGAGAAGAGAACAAGAAAGTATGGAATCCTCTATGTTATAGTATAGAGATTCCTTGAGGTGTCAGAGGAAAAGAAAAATAGAAGGCAGAAGTAGAAAATTCAAACTTATCAGAGAAGATGGAGTTCGAATTGTGCATTAAGGAATAGTGTTAGTCGATAAATAGAAGGATGTGAGAAGAGGGGAGGAAATTTTCGAAAATTAAGTAAAAGATTTTGAAAACATTTTGAAAAACACTAATTGATTTTCGAAGACCATGATTGGGAAAGAAGTAAAGTGATTTTTGAAAAAGATTTTGAAATTAGAATTTAAAAAGATATGATTGAAAACTATTTTGAAAAAGATTTGATTGAAAAGATTTGATTTGAAAAATATTTGATTTTGAAAAGATTTTGAAAACCAAAAAAAAATTGGTTTGAAAACAAAATCTTCCCTCTTGTGCCATCCTGGCGTTAAACGCCCAGAATGGTGCACATTCTGGCGTTTAACGCCCAAACCACTACCCTTTTGGGCGTTAAACGCCCAGCCAGGCACCCTGGCTGGCGTTTAAACGCCAATCTGTCTTCTTCACTGGGCATTTTGAACGCCCAGCTTTTTCTGTGTAGTTCCTCTGCTGTATGTTCTGAATCTTCAATTCCATGTATTATTGACTTGAAAAGACACAAATTAAAAATATTTTTAGATTTTTAATAATCAAAATGTAACTAAAATCAAATAACAATGCATGCAAGACACCAAACTTAGCAGTTTGTATACTACTGACAAAATGAGAATGCATATGAGACACATAAACACTCAAGTCAAGAGAATTCAGAGATCAGAATAAGAAATCATCAAGAACAACTTGAAGATTAATGAAGACACATGCATGAGTGCAAGAAGAACAGAAACATGCAATTGACACCAAACTTAATATGAGACACTAGATTCAAACAAGAAACAAAAAAATATTTTTGGTTTTTATGATTTTGTAATTTTTTTGTGCTTTTTCGAAAATTAAGTGAAAAGAAAATAAAGATATCAGAATTCTTAATGAGAATTCCAGGAATCATGCAATGTTAGTCTAAAGCTTCAGTCTAAAGGAATTAGACATGCTAGCCAAGCTTCAGCAGGACATTGCATTCAAGAGCTAAATTGATGAAAATCAATCAGCTTTGGTGATGATAGGAACATCACCTTGAAACACTAGAATTCATTCTTAAGAACTCTGAAGAAAAATACCTAATCTAAGCAACAAGATGAACCGCCAGTTGTCCAAACTCAACAATCCCCGGCAATGGCGCCAAAAACTTGGTGGACGAAATTGTGATCACTACAACTCAAATAATCCAAAAACTTGGTGTTCAACACCATGGCATAAACACAACTTCGCACAACTAACCAACAAGTGTACTGGGTCGTCCAAGTAATAAACCTTACGCGAGTAAGGGTCGATCCCACAGAGATTGTTGGTATGAAGCAAGCTATGGTCACCTTGTAAATCTTAGTCAGGCAAACTCAAATGGTTATGGATGATGAATAAGACATAAAGATAAAGATAGAGATACTTATGTAATTCATTGGTGGGAATTTCAGATAAGCGTATGAAGATGCTTGGTCCCTTCCGTCTCTCTGCTTTCCTACTGTCTTCATCCAGTCCTTCTTACTCCTTTCCATGGCAAGCTATATGCAAGGGTTTCACCGTTGTCAGTGGCTACCTTCCATCCTCCCAGTGGAAATGTTCAACGCACCCTGTCACGGCACGGCTATCCAGCTGTCGGTTCTCGATCATGTCGGAATAGAATCCAGTGATTCTTTTGCGTCTGTCACTAACGCCCCACAATCGCGAGTTTGAAGCTCGTCACAGTCATTCAGTCATTGAATCCTACTCAGAATACCACAGACAAGGTTTAGACCTTCCGGATTCTCTTGAATGCCGCCATCAGTTCTAGCTTATACCACGAAGATTCCGGTTAAAGAATCCAAGAGATATCCACCCAATCTAAGGTAAAACGGAGGTGGTTGTCAGGCACACGTTCATAGGTGAGAATGATGATGAGTGTCAGGGATCATCACATTCATCAAGTTGAAGAACAAGTGATATCTTAGAACAAGAACAAGCGGAATTGAATAGAAGAACAATAGTAATTGCATTAATACTCGAGGTACAGCAGAGCTCCACACCTTAATCTATGGTGTGTAGAAACTCCACCATTGAAAATACATAAGAACAAGGTCTAGGCATGGCCGTGAGGCCAGCCTCCCAATGATCTAAGATAGCATAAGAACAAAGGTAGCTACCAAGGTGTAAATACAATAGTAAAAGGTCTTATATATAGAGAACTAGTAGCCTAGGGTTTACAGAGATGAGTAAATGACATAAAAATCCACTTCCGGGCCCACTTGGTGTGTGCTTGGGCTGAGCATTGAAGCATTTTCGTGTAGAGACTCTTCTTGGAGTTAAACGCCAGCTTTGGTGCCAGTTTGGGCGTTTAACTCCCATCCTTGTGCCAGTTCCGGCGTTTAACGCTGGGAATTCTGATGGTGACTTTGAACGCCGGTTTGGGCCATCAAATCTTGGGCAAAGTATGGACTATTATATATTGCTGGAAAGCCCAGGATGTCTACTTTCCAACGCCGTTAAGAGCGCGCCAATTGGGTTTCTGTAGCTCCAGAAAATCCACTTCGAGTGTAGGGAGGTCAGAATCCAACAGCATCTGCAGTCCTTTTTAGTCTCTGAATCAGATTTTTGCTCAGGTCCCTCAATTTCAGCCAGAAAATACCTGAAATCACAGAAAAACACACAAACTCATAGTAAAGTCCAGAAAAGTGATTTTTAACTAAAAACTAATAAAAATATACCAAAAACTAACTAGATCATATTAAAAACATACTAAAAACAATGCCAAAAAGCGTATAAATTATCCGCTCATCACAACACCAAACTTAACTTGTTGCTTATCCCCAAGCAACTGAAAATCAATTAGGATAAAAAGAAGAGAATATACTATAAATCTCAAAATATCAATGAATATTAATTATAATTAGATGAGCGGGACTTGTAGCTTTTTGCTTCTGAACAGTTTTGGCATCTCACTTTTTCCCTTGAAGTTTAGAATGATTGGCTTCTCTAGCAACTTAGAATTTTGGATAGTGTTATTGATTCCCCTAGTTAAGCATGTTGATTCCTGAACACAGCTACTTTTATGAGTCTTGGCCGTGGCCCTAAGCACTTTGTTTTCCAGTATTACCACCGGATACATAAATGCCACAGACACATGACTGGGTGAACCTTTTCAGATTGTGACTCAGCTTTACTAGAGTCCCCAGTTAGAGGTTTCCAGAGCTCTTAAGCACACTCTTTTTGCTTTGGATTATGACTTTAACCACTCAGTCTCAAGTTTTTTTTTTTCACTTGGACCTGCATGCCACAAGCACATGGTTAGGGACAGCTTGATTTAGCCGCTTAGGCCTGGCTTTAATTTCCTTGGGCCCTCCTATCCATTGATGCTCAAAGCCTTGGATCCTTTTTTTACCCTTGCCTTTTGGTTTTAAGGGCTATTGGCTTTTTCTGCTTGCTTTTTCTTTTTCTTTCTATTTTTTTCACCTATTTTTTTTTCGCAAGCTTTTTACTTTTCACTGCTTTTTCTTGCTTCAAGAATCAATTTTATGATTTTTCAGATCATCAATAACATTTCTATTTGTTCATCATTTTTTCAAGAGCCAACAGTTTTAACATTCATAAACAACAAGACCAAAAATATGCACTGTTTAAGCATTCATTCAGAAAACAAAAAGTATTGTCACCACATTAATATAATTAAACTAAATTCAAGGATAAATTCGAAATTCATGTATTTCTTGTTCTTTTGAATTAAAACATTTTTCATTTAAGAGAGGTGAAGGATTAATGGAATTTATTCATAGCTTTAAGACATAGTTACTAACTACTAATGATCATGAAGTAGAGACACAAAACATAGATAAACATACAACATAAAAACCGAAAAGCAGAAAGAAATAAGAACAAGGAATGAATCCACCTTAGTGGCATCTTCTTCTTGAAGGACCAACAATGTCCTTAAGCTCTTCTATGTCCCTTCCTTGCCTTTGTTGCTCCTCCCTCATTGCTCTTTGATCTTCTCTTATTTCATGGAGAATGATGGAGTGCTCATGATGTTCCACCCTTAATTGTTTCACATTGTGGTTCAAATCTTCTAAGGAAGTGTTGAGTTGTTCCCAATAGTTGTTGGGAGGAAAGTACATCCCTTGAGGCATCTCAGGGATTTCTTGATGATGAGCTTCCTCATGCATCTCTTGAGATCCATGGAGGGTCTCTCTTGCTTGCTCCATCCTCTTCTTGGTGATGGGCTTATCCTCTTCAATGGGGATGTCTCCTTCTATGATAACTCCAGCTGAGTAACATATATGGCAAATAAGGTGAGGAAAAGCTAGCCTTGCCATGGTAGAGGGCTTTTCAGCTATTTTGTAGAATTCATTGGAGATGACTTCATGAACTTCTACTTCCTCTCCAATCATGATGCTATGAATCATGATGGCCCGATCCACAGTAACTTCAGATCAGTTGCTAGTGGGAATGATGGAGCGTTGAATGAACTCCAGCCATCCTCTAGCCACAGGCTTGAGGTCCAGTCTTCTTAGTTGAACTGGCTTGCCTTTGAAGTCTCTTTTCCATTGAGCTCCTTCCACACATATGTCCATTAGGACTTGGTCCAACCTTTGATTAAAGTTAACCCTTCTAGTGTAGGGGCATTCATCTCCTTGCATCATGGGCAAGTGAAACGCCAACCTCACATTTTCCAGACTAAAATCTAAGTATTTCCCCAGAACCATTGTGAGATAATTCTTTGGATTCGGGTTCATACTTTGATCATGGTTCCTAGTGATCCATGCATTGGCATAGAACTCTTGAACCATTAAGATTCCGACTTGTTGCATGGGGTTGGTTAAGACTTCCCAACCTCTTCTTCGGATCTCATGTCGGATCTCCGGATACTCATTTTTCTTGAGCTTGAAAGGGACCTCAGGGATCACCTCCTTCTTTGCCACAACATCATAGAAGTGGTCTTGATGGCTTTTGGAGATGAATCTTTCCATCTCCCATTACTCGGAGGTGGAAGCTTTTGTCTTCCCTTTTCCTTTTCTAGAGGATTCTCTGGCCTTAGGTGCCATTGATGGTAATGGAAAAACAAAAAAGCTTATGCTTTTACCACACCAAACTTAAAATGTTGCTCGCCCTCGAGCAAGAGAAGAAAGAAGAGAAGAAGAAGAAGAAGAAAATATTGAGAAGAAGGTGGAGTGTGGGTTTCGGCTAAGGTATAGAAGAGGGGGTTATGTTGTGTGAAAAGGAAGTGGAATGGAGGGGTTTATATAGGAAAATGGGAGAGGGTATGTTCGGCCATTTAGAGTGGGTTTAGGTGGGAAAGTGTTTTTGAATTTTGAAGGTAGGTGGGGTTTTTGGGGAATAGTGGATGGATGTGAGTGGTGAAGGGGGTAATTGGGAAGAGAGATTGAAGTTGATGGGAATGTGACATGGGGAAGAGTGAAATAGGATTAGGAGGTAAGGTGGGAATATGTTAGGTGGGGATCCTATGGGGTCCACAGATCCTGAGGTGATCCTGTGGGGTCCACAGATCCTGAGTAGATCCTATGGGGTCCACAGATCCTGAGGTGTCAAGGAATTACATCCCTGCACCAAATAGGCATGTAAAATGCCTTTGCATACCATTCTGGCGTTTAAACGCCGAGGTGATGCACGTTCTGGGCGTTCAATGCCCATGTAAAGCATGTTCTGGGCGTTCAACGCCCATATGTAGCATGTTTCTGGCGTTGAACGCCAGTTTCATGCTTGTTACTGGCGTTCAGCGCCAGCTTTCCTCAAGGCACATTCCTGGCGTTCAAACGCCAGAATGTTGCTTGTTTCTGGCGTTCAGCACCAGATTCATGCTCTGTTCTGGCGTTGAACGCCAGCCAGATGCTCCTTACTGGCGTTGAATGCCAGTCTGTCCTTCTTCCAGGGTGCGAATTTTTTTCTGCTGTTTTTGATTCTGTTTTTAATTTTTATGATTTTTTCGTGACTCCTCATGATCATGTACCTAATAAAACACAAAATAACAATAAAATAAAATAAAATAAAAATTAGATAAATAAAATTGGGTTGCCTCCCAACAAGCGCTTCTTTAATGTCAATAGCTTGACATTGTGCTCTCATGGAGCCACAAAGGTGATTAGGTCAATGTTGTATAGTCCCAACACCAAACTTAGAGTTGGATATGGGGTCTTAACACCAAACTTAGTGTTTGGTTGTGGCCTCCCAACACCAAACTTAGAGTTTGACTGTGGGGGCTTTTCTTGACTCTGAACTGAGAGAAGCTCTTCATGCTTACTCTCCTTTATCACAGAGGGATGGCCATGTGCCTTAAACACAAGGTAGTCCCCATTCAATTGAAGGACTAATTCACCTCTGTTGACATCTATCACAGCTCCTGTTGTGGCTAGGAAAGGTCTTCCAAGGATGATACACTCATCCTCTTCCTTCCTAGTGTCTAAGATTATGAAATCAGCAGGGAGGTAAAGGCCTTCAACCTTTACTAACACGTCCTCTACTATTCCACAAGCTTGTCTCAATGACTTGTCTGCCAATTGTAATGAGAACAAGGCAGGTTGTACCTCAATGATCCCCAGCTTCTCCATTACAGAGAGTGGCATAAGATTTATCCCTGACCCCAGATCACATAGAGCTTTTTCAAAGGTCAATGTGCCTATGGTACAAGGTATTAAGAATTTGCCAGGATCTTGTTTCTTTTGAGGTAAAATTTGCTGAATCCAGGTATCTAGTTCACTAATGAGCAAGGGAGGTTCACTTTCCCAAGTCTCTTTACCAAACAACTTGGTATTCAGCTTCATGATAGCTCTTAAATATTGAGCAACTTGCTCTCCATTCACATCTTCATCCTCTTCAGAGGAAGAATAGTCTTCAGAGCTCATGAATGGCAGAAGGAGATTTAATGGAATCTCTATGGTCTCTATTTGAGCCTCAGATTCCTTTGGATCCTTAATAGGAAACTCCCTCTTGTTTGAGAGACATCCCAGGAGGTCCTCCTCATTAGGATTTTCGTCCTCCTCCTCCCTTGTGCATTTGGCCATATTGATTAAATCAATGGCCTTGCACTCTCCTTTTGGATTCTCTTCTGTATTTCTTGGGAGAATACTGGGAGGAGTTTCAATAACTTTCTTACTCAGTTGGCCCACTTGTGCCTCCAGATTTCTGATGGAGGATCTTGTTTCACTCATGAATTTGAAAGTGGCCTTTGACAGATCAGAGACTAAATTGGCTAAATTAGAAGTGTTTTGTTCAGAATTCTCTGTCTGTTGCTGAGAAGATGATGGAAAAGGCTTGCTATTGCTCAGCCTATTGCGTCCACCATTGTTAAAGCCTTGTTGAGGCTTTTGTTGATCCTTCCATGAGAAATTTGGATGATTTCTCCATGATGGATTATAGGTGTTTCCATAAGGTTCACCCATGTAATTTACCTCTGCTATTGCAGGGTTCTTAGGATCATAAGCTTCTTCAGAAGCTACCTCTTTAGTACTGTTGGATGCATTTTGCCATCCATTCAGACTTTGAGAGATCATGTTGACTTGCTGAGTCAACACTTTGTTCTGAGCCAATATGGCATTCAGAGCATCAATTTCAAGAACTCCCTTCCTTTGAGGCATCCCATTATTAATGGAATTCCTCTCAGAAGTGTACATGAATTGGTTATTTGCAACCATGTCAATAAGCTCTTGAACTTCTGCAGGTGTTTTCTTTAGGTGAATGGATCCACCTGCAGAATGGTCCAATGACATTTTAAAAAATTCAGATAGATCATAATAGAATATATCTAATATGGTCCATTCTGAAAACATGTCAGATGGACACCTTTTGGTCAACTGCTTGTATCTTTCCCAAGCTTCATAGAGGGATTCACCATCTTTTTGTTTGAAGGTCTGAACATCCACTCTAAGCTTGCTCAGCTTCTGAGGAGGAAAGAATTTATCCAAGAAAGCTGTGACCAGCTTATCCCATGAGTCCAGGCTATCCTTAGGTTATGAATCTAACCATATTCTAGCTCTGTCTCTTACTGCAAAAGGGAAAAGCATGAGCCTGTAGACTTCAAGATCTACTCCATTCGTCTTAACAGTCTCATAAATCTGCAAGAACTCAGTTAAAAACTGGTAAGGATCTTCAGATGGAAGTCCATAAAACTTGCAGTTCTGTTGCATTAAAGCAACTAGTTGAGGCTTAAGCTCAAAATTATTGGCTCCAATGGCAGGAATGGAGATGCTTCTTCCATCAAATTTGGACGTTGGTTTTGTGAAGTCACCAAGCATTCTCCTTGCATTATTGTTGTTAGGTTCGGCTGCCATCTCCTTCTCTTGTTCTAATATTTCTGAAAGGTTACCTTTAGATTGTTGTAATTTAGCTTCTCTTAGTTTTCTCTTCAAAGTCCTTTCAGGTTCAGGATTAATTTCAACAAGAGTGCCTTTTTCCTTGTTCCTGCTCATATGAAAGAGAAGAAAACAAGAAAAGAAGAGGAATCCTCTATGTCACAGTATAGAGATTCCTTTATGTTAGTAGAAGAAGAAAGGGGAGAAGAGTGAAGAAGAATGGGTTCGGATTTTTAGATGAAGAGAGGTGAAGAGAAGTGTTAGTAATTAAATAATTAAATAGAAGAAGAAAAGAGAGGGAGAATTTCGAAAATAATTTTGAAAAAGGGGTTAGTAATTTCAAAAATTAAAGATAAGATATGATTAAAATTAAAATTTAAAACAATTAAAGAGAATTTTTGAAAAAGAGAGAGGTATTTTCGAAAATGAGAGAGGGAAAAGTAGTTAGGTGGTTTTGAAAAAGATAAGAAACAAACACAAAGTCAAAGAGTTAGTTGAAAAAGATATTAAAATCAAATTTGAAAAGATAAGAAGATAAGTTAGATAAGATACTTTAAAATCAAATTTTGAAAAAGATAAGATAAAAAAAGATAAGAAGATAAGATAAAAAGATAAGATTTTTAAGAAAAAGATATTTTGAAAAAGATTTAATTTTTAAAATTTAAAATTAATTACTTAACTAACAAGAAACTAAAAGATAAGATTCTAGAATTTAAAGATTGAACCTTTCTTAACAAGAAAGTAACAAACTTCAAATTTTTGAACCAATCACATTAATTGTTAGCATATTTTCGAAAATATGATATAAAAATGAGGAAAAGGATTTTGAAAATAGTTTGAAAAAGAATTTAAAAAGATAAGATTTTTAAAATTGAAATTTTGACTTGACTTGTAAGAAACAACTAATTTTTAAAAATTTTTGACCAAGTCAACCCAAAATTTCGAAAATTTGGAGGGAAATAAGGAAAATATATTTTTTTATTTTTTTTGAATTTTTAATGATGAGAGAGAAAAACACAAACATGACCCAAAACATGAAAATTTTGGATCAAAACACAAGATGCATGCAAGAACACTATGAATGTCAAGATGAACACCAAGAACACTTTGAAGATCATGATAAACATCAAGAGCATATTTTTGAAAAAAAATTTTGATGCAAAGAAAACATGCAAGACACCAAACTTAGAAATCTTTAATGCATGGACTCTAACAAACAAAAAATGCATATGAAAAACAACAAACAACACAAAACAAGAAAATATCAAGATCAAACAAGAGGTCTTGTCAAGAACAACTTGAAGATCATGAAGAACACCATGAATATATGAATTTTCGAAAAATGCAAGAAAAAATTTTTAAAGCATGCAATTGACACCAAAATTAAAAATTGACTCAAAACTCAAACAAGAAACACAAAATATTTTTTATTTTTATGATTTTATAATTTTTTTGTATTTTTATTATTTTTTTCGAAAGTATTCTTGGAAAAACGAAAATAATAAAAAAATATATTTTTGAAAGATTTTTGAAAACTTTTTGAAAAGAAAATTACCTAATCTGAGCAACAAGATGAACCGTCAGTTGTCCATACTCGAACAATCCCCGGCAACGGCGCCAAAAACTTGGTGGACAAAATTGTGATCACATCAATGTAGTACTCTTTGTTATTGTATGGAATCATTATTGTGGCTCTTGGCTATGTGTGGACACAACTCCGTTCAACTTAACCAGCAAGTGTACTGGGTCATCCAAGTAATACCTTACGTGAGTAAGGGTCGATCCCACAGAGATTGTTGGTATGAAGCAAGCTATGGTCACCTTGTAAATCTCAGTTAGGCAGATTAAATAGTTTATGATGAGTTCGAAAATTAATAATAAACAGAAAATAAAATAAGATAGAAATACTTATGTAAATCAATAGTGGGAAATTCAGATAGGCGTATGGAGATGCTGTGCTCCTTTTGAATCTCTACTTTCTTATTACATTCATCCAATCCTTCTTACTCCTTTCCATGGCAAGCTGTATGTAGGGCATCACCGTCATCAATGGCTACTTTTCATCCTCTCGGGAAAATGGTCCTATGCACTGTCACTGCATGGCTAATCGTCTGGAGGCATCACCCTTGACAATGGCTACATCCCATCCTCTCAGTGAAAATGGTCCAAATGCTCTGTCACAGCACGGCTAATCATCTGTCGGTTCTCAATCAGGTTGGAATAGAATCCATTGATTCTTTTGCGTCTGTCACTAACGCCCAGTGGTGGACGAAATTGTGATTCTTAATTAAAGGCTCCTTGGCATGTGCCAAAGAGAACTAATTTAACTAACTGATTACTTTCCTTTCACAATTCCGTTCAACTAACCAGCAAGTGTACTGGGTCGTCCAAGTAATACCTTACGTGAGTAAGGGTCGAATCCACAGAGATTATTGGTTTGAAGCAATCAATATTTATTTTATTAATCTTAGTCAGGATGTCAATAGGATTATTTGGATTAAAAGTGAAATTACTAGATTTGATTATAAAAATAAAAGAGGGAACAATGTTACTTTGATTTGCAGTACTGGGGAATATGTTGGAGTTTTGGAGATGCTTTGTCCTCTGACTTCAACTCTTCCTTGAAATCCTCTTCTCACACGCAGGTTCCTTCCATGGCAAGCTCTATGTAGGGTGTCACCGTTGTCAGTGGCTACTTCCCATCCTCTCAGTGAAAACGTTCCTATGCTCTGTCACAGCACGGCTAATCATCTGTCGGTTCTCAATCAGGTTGGAATAGAATCCATTGATTCTTTTGCGTCTGTCACTAACGCCCAGCCCTCAGGAGTTTGAAGCACGTCACAGTCATTCAATCCCGGAATCCTACTCGGAATACCACAGACAAGGTTTAGACTTTCCGGACTCTCATGAATGCCGCCATCAATCCGGCTTATACCACGAAGATTCTGTTGGGGAATCTAAGAGATATTCATTCAATCTGATGTAGAACGGAGGTGGTTGTCAGGCACACGTTCATGGATTGAGGAAGGTGATGAATGTCACGGATCATCACCTCCTTCACAATTAAGCGCGAATAAACATCTTAGATAAGAACAAGCGTGTTTGAATGGAAAACAAAGGAATTGTATTAAATCATCGAGACGCTGCAGAGCTCCTCACCCCCAACAATGGAGTTTAGAGACTCATGCCGTCAAAAGTATGTAATTCAGATCTAAAAATGTCATGAGGTACAAGAATAATCTCTAAAAGTAGTTTAAATAGTAAACTAGTAACCTAGGTTTACAGAATATGAGTAAACTAAGATAATTGGTGCAGAAATCCACTTCTGGGGCCCACTTGGTGTGTGCTGGGGCTGAGATTAAAGCTATCCACGAGTTGAGGCCTTTCTTGGCGTTAAACTCCAGGTTATGACGTGTTTTGGGCGTTCAACTCCGGATTATGACGTTTTTCTGGCGTTTAACTCCAGACAGCAGCATGAACTTGGCGTTCAATGCCAAGTTACGTCGTCTATCCTCGCGCAAAGTATGGACTATTATATATTGCTGGAAAGCCCTGGATGTCTACTTTCCAACGCCTTTGAGAACGCGTCAATTGGACTCCTGTAGCTCCAAAAAATCCATCTCGAGTGCAGGGAGGTCAGGATCCAACAGCATCAGCAGTCCTTTTTCAGCCTAACTCAGATTTTTGCTCAGCTCCCTCAATTTCAGCCAGAAAATACCTGAAATCACAGAAAAACACACAAACTCATAGTAAAGTCCAGAAATATGATTTTTGCCTAAAAACTAATAATATTCTACTAAAAATTAATTAAAACATACTAAAATCTACATGAAATTACCCCCAAAAAGCGTATAAAATATCCGCTCATCACAATAATATCTCAGAGTTTTAAGTGAAGCTCAGATTCTTATTAGATGAGCGGGGCTTGTAGCTTTTTGCCTCTGAATAGTTTTGGCATCTCACTTTATCCTTTGGAATTCAGAATGGTTGGCATCCATAGGAACTCAGAACTCAGATAGTGTTATTGACTCTCCTAGTTTAGTATGTTGATTCTTGAACACAGCTACTTATTGAGTCTTGGCCGTGGCCCTAAGCATTTTGTTTTCCAGTATTACCACCGGATACATAAATGCCACAGACACATAACTGGGTGAACCTTTTCAGATTGTGACTCAGCTTTGCTAAAGTCCCCAATTAGAGGTGTCCAGAGTTCTTAAGCACACTCTTTTTGCTTTGGATCACGACTTTAACCACTCAGTCTCAAGCTTTTCACTTGGACCTGCATGCCACAAGCACATGGTTAGGGACAGCTTGATTTAGCCGCTTAGGCCTGGATTTATTTCCTTGGGCCCTCCTATCCATTGATGCTCAAAGCCTTGGATCCTTTTTACCCCTGCCTTTTGGTTTTAAGGGCTATTGGCTTTTTCTGCTTGCTTTTTCTTTTTCTTTCTATTTTATTCCCCTTTTTTTTTCGCACAAGCTTTTGCTTTTTCACTGCTTTTTCTTGCTTCAAGAATCACTTTCATGATTTTTCAGATCATCAATAACATTTCTCTTGTTCATCATTCTTTCAGGAGCCAACAATTTTAACATTCATAAAATTTAATATCAAAAATATGCACTGTTCAAGCATTCATTCAGAAGACAAAAAGTATTGCCACCACATATAATTAATTAGAATTTTTCTTATTAAGAACTCGAAAAAATATTGCCTCTTTATTCTAAAAATCTACTATTTTATTCATGTTTAATGATGATGAGAAAAATAAATTATAACTTAATTGGAATTAAAATCAAAGTAGAGATACTAATTACTACTACTAATATATAACTTCTAAGGTAAATTTCTAATAAGAACAGTTATCACAGAGTTAAGGCAAAGATTAGAACTCAACGACCTGTGTCTTGGCAAGTGGATGTTCCTCTAGTCTGTGGGGTGCCTTCAAGAATTAATTTCTGACACTTCAGCTCCTTTAAGTTCACATCCTTGCTCTTCTTGTTCCCTTGGGTGCCATGATCTTGATGAGTTTTAGCTCAGTGATCATGGCAACTCACACCAAACTTAGTGGTTTGCTTGTCCTCAAGCAAAAGAAAGGACAGGAGAGGAATAGAGGGAGAGGCAATTTCAAAATTCAAAAGATATGACGAGTTGAAAAAGATTTGAAAAGGATTTGGATTGGAAAAGAGTTGGGTTTATGAATTAAGATATATTTGATATTTTTGAAAAAGGGATTTTAGAAATTAGTGTTTTTAGAAATTAGGATTAAAAATTTTGGAATTGAAGGATGACATTTTGAAACATGTTTATGCAAGAAATCATGAATTGAAACATAAAAATTTAGAAAAATTAGAAAGAAAAACGAATTTTACCTCCTCCCCACCATCCTGGCGTTAAACGCCCAAACGATGCATGTTTTGGGCGTTTAACGCCCAAATGCTGCTTCTCCTGGGCGTTCAACGCCCAGCTGATGCTTCTTTCTGGCGTTGAACGCCCAGATGGCTACCCTTACTGGCGTTGAACGCCCAGTGGGTGCTTCTTTTGGGCGTTCAACGCCCAAAATGTTTCTTACTGGCTTTTTCACGCCAGTGAGCTTCCAAATTTCCCTGTAACTCTGTGACTTCAACCAATTGCTATTTCACCTTTTGAAGATACTGTAGCATCTACCTGTAAAACTTTAATTTATTAGAAAAACGAATAAAATTAAATTTTGTGATTGGCTGGGTTGCCTCCCAGCAAGCGCTTCTTTAATGTCATTAGCTGGACTATTACTGAGCTTTTAATCAAGTCTCAGTTTTGAGCATTCTTGCTCAAAATTGCCTTCAAGATAATGTTTAACTCTCTGTCCATTAACAATGAACTTTTTGTTAGATTCATTATCCTGAAGCTCTACGTATCCATATGGTGATATACTTGTAATTACATATGGACCTTTCCACCGGGATTTTAGTTTCCCGGGAAATAATTTGAGCCTAGAATTAAATAGCAGAACTTTCTGCCCTGGCTCAAAGACTCTGGATGACAATTTCTTATCATGCCATCTTTTTGCTTTTTCCTTGTAAATTTTTGCATTCTCAAAAGCATTGAGTCTAAATTCCTCTAGCTCATTTAACTGGAGCAATCGTCTTTCTCCAGCTAACTTGGCATCAAGGTTCAGGAATCTGGTTGCCCAGTAGGCCTTGTGTTCCAGTTCCACTGGCAAGTGACATGCCTTTCCATACACAAGCTGGTATGGAGAGGTCCCTATGGGGGTCTTGAATGCTGTTCTGTATGCCCACAGAGCATCATCCAAGCTTCTTGCCCAATCCTTTCTACGGTTAATTACAGTCCGTTCCAGGATTCTTTTAAGTTCTCTATTTGAGACTTCAGTCTGCCCATTAGTTTGTGGGTGATATGGAGTAGCCACCCTGTGGTTGACTCCATAACGTACTAGAGCAGAGTAGAGCTGTTTATTACAGAAATGAGTGCCCCCATCACTGATTAACACTCTAGGGATACCAAATCTGCTGAAGATATGTTTCTGGAGGAATTTTAACACTGTTTTAGTGTCATTAGTGGGTGTTGCAATAGCCTCCACCCATTTGGATACATAATCCACTGCCACCAAGATATAAGTGTTTGAGTATGATGGTGGGAAAGGTCCCATGAAGTCAATGCCCCATACATCAAACAACTCAATCTCCAAGATTCCTTGTTGGGGCATGGCATAACTGTGAGGCAGGTTGCCTGATCTTTGGCAACTATCACAGTTAAGCACAAATGCTCGGGAGTCTTTATAGAGAGTGGGCCAGTAGAAGCCACTTTGGAGGACTCTTGTGGCTGTTCGTTCACTTCCAAAATGTCCTCCATACTGTGATCCATGGCAATGCCAAAGGATCTTCTGTGCTTCTTCTTTAGGCACACATCTACGGATTACTCCGTCTGCACATCTCTTAAAGAGATATGGTTCATCCCAAAGATAGTACTTTGCATCTGTGATTAATTTCTTTGACTGCATCTTACTGTACTCTTTGGGTATGAATCTTACTGCCTTGTAGTTTGCAATGTCTGCAAACCATGGCACTTCCTGGATGGCTAGTAGTTGCTCATCCGGAAAGGTTTCAGAAATTTCAGTGAGAGGGAGGGACGCCCCTTCCACTGGTTCTATTCGGGACAGGTGATCTGCTACTTGATTCTCTGTCCCTTTTCTGTCTCTTATTTCTATATCAAACTCTTGCAGAAGCAACACCCATCTGATGAGTCTGGGCTTTGAATCCTGCTTTGTGAGTAGATATTTAAGAGCAGCATGATCAGTGTACACAATCACTTTTGATCCTACTAAATAGGATCTGAATTTGTCAATGGCATAAACCACTGCAAGTAGCTCTTTTTCTATGGTTGTGTAATTCTTCTGTGCATCATTTAGCACACGGCTGGCATAGTAAATGACATGCAGAAGCTTGTCATGCCTTTGTCCCAACACTGCACCAATGGCATGGTCACTGGCATCACACATCAGTTCAAATGGTAATGTCCAGTCTGGTGCAGAGATGATTGGTGCTGTAACCAATTTAGCTTTCAGAGTCTCAAATGCCTGCAGACACTCTTTATCAAAGATAAATGGCGTGTCTGCAGCTAGCAGGTTGCTCAGAGGTTTGGCGATTTTTGAAAAATCCCTTATAAACCTCCTATAGAATTCTGCATGCCCCAGAAAGCTTCTGATTGCCTTAACATTAGCAGGTGGTGGTAATTTTTCAATTACTTCTACCTTAGCTTGGTCCACCTCTATTCCCTTGTTCGAAATTTTGTGCCCAAGGACAATTCCTTCAGTCACCATAAAGTGACATTTTTCCCAGTTTAAAACCAGGTTAGTCTCTTAGCATCTTTTCAGAACAAGTGCTAAATGGTTAAGGCAGGAGCTGAATGAGTCTCCAAATACTGAAAAGTCATCCATGAAGACTTCCAGAAATTTTTCCACCATATCAGAGAAAATTGAGAGCATGCACCTCTGGAATGTTGCAGGTGCATTGCACAGGCCAAATGGCATCCTTCTATATGCAAATACTCCAGATGGGCATGTGAATGTCGTTTTCTCCTGATCCTGGGGATCTACTGCAATTTGATTATAACCTGAATATCCATCCAGGAAGCAGTAGTATTCATGACCTGCTAGTCTTTCTAGCATTTGGTCTATGAATGGTAAAGGAAAATGATCCTTTCTGGTGGCTGTATTGAGTCTTCTGTAATCAATGCACATACGCCACCCTGTAACTGTCCTTGTAGGAACCAGTTCATTTTTTTCATTATGAACCACTGTCATGCCACCCTTCTTAGGGACAACTTGGACAGGGCTCACCCAGGGGCTGTCAGAAATAGGATAAATAATCCCAGCCTCTAGTAATTTAGTGACCTCTTTTTGCACCACTTCTTTCATATAGCTGGGTTCAGCCGCTTTTGTGGTTGAACCACTGGCTTGGCGTCATCCTCCAACAAGATTTTGTGCATGCATCTGGCTGGGCTAATGCCCTTAAGATCACTAATGGACCACCCAAGAGCTGTCTTGTGTGTCCTTAGCACTTGAATTAGTGCTTCCTCTTCCTGTGGCTCTAAGGTAGAGCTTATTATTACAGGAAAGGTTTCACCTTCTCCCAGAAATGCATATTTCAGGGATGGTGGCAATGGTTTGAGCTCGGGTTTTGGAGGTTTCTCCTCTTCTTGAGGGATTTTCAGAGGTTCTATTATCTTCTCTGATTCCTCCAAATCAGGCTGAACATCTTTAAAGATGTCCTCCAGCTCTGATTCGAGACTCTCAGCCATATTGACCTCTCTTACCAGAGAGTCAATAAGATCAATACTCATGCAGTCATTTGGGGTGTCTGGATGTTGCATGGCTTTAACAACATTCAACTTGAACTCCTCCTCGTTGACTCTCAAGGTTACTTCCCCTTTTTGGACATCAATGAGGGTTCGGCCAGTTGCTAGGAAAGGTCTTCCTAGAATGAGAGTTGCACTCTTGTGCTCCTCCATTTCCAGCACCACAAAGTCAGTAGGAAAGGCAAATGGCCCAACCTTGACAATCATGTCTTCTATCACGCCTGATGGGTATTTAATGGAGCCATCAGCAAGTTGAAGACATATCCTGGTTGGTTTGATTTCTTCAGTCAAACCAAGCTTTCTGATAGTAGATGTAGGTATTAGGTTGATACTTGCCCCAAGATCGCATAAAGCTTGCTTGGTACAAACACCTTCTAATGTGCATGGTATCATAAAGCTCCCAGGATCTTTAAGCTTCTCAGGTAAGCTTTTCAGAATGACTGCACTGTATTCTTCAGTGAGGTAAACTTTTTCAGTTTCCCTCCAATCCTTCTTATGACTTAAGATCTCTTTCATGAACTAAGCATAAGAAGGTATTTGCTCAAGTGCTTCTGCAAACGGAATCTTTATTTCAAGAGTCCTGAGATAGTCTGCAAAGCGGGCAAATTGCTTATCCTGTTCCGCCTGGCGGAGTTTTTGAGGATAAGGCATTTTGGCTTTGTATTCCTCAACCTTAGTTGCTGCAGGTTTATTACCTACAGAAGTGGGTTGGGAAGCCTTTTTAGAAGGATTGTTATTAGCACTTGTATGTGACTGATCACCCACTGGCGTTTGAATACCAGGAGTGGAAGCTGGGGTGGCGTTAAACGCCACCTCCTTGCTTGTCACTGGCGTTTGAACGCCAGAACCATGTTTCTTTTGGGCGTTCAACGCCAGATCCATGCTTGTTTCTGGCGTTGAACGCCAGGAATGAGCATGGTTTGGGCGTTCAGCGCCAGCTTTATCCCTTTCTGGGCTCTGCTTGTCCTCAGAGGGATTTTGAGTAGCTATTTGTTTATTTCCTGTCTTCTTGCTGCTTTGAAGTGAGGTATTTAATGTTTTCCCACTTCTTAATTGAACTGCTTGGCATTCATCTGCTAATTGTTTTGACAGTTGCTTTTCTGTCTGTTTTAATTGCACTTCCATGTTCCTGTTAGCCATTCTTGTTTCCTGTAACATTTCCTTGAATTCGGCTAGCTGCTGAGTTAGAAAGTCTAATTGCTGATTAAATTCATTAGCCTGATCCACCGGTCTGAGTTCTGCAGTTACTGTTTTAGCTTCTTCTTTCATGGAAGATTCACTGCTTAGGTACAGATGCTGATTTCTGGCAACTGTATCAATGAGCTCTTGAGCTTCTTCAATTGTTTTTCTCATATCTATAGATCCACCAGCTGAGTGGTCTAGAGAAATCTGAGCTTTTTCTGTAAGCCCATAGTAGAAGATGTCTAATTGCACCCATTCTGAAAACATTTCAGAGGGGCATTTTCTTAGCATCTCTCTGTATCTCTCCCAAGCATCATAAAGGGATTCATTATCTCCTTGTTTGAAGCCTTGGATGCTTAGCCTTAGCTGTGTCATCCGTTTGGGAGGGAAATAGTGATTCAGGAATTTTTCTGACAGCTGTTTCCATGTTTTTATGCTGTTCTTAGGCTGGTTATTTAACCACCTCTTAGCTTGATCTTTTACAGCAAATGGAAACAGTAGTAATCTGTAGACATCCTGATCCACTTCCTTATCATGTACTGTATCAGCAATTTGTAGAAATTGTGCCAGAAACTCTGTAGGTTCTTCATGTGGAAGACCAGAATACTAGCAGTTTTGCTGCACCATGATAATGAGCTGAGGATTCAGCTCAAAGCTACTAACTCCAATGGAGGGTATACAGATACTACTCCCATATGAAGCAGTAGTGGGGTTAGCATATGACCCCAGAGTCCTCTTGGACTGTCCATTCATACTTACTTCCATAATGGAATACAAGTTGAGAATTTATATGTTGAGAATTATTTATTTTATAGTAATGGAATAAATAAAAAATGGAATAAAGAAAAAGAAGTTAAAAATATATATATTTTTTTTTGAAAAGAAATGAAATTAAAATCTAAAATTTTAAGAAAAATTTCGAAAAAGTAGTTGGAAAAAATAAAATTTTTGAATTTTGAATTTTATGATGAAAGAGAAAAGCACACAAAAGACACAAGACTTAAAATTTCTAGATCTAGTGCTCCTTATTTTCGAAAATTTTTGGAGGGAAAACACCAAGGAACACCAAACTTAAAAATTTTAAGATCAAGACACAAGAAAAACTCAAGAACACTTTGAATATTCACAAGAACACCAAGAACACAAGGAAGAACACCAAACTTAAAATTTTTAGAAAATCAAAATAAATTTTCGAAAATTATAAAAAGATTAACAATAAAACACCAAACTTAGAGTTTGGCACAAGATTAAATCAAGAAAAATTATTTTTGAAAAAGATTTTTCAAAAGTATTGGTGCTCCCTTATCAAGAATATAAACCAATGCTTTAGCCAATTGGGAATAAATATGACACTTGATGCAGATATTCCAATTAATGCTTTAAAAGGAACACAAGTCGAAAATTTTAAAGAAAGATATGAGATATGCAATTGACACCAAACTTAGAACAAGACACTAAAACTCACGAAGATTAGCAATTAATTAAAAGAAAATAATAAATTTTGAAAAGAAATTTTTGAAAAGAAACTATCCTATCAAGATTTAATGACTCTATAACAATAAAAATAAAAATAAAAATAAAAATAAATTATTCCTAATCTAAGAAATAAAATAAGCCTTCAATTGTCCAAACTCAATAATCCCCGGCAACGGCGCCAAAAACTTGGTGGACGAAATTGTGATTCTTAATTAAAGGCTCCTTGGCATGTGCCAAAGAGAACTAATTTAACTAACTGATTACTTTCCTTTCACAATTCCGTTCAACTAACCAGCAAGTGTACTGGGTCGTCCAAGTAATACCTTACGTGAGTAAGGGTCGAATCCACAGAGATTATTGGTTTGAAGCAATCAATATTTATTTTATTAATCTTAGTCAGGATGTCAATAGGATTATTTGGATTAAAAGTGAAATTACTAGATTTGATTATAAAAATAAAAGAGGGAACAATGTTACTTTGATTTGCAGTACTGGGGAATATGTTGGAGTTTTGGAGATGCTTTGTCCTCTGACTTCAACTCTTCCTTGAAATCCTCTTCTCACACACAGGTTCCTTCCATGGCAAGCTCTATGTAGGGTGTCACCGTTGTCAGTGGCTACTTCCCATCCTCTCAGTGAAAACGTTCCTATGCTCTGTCACAGCACGGCTAATCATCTGTCGGTTCTCAATCAGGTTGGAATAGAATCCATTGATTCTTTTGCGTCTGTCACTAACGCCCAGCCCTCAGGAGTTTGAAGCACGTCACAGTCATTCAATCCCGGAATCCTACTCAGAATACCACAGACAAGGTTTAGACTTTCCGGACTCTCATGAATGCCGCCATCAATCCGGCTTATACCACGAAGATTCTGTTGGGGAATCTAAGAGATATTCATTCAATCTGATGTAGAACGGAGGTGGTTGTCAGGCACACGTTCATGGATTGAGGAAGGTGATGAATGTCACGGATCATCACCTCCTTCACAATTAAGCGCGAATAAACATCTTAGATAAGAACAAGCGTGTTTGAATGGAAAACAAAGGAATTGTATTAAATCATCGAGACGCTGCAGAGCTCCTCACCCCCAACAATGGAGTTTAGAGACTCATGCCGTCAAAAGTATGTAATTCAGATCTGAAAATGTCATGAGGTACAAGAATAATCTCTAAAAGTAGTTTAAATAGTAAACTAGTAACCTAGGTTTACAGAATATGAGTAAACTAAGATAATTGGTGCAGAAATCCACTTCTGGGGCCCACTTGGTGTGTGCTGGGGCTGAGATTAAAGCTATCCACGAGTTGAGGCCTTTCTTGGCGTTAAACTCCAGGTTATGACGTGTTTTGGGCGTTCAACTCCAGATTATGACGTTTTTCTGGCGTTTAACTCCAGACAGCAGCATGAACTTGGCGTTCAACGCCAAGTTACGTCGTCTATCCTCGCGCAAAGTATGGACTATTATATATTGCGGGAAAGCCCTGGATGTCTACTTTCCAACGCCGTTGAGAGCGCGTCAATTGGACTCCTGTAGCTCCAAAAAATCCATCTCGAGTGCAGGGAGGTCAGGATCCAACAGCATCAGCAGTCCTTTTTCAGCCTAACTCAGATTTTTGCTCAGCTCCCTCAATTTCAGCCAGAAAATACCTGAAATCATAGAAAAACACACAAACTCATAGTAAAGTCTAGAAATATGATTTTTGCTTGAAAACTAATAATATTCTACTAAAAATTAATTAAAACATACTAAAATCTACATGAAATTACCCCCAAAAAGCGTATAAAATATCCGCTCATTACCCAGCCTTCAGGAGTTTGAAGCTCGTCACAGTCATTCAATACCGGAATCTTACTCGGAATACCACAGACAAGGTTAGACTTTCCAGATTCCCGGAATCCTACTCGGAATACCACAGACAAGGTTAGACTTTCTGGATTCCCATGAATGCCGCCATCTATCTAGCTTATACCACGAAGATTCTGTTGGGGAATCTAAGAGATATGCGCCCGGCCTAAGGTAGAACGGAAGTGGTTGTGAGTCACGCGCATTCTTAGGTGAGAATGATGATGAGTGTCACGGATCATCACATTCATCAAGTTGAAGTGCAATGTATATCTTGGAATAAGAATAAAAGAGAATTGAATAGAAGATAATAGTAATTGTATTGAAACTTGAGGTACAGTAGAGCTCCACACCCTTAATCTATGGTGTGTAGAAACTCCACCGTTGAAAATACATAAGTGAAAGGTTCAGGCATGGCCGAATGGCCAGCCCCCATGGTCTAAGGACTAGTTGTCCAGAGATGTCTAATACACTAGTAAAAAGTCCTATTTATAATAAACTAGCTACTAGGGTTTACATGAGTAAGTAATTGATGCATAAATCCACTTCTGGGGCCCACTTGGTGTATGTTTGGGCTGAGCTTGGTCTATCCACGAGCTGAGGCTTTTATTGGAGTTGAACACCAAGTTGTAACGTGTTTTGGGCATTCAACTCCGGGTTGTGATGCGTTTCTGGCGTTTAACTCCAGACAGCAGCATGTACTTGGCGTTGAGCGCCACTTTACGTCGTCAATTCCTGAATAAAGTATGGACTATTATATATTGCTGGAAAGCTATGAATGTCTACTTTCCAACGCCGTTGAGAGCGCGCCATTTGGAGTTCTGCAGCTCCAGAAAATCTATTTTGAGTGCAGGGAGGTCAGATTCCAACAGCATCAGCAGTCCTTTTGCCAGCCTTTTTCAGAATTTTGCTCAAGTCCCTCAATTTCAGCCAGAAATTACCTGAAATCACAGAAAAATATACAAACTCATTGTAAAGTCTAGAAATGTGAATTTAACATAAAAAATAATGAAAACATCCCTAAAAGTAGCTTGAACTTACTAAAAACTACCTAAAAACAATGCCAAAAAGCGTATAAATTATCCGCTCATCAGATAGCAATCCAACATTCAACCCGATTACAAATTTTTCTTTCAATCCTTCCAACTCAAGAGTTCAATTTAATCAACTCCCCATCAAGTAATGAAACTACTCACGCATTGTAAATAAAGAATCCATGGCACATGAAAGGGAATTAAAAGAAGACAGGATTATTGGAATGGAATTTAAATTAAAAAGAAATAATCCTTGCATTAATTAATCATAAAAATATCTGAATGACAAAATTGAACATAACAAAGAACATGGAAGAATAAAACCAAGTTAAGAGAACAAACTAGAGTGATGAAGTCTTGATGAGGAAAATAACTCTTCTCAATGTTCCAATGCTAAGATCAATTGAAAATTAAAATTCTTAAAACTAGAGAGAAAAAAACCTAAGAGAGTCAAAAGCTAGATCTGAACTACTCCCTGAATGTTTTTTTGTTGTTTCTGCATATTCTCTGACTCTGGTCTGCTGTTCCGGGCCGAAAACTGGGCCAAAATAGGGTCCAAAATCGCTGGTTTTAGATTCTGCAGTTTATGCAAATTGCGCATGTCACGCGATCGCGTCGTCCATGCGGACGCGTCGCTGGCGCTTTTCCTCTTCACGTGTTCGCATCGTCCACGCTACCGCGTTGCTTGTGCTTTCCAATCCGCGCAGCCGCGCAAGCCATGCGGCCGCATCACTGCGATTTGCGCTCCTTCGCGCGGTCGCGTGAGCCATGCGACCGCGTCACTTTTCGCTGGTTATCTCCTCAAACTCTTGTGTTCCTTCCATTTTTGCTAGCTTCCTCCCCAATCTCCGTTTCATTCATGCCCTATAAAGCCTGAAACGCTTGACACACAGATTACGACATCGAATGGAATAAAGGAGAATTAAAATTAAATAATTAAAGTCTCTGGGAAGCAATTTTCAAACATGTAATAAATTCCGGAAGGAAATCTAAATGCATGCTAAATTGATGAATAAGTGGGTAAGGATCACGAAAAAACCACACAATTAAACACAATATAAACTATAAAATAGTGGTTTATCACTCACCATGTGGCCAACCACGCGTATGCACGCTGTGCGCGTACGTGTCGATCGCGCCGCATCACTTACCTCGCGCGCCGTCCTGTTTTCATTCTCTCTCCCTCCCAAATCCTTATTCTCTCTTGTTCTTTTATCCTTTTTTTTCTTCTTTTAACATCCTATTTGTTCTTTTTTTCGTGTGTCTTTTTATGTCCTTCTCTTTTTTCAGTTCTTCTTTGCTTGAAGACAAGCAAACCTTTAAGTTTGGTGTGGATGCTTCGCTTATAGCTTTTCTGTTTATTTTTAATAGCACCAAAGGGAGACAAATCATCTTCACAGAGGAGCACAACCAGAAGAATGAGATGGCCACTAGGATAACTGCGGTGGTTGAGTTCCTTTCATTCTATATTTCCTCTCGTTCTTATTATGTTATATTCCTGTTTTCTGTTTATTTTGTTATTGCACGATCAGTTATATCTTCAATTCCTAGGTTCTAATTTAAGTTACTGTCTATTTTGTTATTTGATTTGCTTTAATCTTGAAAAATGTCTCATGTATTGCCCACTAAGCTTGAAATCAAAAAAAAAAGAAGAAAAGATGTAGTGCATGAGAAATTGAGTTTAATTTTAAGAGTAGTCTTATTTACTTAAATGTGGTGGTATTATTTGTAATTCTGAATGCATAATATGAACAGTGCATAATTGAATTTGAATCAAAGGATGTTGATGTATAAGGAACAGGAATTTAGAGAACTATTATGACTTCTCTGAGATTTATAAAAGTTTAATCCTTGAAGTAGAAGAAAACAGTAAAAGAAAAAAAAGCAAGGTCCAAGGCTCTGAGCATCAATGACTAGGGAGGTCCGACACGATTCAAAGCTAAAAGAGTTGTTTCCCTAGCCATATGCTTGTGGTGTGATTGTGTCAAGTAATCCTTGAGACAGAACACTAAGAGATGAGATCAAATGTATTTAACAGAGTATGCCAAAGGCTTTGAGCACCACTATCTGGGAGTAACTGAAAAAAAATTAGAACTTAAAGAGATTTTCCCAGTTAAGTGCTTGTGGTGTTTTTGTTTCAAGTAACCCTTGAGACAAAACATTTAAAGTCACGGCTAGGCTCAACGTGCAAAGCACCAAAGAAAAGAGAATTAAAGCAAAATTTTGCTGTGTTCAAGGATTAAACTGGAGTATAAAGATTAGAGAATTCATAATATGATC
The DNA here is from genome assembly GCF_003086295.3 of Arachis hypogaea. Taxonomy (NCBI): domain Eukaryota; kingdom Viridiplantae; phylum Streptophyta; class Magnoliopsida; order Fabales; family Fabaceae; genus Arachis; species Arachis hypogaea. The sequence goes on from NC_092037.1 coordinate 38,077,808, forward strand.
CGGATTCTAATTTCGAATGACACTGACATTCCTCTTATTCAAGGGAGAGTGAGATGTCAAAACTGTTCAAAGTTACAATGAATGAACCCCATTTTAAGAATAGACTTGAGCATGACTAAACTCTCACGTCTCATGCAAATTCACATCTTAATCATGCACTTATTTTGGTTGCTTGAGGACAAGCAACAATTCAAGTTTGGTATTGTGATGCGTGAGCATCTTTCCTATCTTTTGCTAGTGAATTTGCATTTAATTTGTTGAATTTAATCAAGAATTAAGTATCTTTTAGCCACTATGGATGCTACTTTGATTTGTATGCAATTCTATTTATTTCAGGTAGCATTCGGATGAATTTGATGGAGTTTTCGCATAAAAAGAGAAGAAGGTGAATGATGCTTTCAATCTTGACCTCTCTGCACTCAAACCTGAATAACTCGAGCTACAGAGGTCAAATGCGAACAATATTTGGATTGAACAGAGAGTTCTGCGGGAGGTATGCTAGAAGAGTGCCTTGCGCACGAGCAAGCCCACGCGTATGCGTATATCACGCGTGCATGTCACTCGCAATTTTGGCACCCCACACGTAAGCGTCTAGGACGCGCACGCGTGCATCAGGGAATCGACGTAAATATGTTTTGAACAGAAAGTTGTGATGGCGGCGCTAGCATCGTGTGAGAGGCACCAATCAACTCAGGCGTACGCGTCCCTCTCGTTCTCAGACCACCCACGCGTGCACGTGCTTGACGCGCACGCGTCGCATGCAAATTTTGATTCCTATGCTATGCGAACAGAGAGTACGCATGTGCGTCGCCTGCGCCATACTGCACAACAACAACACGCAAGATTGGTTCTTCCCACTTCAAGATAGGTGCAGCTTTACTCAACTAAACTCCAATTCATACTGCAAAGCCCAAGTTAGGCATGGATCCTAGTGAAGCCAAGTGGTCCCGACGTTACAATGCGAAGATCTTTAATTAATTCTGATTTAAATTTAAATTTTAAACTAGGAAAATATATTATTTTAATTTTAGAAATTAGATTTTAAATTAATTAGGATTAGATATAAAAGAGAAAAGAAACTTCTCTTCAAGGGGGGATTCGATTTTTTTCTGTAAATTACAGTTTACCTGAATCCTAGTTTTTCTCTCTGAACCTTGAGCAACTAAATCTCCATTATTAAGGTTAGGAGCTCTGTCTATTTGTATGGATTGATTCTATTATTTTTCTATTTTAATTCATGTACAGATTTATAATTTAAGAATTGTTCTCGTTCTTCATCTTATGAATTTGGGTGGAACAGAAGTATGACCTTCTTTCTAATTGAGTTCTTGTATAACTTGAAAAAGCTCTTTATTTGAACAACAGCTTGAAAACAATTTCTCCTAAATTCTAATTATCTGGACTTAACGGGATACATGACATATAATCCTCTTATATTTGGATAATTAGGATTTTTGTGGCATAATAACTAGAATTAAACTTCACCCCTAATTGGAATTAATTGACCAAGGAATTGGCAGTTTATGAAAGTTAGAGGAGATTAGAAAGGTCTAAGGAATTAGGGTCTAGTCATATATAGTTTGCCAGGAATTAAATATTGCATGATTAAAATAAATTAATAAGAAAAGTCAATCCGAAAAATAGATAACTCTGAAGTCTTAACTGCCTTCTCCATATTGTTTTCCCAACTTGTTTACTGCTTGCTTTCTGATATTCTGAAATTACTGTTAAGCTTTTGAACTCTCAAAACACCATTTTCTGCTTGTCTAACTAAGTAAAGTAATCAACTATTGTTGCTTAGTCCATCAATCCTCGTGGGATTGACCCTCATTCACCTGAGGTACTACTTGGTACGACCCAGTGCACTCGCCGGTTAGTTTGTGAACTTTAAATTCCGCACCAGTGTGAAGATAAGATATGGGATCCCAGATCACAACATGAAGACCAATTTTGAGAGCTCATATCTTGGGGAGAACATCACCCAAGCTTTGTGAAGTCGGTTGGAAATTCTGACAACCGTTTAAGGAGTAAGCATCCTTGGAGGTTCAAGGATGAGTACAAGCATAAACCACCTTGACAAGGAGCCTCCCAAAAGTCCAACTTAAGGACTTAAACTAAAAGTGCTAGGTGGGAGACACCCCACCATGGTAAACTCTTTCCATTATCTTGTATATATAATGAATGAATGAATTGAGTTGCCATTGTTTGGTAGTTTTCTTCTTTGCATACTCTTGTTTTAGTGTTTTGGTTGCTAGTTTGTTTGATTAGATTTAGGCCTTAAAGTTGTAGAATAGTTGTTGTTAAATTGTATTTTGCTTGAAGTGTAAGTTTTGTTCGTTTTCTCTTTGAAAATTTTTCAAAAAAAAAATAACAGAGTTTTGTTAAATATGAATTTAGGTTGCTTTAGAGTGTTTATAGGTTTAGAGAGTGCCCTGTTTCTATTTTCTATGTTTAAAAAAAAAGGGTCACCCCACGCTTAAGCGTGCGCGATACGCACGCGTCGTATGCCATATGGGGGCTCCTGGTACAAAAACAAGAGAGTTGTGCGGGAATTGTGCTGCCTTTGTGCGAATAGCACAATCTGGACCCACGCGTACGCGTAGGCGATGCTTACGCATGACCTGTACTTTCCGCGTTCCACGCGTACGCGTCGACGACGCTTACGCGTCGCTTGTCTCTCTTGTAATCCACACGAACGCGTGGCGTCGCCTCGCGCCCTATTTTTCTCCTTTCTTCTTCTTTCTTCTTCTCTCTTTCTTCTTTCCTTTTTCTTTCTTTCTACCTTTCTTCTTCTCTCTTCTTCCTTTCTTGATTTCTTTTTTTCCCTTCTCTTCAAAAAAAGTAAAAAAAATTCTTTTTATTTTTGTCATCTTTCATTTTCTTTTGTTTATTGCATATGCATACTTTTATTCGTTGCATTTTAATTTTGTTCTTATCGCTTGTTCTTCTTTTCCTTTCTAAGTTTCTTATTTTAATAATGGTGCTGAATTCTCTTACTCAATTATTGAGAATTTCTTGGTTATATTGGTGCTTCTTGACTTGTTTGATATTGTTGGGTGATGAAACTTTTAAATCAACGCTTAATCTTTGATGAGTCTTGCATCCTTTGTGCATTCATAAGAACTCATATTGTCATTCATGACCCACTCTTTCCTATTTGAACTTGATGCTTCTGAGTGTTCTCTTCATGTCATTTACTTATGCCTCGACTTGACTCTAGCATCAAGTGTTAGATGATATGTGATGCGTGAGCATCTTTCCTATCTTTTCCTAGTGAATTTGCATTTAATTTGTTAAGTTTAATCAAGAATTAATTGTCTTTTAGCCACTATGGATGCTACTTTGAGTCTTGTGCAATTTTGTTTATTTAAGATAGCATTCGGCTGGATTTAATGGAGTTTCTGCAGCACAATAATTAAATCAGATGATAGCAAGGAGCGACGCGTGCACGTGCCTCACGTGTACACGTGAAAAGCGAAGTTGCACAGCGACGCGTGCACGTACTTGACGTGTACATGTGACACACGAAGAAGACCATCGACACGTACGCGTGACTGACGCGTACGCGTGACATGCGCCATGTGCAGAAAACGCAGAAAACGCTGGGGGCGATTTTTGGGCCCCATTTTGGCACTCAAGTAAGGGGCAGCTCTCTACCAAGTTAGGCACAAATCCAGTGAAGCCAAGTGATCCCCACGTTACAAGGCGCGGATTAGTTAATTAATTCTGATTTAAATTCAAATTTAAATTTTAAAATAGGAAAGATATTATTTTAATTTTAGAAATTAGATTTTAAATTAATTAGGATTAGTTATAAAAAGGAGAAACTTTTCTTCTAGTAGGGGGGATTCCATTAGGGGATTCTATTCCAATTTACATTCTGTACTTTTACAGTTTACCTAAAATCCTTATTTTCTCTGAGCCATGAGCAACTAAACCTCTGCTGTTAAGGTTAGGAGCTCTGTCTATTATATGGATTGATACTATTATTTTCTATTTTAATTCATGTTTTGATTTATATTTCAAGAATTATTTTCGTTCTTTATCTTATGAATTTAGGTGGTACGGAAGTATGATCCTCTTTCTAATTGAGTTCTTGTATAACTTGGAAAAGCTCTTCACTTGAACAACAGCTTGAAAACAATTTCTCCTAAATGCTAATTATCTGGACTTAACAGGATACATGACATATAATCCTCTTATATTTGGGTAATTAGGATTTTTGTGGCATATAAACTAGAATTGAACATCACCCTCTAATTGGAATTAATTAACCAAGGAATTGGCAGTTGATGAATTTTAGAGGAGACTAGAGAGGTCTAAGGAATTAGGGTCTAGTCCATGTAGTTTGCCATGAATTAAATCTTGCATGATTAAAATAAATTAATAAGAAAATTCAATCCGAAAAATATATAACTCTGAAGCCTTAACTGCCTTCTTCATATTGTTTCTCCCAACTTATTTACTTGCCTGTCTTTTGATATTCTTAACTTATTGTTTATGCTTTTGAATCTTCAAAACCATTTTCTATTTGTCTGACTAAGCCAATCTCTCAATCATTGTTGCTTGATCCATCAATCCTCATGGGATCGACCCTCACTCACCTGAGGTATTACTTGGTACGACCCGGTGCACTTTCCGGTGAGTTTGTGATTGTAAATTCCGCACCAAGTTTTTGGCGCCATTGCCGGGGATTTACTGTGATTGACAACTATTGGTTGTTTGATTTCTTAGATTAGGCATCTTTGCTTTAATTTCATTTAACTTATTTCTCTAATATATATATATATATATATATATATATATATATTGATTTATTTTATTTAAATTTTTTTCTTTTCTCTTAATTTCTGAAATTAAGTTTGGTGTCCCCTTAGTTGTTTTATTCTTCCTAGTTGTTTTATTTATTGAGTTTAAATTTCCTTTATGCTCTTTCTGTTTGGTGCATTTATTTCTGTTTGGTGTTTTATGCTGAGGAAAAATAATGGAGAGAGATCATATGGGTTACTTCTCACACCCAAGTAGTGATTCATATTATTGTAGATGGGGGAACTATCCGAATTTTGGTTGGCAAGGTCAAAACCAAGGAAACTTCAATGTTCCATGTTCCAACTATCAAGAACCACCATCTCCATATTCATACCAAGAACCACCACCTCTCTATCCATATCAAGAACCATCATCTTTCTACCCATATCAAGAGCCACCATCTCCCTATTCATACGAAGAACCATCCTCTTTTTACTCTTATCAAGAATCATCATCTCCTTCTTATTCATATCAAGAGCCACCATCTCCATATTCATATCAATTACCATCAGATCTTGAGCTTCTCATGAAATAATTCATACATAATATAAAGACGAGTGTCAAAAATGTAGATAAATATGTGTAGTCGTTTATCAAGAACCAGAAAGAGGAACAAGCAAATTCCTTCCTAAGAGATACAATGCAAGATCCTATGGAAGAAAGTAAGGAAATCAATCAAAGGAGTTTATACTCCAATGAATTACAGAACTTTCCACCCTCACATATGGAAGAAGAGGAAGATGCACCAACAAAGGAGGAAGATGCACCAACAAAGAAGGAAGATGCACAAACAAAGGAGGTTCTAAAGGATGAAAACAATTATGGAAATCTACACTCTAATAAAGTAGAGAGTGGCATAGAGAGTGAGTTTATTGAACCACCAATTGAAGAAGTTCTTAATGAAGGGTACACTCTAACCATCACACAACACCAAAATTTTGAAATCAAAGAAGTGAAGGCAATCAAGGAAAGCACTGAAAGGGGGATTGTGACCAAGAAACAAAAGAAAATATCTATGAAAAAGAAAAGGTCAGCAAGAAACAATCCAACCTCTACCCCAACAAGCAAGGTGAATCAAGCTAATCACAATAAAAGAAAGCTTGTTAGAAGGAATTTATATCAAGGGCCACTAATCTTCACCTCTCTCCCCATGGAGACATTTCTTTTAACAATCTGGAAGAAGATGAAGAAAATTCAACAATCAAGTGTCAAGCTAGTGACGTTAAAAAAGCGTTTCTCGGGAGGCAACCCGATAATTTCGTATCCTTAAGTATTTTTCGAATAGTGGTTTTCTTATTTATTTGAGTTTTATTGAGTTTTTACTGTTTTTCTTTCATTTTACATGTTCTGATCATGCAGCTATTTTAGAACAGAAACCGAATATTTCACAAACAAAAAAGAAGAAGAAGAAGAAAATTTACCCGAGAGATGAGCAGGAGTGGCGCTGGAACTATGCTTTGCGCACAGACAAGACCACGCGTACGCGCACCTCATGCGTGCACGTCGTTTGCACTTTTAGCCATCCACGCGTGTGTGTTGCTGACACGTACGCGCGACCCTGAAATTGGCGTCAATCAGTGTTTGGGCAGAGAGTTGTGATGGCTTGGGGCTGGAAGTGTGCTAGAAGAACAAACTTGATCACGCAAACATGTCCCTGACACGTGCACGTTCTTTGCACAAATGTCACGTGTTGTATAAAAATATTGGTTCCCAAGCCACTCAAACAGCAAGTTGTGCGTGCGCGTGGCCGCCTTCGCGCGATTCACACAAACCAAGAGCACGCGTACGCGTGCCAGACGCTTACGCATCATTATCAAAATAGGGCGACCCGCGCGTACGCGTCGCCTGCACTACACACCTCTACTAGTGTGCCGTCCAAATTTTAAATTTTCATTCTCTCTCTCTCCCAAATTCTAATTCTCTCTTTTATCCTTTTTATTCTTCTTTCATCATAATATTTGTTTCTTTTTGTTTTTAGTTCCTCTTTGCTTGAGGACAAGCAAACCTTTAAGTTTGGTGTTGATGCTTCACTTATGGGTTTTCTGTTTATTTTTATGGCACCAAAGGGAGGCAAATCATCTTCACGGAGGAGCACAACCTGAAGAATAAAATGACCACTAGAATTACTAAGGTGGTTGAGTTCCTTTCATTTTTTATTCCTTCCCGCTCTTACTATGTTATGTTCTGGTTTTTTGCTATTTTACTTTGTTTACTGCATGATTTCTTATTAGTTAGAATCCTAGGTTCTAGTTTAGTTTTCTCTTAATTGCTTTAATTCTGAAAGATGTCTCATGTATTACCCACTAAGCTTAAAATCAAAAAGAAAGGAGAAAAGATGTGATGTATTGCATGAAAAATTGAGTTTATATTTAAGAATAGTCTTATTTACTTAAATGTGGTGGTATTATTTGTGATTTTGAATGCATGATATGAACAGTGCATATTTGAATTTGAATCAATGGATGTTGATGTATAAGGAACAGGAATTTAGAGAATTATTATGACTTCTCTGAAATAAACAAAAATTTAACCCTTGAAGCAAAAGAAACAGAAAAAAAACTATAAAAGCAAGGTCCAAGGCTCTGAGCATCAATGACTAGGGAGGTCAGACATGATTAAAAGCTCAAAGAGTTGTTTCCCTAGTCATATGCTTGTGGTGTGATTGTGTCAAATAATCCTTGAGACAGAACACTTAGAGTCGAGACCAAGTGCATTTAATAGAGTATGCCAAAGGCTTTGTGTACAACTGTCTGGGAGTAACTGAAAGAAAAATTAGAACTTAAAGAGAGTCCCCCAGTTAAGTGCTTGTGGTGTTTCTATGTCAAGTAACCCTTGAGACAAAACATTTAAAGTCACGGCTAGGCTCAAGGTGCAAAGCACCAAAGAAAAATAAATTAAAGTAAATTTTGTTGTGTTCAAGGATTAAACTGGAGTATAAAGATTAGAGAATTCATAATATGATCCGGATTCTAATTTCGAATGACACTGACATTCCTCTTATTCAAAGGAGAGTGAGCTGTCACAACTGTTCAAAATTATAATGGACAAACCCCAATTTTAAGAATAGACTTTAGCATGACTAAACTCTCACGTCTCATGCAAATTCACATCTTAATCATGCACTTATTTTGGTTGCTTGAGGACAAGCAACAATTCAAGTTTGGTGTTGTCATATGTGAGCATCTTTCCTATCTTTTCCTAGTGAATTTGTATTTAATTTGTTAAGTTTAATTAAGAATTAATTGTCTTTTAGCCACTATAGATGCTACTTTGAGTCTTGTGCAATTCTGTTTATTTTAGGTAGCATTCGGCTGGATATGATGGAGTTTCTGCAGCACAAGAATTAAAGGAGATGACAGCGAGGAGCGACGCGTGTGCGTACTTGACGCGTGCGCATGATTTGGAGCTTTTCATGGCGACGCGTGCGCGTGCTTGACGCTTACGCGTGAAAAGCGAAGTTGCACAGCGACGCGTGCGCATACTTGGCGCGTACGTGTGACACGCGAAGAAGATCATCGACGCGTACGCGTGACATGCGCTACGTGCAGAAAACGCAGAAAATGCTGGGGGCGATTTCTGGGCCCCATTTTGGCACTCAAGTAAGGCACAACTCTCTGCCAAGTTAGGTGTGAATCCAATGAAGCCAAGTGGTCCCCACGTTATAAGGCGCGGATTAGTTAATTAATTCTGATTTAAATTCAAATTTAGATTTTAAAATAGGAAAAGATACTATTTTAATTTTAGAAATTTGATTTTAAATTAATTAGGATTAGTTATAAAAAGGAGAAACTTTTCTTCTAGTAGGGGAGGATTCCATTAGGGATTCTATTCCAATTTACATTCCGTACTTTTACAGTTTACCTGAATCCTTATTTTCTCTGAGCCATGAGCAACTAAACCTCCGTTGTTAAGGTTAGAAACTCTGTCTATTGTATGGATTGATACTATTATTTTCTATTTTAATTCATGTTTTGATTTATATTTCAAGAATTGTTTTTGTTCTTTATCTTATGAATTTGGGTGGAACGGAAGTATGACCCTCTTTCTAACTGAATTCTTGTATAACTTGGAAAAGCTCTTTACTTGAACAACAGCTTGAAAATAATTTCTTCTAAATTCTAATTATCTGGACTTAACGGGATACGTGACATACAATCCTCTTATATTTGGGTAATTAGGATTTTTGTGGCATATAAACTAGAATTGAACATCACCCTCTAATTGGAATTAATTGACCAAGGAATTGGCGGTTGATGAATTTTAGAGGAGACTAGAAAGGTCTAAGGAATTAAGGTCTAGTCACATGTAGTTTGCCATGAATTAAATCTTGCATGATTAAAATAAATTAATAAGAAAAGTCAATCCGGAAAATAGATAACTCTGAAGCCTTAACTGCCTTCTTCATATTGTTTCTTCCAACTTATTTACTTGCCTGTCTTTTGATATTTTGAACTTACTATTTATGCTTTTGAATCTTCGAAACCATTTTCTATTTGTCTGACTAAGCCAATCACTCAATCATTGTTGCTTGATTTATCAATCCTCGTAAAATCGACCCTCATTCACCTGAGGTATTATTTAGTACGACCCGGTGTACTTGTCGGTTAGTTTGTGGTTGTAAATTCCGCACCAATATGCCTTAGCTTATAGTGCTTTCTCACTTACATGCTGTAGCTACCATGTAGTTGAGAACCTTACTCTTATTTGGCATTTGCCCCAGCCTATGTTTTATTTGCTTTGATTTCTTTGTTGTAGGCTTAATTTTCTTTCTTTTTCTTTCCTCTTAGGTTGGCCACCAAGAAGGGAAGGAAAAGCTTCAAAATGGGGCAATAAACAAGTCCCTCCGCACAATCTTTTGAAGGAACTCATCATTTATAGCAACCCATCCACCTTGCTCTACTTTCCAAGCACCGAGGACGCTGCAATCTTTAAGTGTGGGGAGGTCGTCTGACCGATCTCCGTGGGTAACCACTTCCTTTTTCAACACCAATGTTAGTTAGTCGTTGCATTGCATGATAGGGTGCATGTTAGTTAGAATTTGTACATATTTTACCACTTCTTTTTATGTTAGGACTACTTTGTTAGGGTGATGATTTCTTTTTCAAGAAACTATTTTTAGGGCACCCTACCAATCCGATTTGAAACAAAAATTTGTTGAACTTGCTTGAAGAATTTATTTTGGAACATGGTTTTTGAGCTAAGAACACAAGCATGTGAGTTTTGAGCCCAATTGCGTGGTTACATCATATAACCACTTATTTTCATTATTGTGTGTATTATTCTCTTTCTATGATTGTAATCTTTGATTTGTTTCATTATTTATGTCCATTATTCCATGTATACATGTATTATATGATTGAGGCCATCATTTCATCTGGCTCACTTACCCAAATAGCCTACCTTTCATCAACCATTGTTAGCCAATTTTGAGCCTATTTAATCCCTTTTGTTCTTAATTTTAGCACATCACTACCCCTAAGTGAAAAACAATAAATGTCCCTTAATATATATCTTTGATTATCTTAGGCTAGTGAGGGTGTGTATTGATGAGCGGATAATTTATATGCTTTTTGGCATTATTTTTAGATAGTTTTTAGTAGGATCTAGCTACTTTTTAGTATATTTTTATTAGTTTTTAAGAAAAATTCACATTTCTGGACTTTACTATGAGTTTTTGTATTTTCTATGATTTCAGGTATTTTCTGGCTGAAATTGAGGGACCTGAGCAAAAATCTGTTTCAGAGGCTGAAAAAGGACTGCTGATGCTGTTGGATTCTGACCTCCCTGCACTCGAAATAGATTTCTTGGAGTTACAGAAACCAAAATGGCGCACTCGGATTTGCGTTGGAAAGTAGATATCCTGGGTTTTCCAACAATATATAATAGTCCATACTTTGCTCGGGTTTTGATGATGCAAACTGGCATTCAAACGCCAACTTCCTGCCCTATTCTGGCGTTAAACGCCGGAAACAGGATAAAAGCTGCAGTTAAACGCCCAAATTGGCATAAAAACTAGCGTTTAACTCCAAAAAAAGTCTCTACACATGAAAGCTTCAATGCTCAGCCCAAGCACACACCAAGTGGGCCCGGAAGTGGATTTCTGCATCATTTACTTATTTCTGTAACCCTAGTAACTAGTTTAATATAAATAGAACTTTTTACTATTGTACATAGGGATCTTTTGGAACATATTTGGATCTTTTGATCATCTTTTGATCTCTTGATCACGTTCTGGGGGCTGGCCATTCGACCATGCCTGGACCTTTATCACTTATGTATTTTCAACGGTGGCGTTTCTACACACCATAGATTAAGGTGTGGAGCTCTGCTGTTCCTCGAGTATTAATGCAAAGTACTATTGTTCTTCTATTAAATTCAAGATTATTCTTATTCTAAGATGTTCACTCGCACTTTAACATGATGAATGTGATGATCCGTGACACTCATCACCATTCTCAGTTTATGAACGCGTGCCTGACAACCACTTCCGTTCTACCTGCGAAAGCTAGAGTGTGTATCTCTTGGGTTACTAATCAACGATTCACATCGACTCCCCTCTGACAATGGGGCATCTGAATCTGAGATTAGAACCTTTGTGGTATAGGCTAGAAACACTTGGCAGCATTCTTGAGATCCGAAAAGTTTAAACTTTGTCTGTGGTATTCCGAGTAGGATCTGGGAAGGGATGACTGTGACGAGCTTCAAACTCGTGACTGTGGGGCGTAGTGACAGACTCAAAAGGATCATTGGATCTTATTCCGACACGATGCGGTAGCTGTGCCTGGTATTTTTCATCCAAGACGAGAAATCCGACAGTTGATTAGCCGTATAGAAACCATAGAGGACCATTTTCACTGAGAGGACGGGAGGTAGCCATTGACAACGGTGATCCCCAATATACAGCTTGCCATGGAAAGGAGTATGAATGATTGAATGAAGACAGTAGGAAAGCAGAGATTCAGAACGAATAACGCATCTCCATACGCTTATCTGAAATTCCCACCAATGAATTACATAAGTATATCTATCTTTATTTTATGTTTATTTATCTTTTAATTATCAAAACTCTATAACCATCTGAATCCGCCTGACTGAGATTTACAAGATGACCATAGCTTGCTTCAAGTCGACAATCTCCGTGGGATCGACCCTTACTCACGTAAGGTATTACTTGGACGACCCAGTGAACTTACTGGTCAGCTGTGCGAAGTTGTGAAAAGACGTGTGAATCATGGTATTGCGCACCAAGTTTTTGGAGCCATGCCAAGGAATAACAATTTCGTGCACCAAGTTTTTTGCGCTATTGCCGGGAATTGTTTGAAGTTTGGACAACTGACGGTTCATCTTGTTGCTTAGATTAGGTAATTTTCTTTTTATTTTGTTTTCCAAAATTTTTAAGAACGAATTCTAGAGTTTCAGATGATGCTTTTATCATCACAGGAGCTAGTTGAATCCCATCAATTTGGCTGTTGTATGTAATGTCATGCTGAAGCTTGGCTAGCCATGTCTAATCTTTTTAGACTGAAGCTTTAGACTAACATTGCATGATTCTTGGAATTCTTATTAAAAATTTTGAGTTTCTTATTTTCTTTTTCCAAAATAATTTCAAAAAATACAAAAAAATTATAAAATCATAAAAACAAAAATTTTGTGTTTCTTGTTTGAGTCTAGAGTCAAGTCTTAAGTTTGCTGTCAATTGCATGTTTTAATTTTTCTAAAAAAATTTCGAAAATTCATGCATTGCATTCTTCATGATCTTCAAGTTGTTCTTAATGAGTTTCCTTGTTTTATCTTTATATTTTCTTGTTTTGTGTCTTTTGTTGTTTTTCATATGCATTTTGGAATTCATAGTGTCTAAATATGAAAAATCTCTAAGTTTGGTGTCTTGCATGTTTTTCTTTTCTTGAAAATTTTTCAAAAATAAGTTCTTGATGTTCATCATGATCTTCAAAGTGTTCTTGGTGTTCATCTTGACATTCATAGTGTTCTTGCATGCATCATTTGTTTTAATCCAAAATTTTTATGTGTTGAGTCATTTTGTGGTTTTTCTCTTTCCTAATTAAATAAAAAAATCAAAAAAATATCTTTTCCTTATTTCACTCATAAATTTCGAAATCTTTGTGTTGACTTAGTCAAAAATTTTTAAAATAAGTTGTTTCTTGTTAGTCAAGTCAAGATTTCAATTTCAAAAATTTATCTTTTCAAAATCTTTTTCAAAATCAAATCTTTTTCATTTTTTTCCTTTGTTTTTCGAAAATTTTCAAAAATCTTTTTCAAAAGTTTTCAAAATATTTTTCCTATTTTTACCTCATATTTTTCGAAATTAATACTAACAATTAATGTTTTAATTCAAAAGTTTCAAGTTTGTTACTTTCTTGTTAAGAAAGATTCAAACTTTAAATTTTAGAATCATATCTTTTGATTTCTTGTGAGTCAACTCATTAATTCTGATTTTAAAAATTAAATCTTTTTCAAAATAAATTTCAATAATATCTTTTTAATCATATCTTTTCCAAATCATATCTTTTCAAACATATCTTTTTCAAATCATATCTTCTTGAAATTTTAATTTCAAAATATCTTTTTCTAACTTCTTATCTTTTTAAAAATTAATTTCAAAATCTTTTTTAAAACCACCTAACTAATTTTCTCTCTCTAATTTCGAAAACTCCTCACCCTTTTTTCAAAATTCTTTTAGTTAATTAATTGTTTCAAATTTTAATTTTAATTTTATTTCTTCTCTTAATTTTCGAATTCTAACAAAATTTTAAAATTAAAACAAAAATATTTTCCTTTTCCTTTTAATTATTTTCGAAAACTCTCTCTCTCATCTTCTTCTATTTATTTATTTAATCACTAACACTCTTCTCTTCTTCTTATAATTCGAACCCTCTCTCCCTCTCTGTGTTCGAATTCTTCATCTCTTCTCTTTACATCATTCTTCTATTCTTTTCTTCTTCTACTCACATAAAGGAATCTCTATACTGTGACATAGAGGATTCCTCTTCCTTTTCTGTCCTCTTCTTTTTCATATGAGAAGGAGCAAGGACAAGGACATTCTTGTTGAAGTAGATCCTGAACCTGAAAGGACTCTGAAGAAGAAGCTAAGAGAAGCTAAAGCACAACAATCCAGAGAAAGCCTTACAGAGAATCTCGAAAAAGAAGTAATGGCCGAACCCAACAACAATACAAGGAAGATGCTTGGTGACTTCACTGTACCAAATTCCAACTTCCATGGAAGAAGCATCTCAATCCTTGCCATTGGAGCAAACAATTTTGAGCTAAAGCCTCAATTAGTTTCTCTAATGCAATAGAATTACAAGTTTTATGGACTTCCATCAGAAGATCCTTTTCAGTTCTTAACTGAATTCTTACAAATCTGTGATACTGTTAAGACCAATGGAGTTGATCCCGAGGTCTATAAGCTTATGATTTTCCCTTTTATTGTAAGAGACAGAGCTAGAATATGGTTGGACTCTCAACCTAGAGATAGCCTGAACTCTTGGGATAAGCTGGTCATGACTTTCTTAGCCAAATTCTTTCCTCCTCAAAAGCTAAGCAAGCTTAGAGTGGATGTTCAAACCTTCAAGCAGAAAGAAGGTGAATCCCTTTATGAAGCTTGGGAAAGATACAAGCAACTGACCAAAAAGTGTTCTTCTAACATGCTCTCAGAATGGACCATCCTGGATATATTCTATGATGGTCTGTCTGAGTTATCTAAGATGTCATTGGACCATTCTGCAGGTGGATCTATTCACCTGAAGAAAACACCTGCAGAAGCTCAGGAACTCATTGAAATGGTTGTGGTGGACGAAATTGTGATCCTTGATTAAAGGCTCCTTGGCATGCGCCAAAGAGAACCAATTTAACTAACTGATTACTTTCTTTTCACAATTCCGTTCAACTAACCAGCAAGTGTACTGGGTCGTCCAAGTAATACCTTACGTGAGTAAGGGTCGAATCCACAGAGATTATTGGTTTGAAGCAATTAATATTTATTTTATTAATCTTAGTCAGGATGTCAATAGGATTATTTGGATTAAAAGTGAAATTACTAGATTTGATTATAAAAACAAAAGAGGGAACAATGTTACTTTGCTTTGCAGTACTGGAGAATATGTTGGAGTTTTGGAGATGCTCTGTCCTCTGACTTCAACTCTTCCTTGAAATCCTCTTCTCACACGCAGGTTCCTTCCATGGCAAGCTCTATGTAGGGTGTCACCATTGTCAGTGGCTACTTCCCATCCTCTCAGTGAAAACGTTCCTATGCTCTGTCACAGCACGGCTAATCATCTGTCGGTTCTCAATCAGGTTGGAATAGAATCCATTGATTCTTTTGCGTCTGTCACTAACGCCCAGCCCTCAGGAGTTTGAAGCACGTCACAGTCATTCAATCCCGGAATCCTACTCGGAATACCACAGACAAGGTTTAGACTTTCCGGATTCTCATGAATGCCGCCATCAATCCGGCTTATACCACGAAGATTCTGTTGGGGAATCTAAGAGATATTCATTCAGTCTGATGTAGAACGGAGGTGGTTGTCAGGCACACGTTCATGGATTGAGGAAGGTGATGAGTGTCACAGATCATCACCTTCTTCACAGTTAAGCGCGAATAAACATCTTAGATAAGAACAAGCGTGTTTGAATGGAAAACAAAGGAATTGTATTAAATCATCGAGACGCTGCAGAGCTCCTCACCCCCAACAATGGAGTTTAGAGACTCATGCCGTCACAAAGTATGTAATTCAGATCTGAAAATGTCATGAGGTACAAGAAATGTCTGTAAAAGTTGTTTAAATAGTAAGCTAGTGACCTAGGTTTACAGAAAATGAATAAACTAAGATAATTGGTGCAGAAATCCACTTCTGGGGCCCACTTGGTGTGTGCTGGGGCTGAGACTAAAGCTTTCCACGTGTAAAGGTCTTTCTTGGCGTTAAACTCCAGGTTATGACGTGTTTTGGGCGTTCAACTCCGAATCATGACGTTTTTCTGGCGTTTAACTCCAGACAGCAGCATGAACTTGGCGTTTAACGCCAAGTTACGTCGTCTATCCTTGCGCAACGTATGAACTATTATATATTGCTGGAAAGCCCTGGATGTCTACTTTCCAACGCCGTTGAGAGCGCGCCAATTGGACTCCTGTAGCTCCAGAAAATTCATTTCGAGTGCAGGGAGGTCAGGATCCAATAGCATCAGCAGTCCTTTTTCAGCCTAAGTCAGATTTTTGCTCAGCTCCCTCAATTTCAGCCAGAAAATACCTGAAATCACAGAAAAACACATAAACTCATAGTAAAGTCCAGAAATATGATTTTTGCCTAAAAACGAATATTATTTTACTAAAAACTAAATGAAACATGCTAAAATCTACATGAAATTAGCCCCAAAAAGCGTACAAAATATCCGCTCATCACAACACCAAACTTAAACTGTTGCTTGTCCTCAAGCAACTAGATAAATAAAATAGGTTTTAACAGAAATAAAGAAGCAATAATATTCTCGAGTTTTAAATGAAGCTCAGATTCTTATTAAATGAGCGGGGCTTGTAGCTTTTTGTCTCTGAACAGTTTTGGCATCTCCCTGTATCTTTAAAATTTCAGAATGATTGGCATCCTTAGGAACTCAGAATTCAGATAGTATTATTGACTCTCCTAGTGTAGTATGTTGATTCTTGAACACAGTTATTTTATGAGTCTTGGCCGTGGCCCTAAGCACTTTGTCTTCCAGTATTACCACCGGATACATAAATGCCACAGACACATAACTGGGTGAACCTTTTCAGATTATGACTCAGCTTTGCTAGAGTCCCCAGTCAGTGTTGTCCAGAGCTCTTAAGCACACTCTTTTGCTTTGGATCACGACTTTAACCACTCAGTCTCAAGCTTTTCACTTGGACCTTCATGACACAAGCACATGGCTAGGGACAGCTTGGTTTAGCCGCTTAGGCCTGGAATTTATTTCCTTGGGCCCTCCTATCCATTGATGCTCAAAGCCTTGGATCCTTTTTACTCTTGGCTAGTGCCCATGGCTTGTGAATATTGTGTTTTTTTTTTCTTTTTTTGACTGCTTTTTCTTGCTTCAAGAATCAATTTTATGATTTTTCAGATCATCAATAATATTTTTCGTGTTCCTCATCCTTTCAGGAGCCTATATTCATCAAATTCAAAGTACAAATTATGCACTGTTCAAGCATTCATTCAGAGAACAAAAAGTATTGCCACCACATATAATTAATTATAAATTTTATTATTAAGAACTCGAAAAATATAGATTACTTCTTTATTCTGAAAAAAAATCTACTACTTTATTCATGCCTAATGATGATGAGAAAAATAAATTATAGCTTAATTGGAAATAAAATCAAAATAGATATACTAATTACTACTAAATATATAACTTCTAAGGTCAATTTCTAATAAGAATAATTATCACAGAGTTAAGGCAAAGATTAGAACTCAACGACCTGTGTTTTGGGAAGTGGATGTTCCTCTAGTCTGTGGGGTGCCTTTAAGAATTAATTTCTGACGCTTCAGCTCCCTTAAGTTCACATCCTTGCTCTTCCTATTCCCTTAGGTGCCATGATCTTAATGAGTTTTAGCTCAGTGATCATGGCACATCACACCAAACTTAGAGGTTTGCTTGTCCTCAAGCAAAAGAAAGGAAAGGAGAGGAATAGAAGGAGAGGCAGTTTAAAGAAAATAAGATGAGTTGAGAAAGATATGAGAAGAAATTAAAAAGATTTGAAAAAGAATTGGATTGGAAAAAGATTTGTGTTTATGAATTAAGATATATTTAATATTTTTGAAAAAGGGATTTTAGAAATTAGGATTTTTAGAAAACTAATTTGATTTGCAGGATGACAATTTGAAACATGTTTATGCAAGAAATCATGAATTAAAACATAAAAATTTAGAAAAATTATAAAGAAAAACGAGTTTTACCTCCTCCCACCATCCTGGCGTTAAACGCCCAACTGGTGCATGTTTTGGGCGTTTAACGCCCAATTGTTGCTTCTCCTGGGCGTTCAACGCCCAGATGATGCTTCTTTCTGGCGTTGAACGCCAGGAAGTCCTTTGTTACTGGGCGTTTTTCTGAACGCCCAGGATGCTAGCAGACTGGCGTTAAACGCCCAGAAGGTGCTTCTTTCTGGCGTTTAACGCCCAGAAGATGCTCCTTTCTGGCGTTTAACGCCCAGATGGCTACCCTTACTGGCGTTAAACGCCCAGTGGGTGCTTCTTTCGGGCGTTTAACGCCCAAAGTGTTTCTTACTGGCTTTCTCATGCCAGTGAGCTTCCAAATTTCCCTGTAACTCTGTGACTTCAACCAATTGCTATTTCACCTTTGAAGATACTTGGACTCAAACCTGTAAAGAAAAGAAAATTTATTTTAATTAGTAAATAAACTTTGCAAATGGCTGGGTTGCCTCCCAGCAAGCGCTTCTTTATTGTCTTTAGCTGGACTACCACTGAGCTCTAATCAAGTCTCAGTTTTGAGCATTCTTGCTCGAGGTTGCCTTCAAGATAATGTTTAACTCTCTGTCCATTAACAATGAACTTTTTGTTAGATTCATTATCCTGAAGCTCTACGTATCCATATGGTGACACACGTGTAATTACATATGGACCTCTCCACCTGGATTTTAATTTCCCAGGGAATAATTTGAGCCTAGAATTGAATAGCAGAACTTTCTGCCCTGGCTCAAAGACTCTGGATGACAATTTCTTATCATGCCATCTTTTTTCTTTCTCCTTGTAAATTTTTGCATTCTCGAAAGCATTGAGTCTAAATTCCTCTAGCTCATTTAACTGGAGCAATCGTTTTTCTCCAGCTAACTTGGCATCAAGGTTTAGGAATCTGGTTGCCCAATAGGCCTTGTGTTCCAGTTCCACTGGCACGTGACATGCCTTTCCATACACAAGCTGGTATGGAGAGGTCCCTATAGGGGTCTTGAATGCTGTTCTGTATGCCCACAGAGCATCATCCAAGCTTCTTGCCTAATCCTTTCTACGGTTAATTACAGTCCGTTCCAGGATTCTTTTAAGTTCTCTATTTGAGACTTCAGCTTGCCCATTAGTTTGTGGGTGATATGGAGTAGCCACCCTGTGGTTGACTCCATAACGTACCAGAGCAGAGTAAAGTTGTTTATTACAGAAATAAGTGCCCCCATCACTGATTAACACTCTAGGGATACCAAATCTGCTGAAGATATATTTCTGGAGGAATTTCAACTCTGTTTTAGTGTCATTAGTGGGTGTTGCAATAGCCTCCACCCATTTGGATACATAATCCACTGCCACCAGAATATAAGTGTTTGAGTATGATGGTGGGAAAGGTCCCATGAAGTCAATGCCCCATACATCAAACAACTCAATCTCCAAGATTCCTTGTTGAGGCATGGCATAACTGTGAGGTAGGTTGCCTGATCTTTGGCAACTGTCACAATTAAGCACAAATGCTCAGGAATCTTTATAGAGAGTAGGCCAGTAGAAGCCACTTTGGAGGACTCTTGTGGCTGTTCGCTCACTTCCAAAATGTCCTCCATACTGTGATCCATGGCAATGCCAAAGGATCTTCTGTGCTTCCTCTTTAGGCACACATCTACGGATTACTCCGTCTGCACATCTCTTGAATAGATATGGTTCATCCCAAAGATAGTACTTTGCATCTGTGATTAATTTCTTTGATTGCACCTTACTGTACTCTTTGGGTATGAATCTCACTGCCTTGTAGTTTGCAATGTCTGCAAACCATGGCACTTCCTGGATGGCAAACAGTTGCTCATCCGGAAAGGTTTCAGAGATCTCAGTGAGAGGGAGGGACGTCCCTTCTACTGGTTCTATTCGGGACAGGTGATCTGCTACTTGATTCTCTGTCCCTTTTTTGTCTCTTATTTCTATATCAAACTCTTGCAGAAGCAACACCCATCTGATGAGTCTGGGTTTTGAATCCTGCTTTGTGAGTAGATATTTAAGAGCAGCATGATCAGTGTACACAATCACTTTTGATCCTACTAAGTAGGATCTGAATTTGTCAATGGCGTAAACCACTGCAAGTAGCTCTTTTTCTGTGGTTGTATAATTCTTCTGTGCATCATTTAGCACACGGCTTGCATAGTAAATGACGTGCAGAAGCTTGTCATGTCTTTGTCCCAACACTGCACCAATGGCATGGTCACTGGCATCACACATCAGTTCAAATGGTAATGTCCAGTCTGGTGCAGAGATGATTGGTGCTGTAACCAATTTAGCTTTCAGAGTCTCAAATGCCTGCAGACACTCTTCATCAAAGATAAATGGCGCGTCTGCAGCTAGCAGGTTGCTCAGAGGTTTGGCGATTTTTGAAAAATCCTTTATAAACCTCCTATAGAACCCTGCATGTCCTAGAAAGCTTCTGATTGCCTTAACATTAGCAGGTGGTGGTAATTTTTCAATTACTTCTACCTTAGCTTGGTCCACCTCTATTCCCTTGTTCGAAATTTTGTGCCCAAGGACAATTCCTTCAGTCACCATAAAGTGACATTTTTCCCAGTTTAAAACTAGGTTAGTCTCTTGGCATCTTTTCAGAACAAGTGCTAAATGGTTAAGGCAGGAGCTGAATGAGTCTCCAAATACTGAAAAGTCATCCATGAAGACTTCCAGAAATTTTTCCACCATATCAGAGAAAATTGAGAGCATGCACCTCTGAAAGGTTGCAGGTGCATTGCACAGGCCAAATGGCATCCTTCTGTATGCAAATACTCCAGATGGGCATGTGAATGCTGTTTTCTCTTGATCCTGGGGATCTACTGCAATTTGATTATAACCTGAATATCCATCCAGGAAGCAGTAGTATTCATGACCTGCTAGTCTTTCTAGCATCTGGTCTATGAATGGTAAAGGAAAATGATCCTTTCTGGTGGCTGTATTGAGTCTTCTGTAATCAATGCACATACGCCACCCTGTAACTGTCCTTGTAGGAACCAGTTCATTTTTTTCATTATGAACCACTGTCATGCCACCCTTCTTAGGGACAACTTGGACAGGGCTCACCCAGGGGCTGTCAGAAATAGGATAAATAATCCCAGCCTCTAGTAATTTAGTGACCTCTTTTTGCACCACTTCTTTCATAGCTGGGTTCAGCCGCCTTTGTGGTTGAACCACTGGCTTGGCGTCATCCTCCAACAAGATTTTGTGCATGCATCTGGCTGGGCTAATGCCCTTAAGATCACTAATGGACCACCCAAGAGCTGTCTTGTGCGTCCTTAGCACTTGAATTAGTGCTTCCTCTTCCTGTGGCTCTAAGGTAGAGCTTATAATTACAGGAAAGGTTTCACCTTCTCCCAGAAATGCATATTTCAGGGATGGTGGTAATGGTTTGAGTTCGGGTTTTGGAGGTTTCTCCTCTTCTTGAGGGACTTTCAGAGGTTCTATTATTTTCTCTGATTCCTCCAAATCAGGCTGATCATCTTTAAAGATGTCCTCCAGCTCTGATTCGAGACTCTCAGCCATATTGACCTCTCTTACCAGAGAGTCAATAATATCAACACTCATGCAGTCATTTGGGGTGTCTGGATGTTGCATGGCTTTAACAACATTCAACTTGAACTCCTCCTCATTGACTCTCAAGGTCACTTCCCCTTTTTGGACATCAATGAGGGTTTGGCCAGTTGCTAGGAAAGGTCTTCCTAGAATGAGAGTTGCACTCTTGTGCTCCTCCATTTCCAGCACCACAAAGTCAGTAGGAAAGGCAAATGGCCCAACCTTGACAATCATGTCTTCAATCACGCCTGATGGGTATTTAATGGAGCCATCAGCAAGTTGAAGACATATCCTGGTTGGTTTAATTTCTTCAGTTAAACCAAGCTTTCTGATAGTAGATGCAGGTATTAGATTGATACTTGCCCCAAGATCACATAAAGCTTGCTTGGTACAAACACCTTCTAATGTGCATGGTATCATAAAACTCCCAGGATCTTTAAGCTTCTCAGGTAAGCTTTTCAGGATGACTGCACTGCATTCTTCAGTGAGGTAAACGTTTTCAGTTTCCCTCCAATCCTACTTATGACTTAAGATCTCTTTCATGAACTTAGCATAAGATGGTATTTGCTCAAGTGCTTCTGCAAACGGAATCTTTATTTCAAGAGTCCTGAGATAGTCTGCAAAGCGGGCAAATTGCTTATCCTGTTCCGCTTGGCGGAGTTTTTGAGGATAAGGCATTTTGGCTTTGTATTCCTCAACCTTAGTTGCTGCAGGTTTATTACCTACAGAAGTGGGTTGGGAAGCCTTTTTAGAAGGGTTGCTATCAGTACTTGTATGTGACTGATCACCCACTGGCATTTGAATGCCAGGTGTGGAAGCTGGAGTGGCGTTAAACGCCACCTCCTTGCTTGTTACTGGCGTTTGAACGCCAGAACCATGTTCCTTTTGGGCGTTCAACGCCAGATCCATGCTTGTTTCTGGCGTTGAACGCCAGGAATGAGCATGGTCTGGGCGTTCAGCGCCAGCTTTATCCCTTTCTGGGCTCTGCCTGTCCTCAGAGGGATTTTGAGTAGCTATTTGTTCATTTCCTGTCTTCTTGCTGCTTTGAAGTGAGGGATTTAATGTTTTCCCACTTCTTAATTGAACTGCTTGGCATTCATCTGCTATTTGTTTTGACAGTTGCTTTTCTGTCTGTTTTAATTGCACTTCCATGTTCCTGTTAGCCATTCTTGTTTCCTGTAATATTTCCTTGAATTCGGCTAGCTGCTGAGTTAGAAAGTCTAATTGCTGATTAAATTCGTTAGCCTGATCCATTGGACTGGGTTCTGCAGTTACTGTTTTAGCTTCTTCTTTCATAGAGGATTCACTGCTTAGGTACAGATGCTGATTTCTGGCAACTGTATCAATGAGCTCTTGAGCTTCTTCAATTGTTTTTCTCATATGTATAGATCCACCAGCTGAGTGGTCTAGAGAAATCTGAGCTTTTTCTGTAAGCCCATAGTAGAAGATGTCTAATTGCACCCATTCTGAAAACATTTCAGAGGGGCATTTTCTTAGCATCTCTCTGTATCTCTCCCAGGCATCATAAAGGGATTCATTATCTCCTTGTTTGAAGCCTTGGATGCTTAGCCTTAGCTGTGTCATCCGTTTGGGAGGGAAATAGTGATTCAGGAATTTTTCTGACAGCTGTTTCCATGTTTTTATGCTGTTTTTAGGCTGGTTATTTAACCACCTCTTAGCTTGATCTTTTACAGCAAATGGAAACAGTAGTAATCTGTAGACATCCTGATCCACTTCCTTATCATGTACTGTATCAGCAATTTGCAGAAATTGTGCCAGAAACTCTGTAGGTTCTTCATGTGGAAGACCAGAATACTGGCAGTTTTGCTGCACCATGATAATGAGCTGAGGATTCAGCTCAAAGCTACCAACTCCAATGGAAGGTATACAGATACTACTCCCATATGAAGCAGTAGTGGGGTTAGCATATGACCCCAGAGTCCTCTTGGACTGTTCATTCATACTTACTTCCTTAATGGAATACAAGTTGAGAATTTATATGTTGAGAATTATTTATTTTATAGTAATGGAATAACAAAAAAAAATGGGATATAGATATAAAAATATTTTGAAGATATTTTGTGAAAGAAAATTATTATTATTATTTTTTTTTAAAATAAAATAAAAACGAAATAAATAAAAGAAAGTGGAAATATTTTGAAATTGAAAATTGAATTTTTAATGTAAAATTTTCGAAAAAGTAGTTTTAAAAATAGTTAGAAAATAAAAATTTTTTGAATTTTGAATTTTATGATGAAAGAGAAAAGCACACAAAAGATACAAGACTTAAAATTTTTAGATCTAATGCTCCTTATTTTCGAAAATTTTTGGAGGGAAAACACCAAGGAACACCAAACTTAAAAATTTTAAGATCAAGACACAAGAAAAACTCAAGAACACTTTGAAGATTCACAAGAACACCAAGAACACAAGAAAGAACACCAAACTTAAAATTTTTAGGAAATCAAGACAAGTTTTCGAAAATTAAGGAAAGATTAACAAGAAAACACCAAACTTAAAGTTTGGGCACAAGATTAAATTAGGAAAAATTATTTTTGAAAAAGATTTTCAAAAGTACTGGTGCTTCCTTATCAAGAATATAAACCAATGCTTTAGCCAATTGGGAATAAATATGACACTTGATGCAGATATTCCAATTAGTGCTTTAAAAGGAACACAAGTGAAACAAGAAAAGACACAAAGCAAGAAAAACTCAAGATCAAACAAGAAAAATAAGCAAGAACAACTTGAAGATTAATGAAGAACAAAAATCACAAGTCGAAAATTTTAAAGAAAAATATGAGATATGCAATTGACACCAAACTTAGAACAAGACACTAAAACTCACGAAAATTAGCAATTAATTAAGAGAAAAATAATAAATTTTGAAAAGAAATTTTTGAAAAGAAACTATCCTATCAAGATTTAATGACTCTCTAACAATAAAAATAAGAATAAAAATAAAAATAAATTATTCCTAATCTAAGAAATAAAATAAGCCTTCAATTGTCCAAACTCAATAATCCCCGGCAACGGCGCCAAAAACTTGGTGGACGAAATTGTGATCCTTGATTAAAGGCTCCTTGGCATGCGCCAAAGAGAACCAATTTAACTAACTGATTACTTTCTTTTCACAATTCCGTTCAACTAACCAGCAAGTGTACTGGGTCGTCCAAGTAATACCTTACGTGAGTAAGGGTCGAATCCACAGAGATTATTGGTTTGAAGCAATTAATATTTATTTTATTAATCTTAGTCAGGATGTCAATAGGATTATTTGGATTAAAAGTGAAATTACTAGATTTGATTATAAAAACAAAAGAGGGAACAATGTTACTTTGCTTTGCAGTACTGGAGAATATGTTGGAGTTTTGGAGATGCTCTGTCCTCTGACTTCAACTCTTCCTTGAAATCCTCTTCTCACACGCAGGTTCCTTCCATGGCAAGCTCTATGTAGGGTGTCACCGTTGTCAGTGGCTACTTCCCATCCTCTCAGTAAAAACGTTCCTATGCTCTGTCACAGCACGGCTAATCATCTGTCGGTTCTCAATCAGGTTGGAATAGAATCCATTGATTCTTTTGCGTCTGTCACTAACGCCCAGCCCTCAGGAGTTTGAAGCACGTCACAGTCATTCAATCCCGGAATCCTACTCGGAATACCACAGACAAGGTTTAGACTTTCCGGATTCTCATGAATGCCGCCATCAATCCGGCTTATACCACGAAGATTCTGTTGGGGAATCTAAGAGATATTCATTCAGTCTGATGTAGAACGGAGGTGGTTGTCAGGCACACGTTCATGGATTGAGGAAGGTGATGAGTGTCACACATCATCACCTTCTTCACAGTTAAGTGCGAATAAACATCTTAGATAAGAACAAGCGTGTTTGAATGGAAAACAAAGGAATTGTATTAAATCATCGTGACGCTGCAGAGCTCCTCACCCCCAACAATGGAGTTTAGAGACTCATGCCGTCACAAAGTATGTAATTCAGATCTGAAAATGTCATGAGGTACAAGAAATGTCTGTAAAAGTTGTTTAAATAGTAAGCTAGTGACCTAGGTTTACAGAAAATGAATAAACTAAGATAATTGGTGCAGAAATCCACTTCTGGGGCCCACTTGGTGTGTGCTGGGGCTGAGACTAAAGCTTTCCACGTGTAAAGGCCTTTCTTGGCGTTAAACTCCAGGTTATGACGTGTTTTGGGCGTTCAACTCCGGATCATGACGTTTTTCTGGCGTTTAACTCCAGACAGCAGCATGAACTTGGCGTTTAACGCCAAGTTACGTCGTCTATCCTTGCGCAAAGTATGGACTATTATATATTGCTGGAAAGCCCTGGATGTCTACTTTCCAACTCCGTTGAGAGCGCGCCAATTGGACTCCTGTAGCTCCAGAAAATTCATTTCGAGTGCAGGGAGGTCAGGATCCAACAGCATCAGCAGTCCTTTTTCAGCCTAAGTCAGATTTTTGCTCAGCTCCCTCAATTTCAGCCAGAAAATACCTGAAATCACAGAAAAACACACAAACTCATAGTAAAGTCCAGAAATATGATTTTTGCCTAAAAACTAATATTATTTTACTAAAAACTAAATGAAACATGCTAAAATCTACATGAAATTAGCCCCAAAAAGCGTACAAAATATCCGCTCATCAGGTTGCAAATAACCAGTTCATGTACACCTCTGAAAGGAATCCTGTGAGTAATGGGACGCCTCAGAGGAAAGGAGTTCTTGAAATTGATGCTCTGAATGCCATATTGGCTCAGAACAAAATGTTGAATCAACAAGTCAATATGATTTCTCAAAATGCATCCAACAGTACTAAAGAAGCATCTTCTGAAGAAGAAGCTTATGATCCTGAGAACCCTGCAATGGCAGAGGTGAATTACATGGGTGAAGCCTATGGAAACACCTATAATCCATCATGGAGAAATCATCCAAATTTCTCATGGAAGGATCAACAAAAACCTCAACAAGGCTTTAACAATAATAATGGTGGAAGAAACAGGTTCAGCAATGGCAAGACTTTTCCATCATCCTCTCAGCAACAGCCAGAGAATTCTGAGCAGAACCCATCTAGCTTAGCAAATATAGTCTCTGATCTATCTAAGGCCACTCTCAGTTTCATGAACGAAACAAGGTCCTCCATCAGAAACTTGGAGGCACAAGTGAGGCAACTGAGTAAAAGGGTTACTGAAACTCCTCCTAGCACTCTCCCAAGCAATACAGAAGAGAATCCCAAAAGAGAGTGCAAGGCCATAACTGTGATCAACATGGCCGAACCTGGAGAGAGTGAAAAGGCAGTGATGCCCAGTGAGGAAGACCTCAGGGAACATCCACTGGCCATTAAGGAGTACCCCAATGAGGAACCAAAGGAATCTGAGACTCATACAGAGACCATAGAGATTCTTTTGACCTTCATATTACCATTCATGAGCTCTGATGACTATTCATCTTCTGAAGAAGATGAAGACATTGCTGAAGGGCAAGTTGTCCAGTATTTAGGAGCAATCATGAAGCTGAATGCCAAGCTCTGTGGTAATGAGACTTGGGGGGATGAACCTCCATTGCTCATTAATAAACTAAATACTTGGGTTCAGCAAACTTTACCTCAAAAGAAACAGGATCCTGGTAAATTCTTAATACCCTATACCATAGGTAGCATGACCTTTGATAAGGCTCTGTGTGACCTAGGGTCTGGTATTAACCTCATGCCACTCTCTGTAATGAAGAAACTAGGAATCTTTGAGGTACAAGCTGCAAGAATCTCACTAGAGATGGCAGACAAATCAATGAAATAAGCTTATGGACTAGCAGAGGACGTGCTAGTGAAGGTTGAAGGCCTTTACATCCCTACTGATTTCATAATTCTAGACACTGGGAAGGATGAGGATGAATCCATCATCCTTGGCAGACCTTTCCTAGCCACAGCAAATGCTATGATTGATGTTGACAGAGTAGAGTTAGTCCTTCAATTGAATGAGGACTACCTTGTATTCAAGACTCAAGGTTCTCCTTCTGTACACATGGAAAAGAAGCATGAAAGGCTTCTCTCAATACAGATTCAAACAAAGCCCCCACATTCAAACTCTAAGTTTGGTGTTGGGAGGCCACAACTAAACTCTAAGTTTGGTGTTGAGAGGCCCCAACCATGCTATGATTATCTGTGAGGCTCCATGTGAGCTCACTGTCTAGCTATTGACATTAAAGAAACACTTATTGGGAGGTAACCCAATTTTTATTTATCTATGTTAAATTTCCATTATCCATTATTATTTCATGTTTTCTTTAGGTTGATGATCATGTGGAGTCACAAAAAAAACTGCAAAAATTAAAGCAAATTCAAAAACAGCATTAGAAACAGCACACCCTGGAGAAAAAACTTACTGGCGTTTAAACACCAGTAAGGGTAGCAGGATGGGCGTTAAACGCCCAGTCTGGCACTATTCTGGGCGTTTAACACCAGAAATGGGCACCAGACTGGTGTTTAACACCAGAAAGAAGCACCAGACTGGCGTTTAACGCCAGAAACAGGTAGCAGTCTGGCGTTAAACACCAGAATTGCACTCTAAGGGCATTTTTGCACGCCTAAATAGAGCAGGGATGAGAAGTTCTTAATCCTTCAGGATCTGTAGACCCCACAGGATCCCCACCTACCCCACCTCTCTCTCTCTCCCTCACACATCTCTATAACACTCTACCCAAAACACTACTCACCTATCAAATCCTATCCTCTTCCCTATATTCTCTTCACCAATCACCTCCATCCCTCTTCCCCAAAAACCCTACCTACCTTACTTTTCAAATTCAAACACTCTTCCCTCCCAAACCCACCCAATTCCATTCGGCCACTCTCGCTCTCTTTCCCTAAAAATACCCATCTTCGCTCCTTCTATTTCACACATCAAAACCACTTCCCTACCCCCTTGGCCGAACCTATCTCTCCCTCTATCTCCTCTATTTTCTTCTTCTTCCCCTTCTTTCTTTCTTCTTTTGCTCGAGAATGAGCAAACCTTTTAAGTTTGGTGTGGTAAAAGTGTTGCTTTTTGTTTTTTCATAACCATTTATGGCACCTAAGGCCGGAGAAACCTCTAAAAAGAGGAAAGGGAAGGCAAAAGCTTCCACCTCTGAGTCATAGGAGATGGAGAGATTTATCTCAAAGGTCCATCAAGACCACTTCTATGAAGTTGTGGCCAAGAAGAAAGTGATCTCTGAGGTCCCTTTCATGCTCAAGAAGAATGAGTATCCGAAGATCCAACATGAGATCCGAAGAAGAGGTTAGGAAATTCTCACCAATCCCATTCAACAAGTCGAAATCTTAATCGTTCAAGAGTTCTATGCCAATGCATGGATCACTAGGAACCATGATCAAAGTATGAACCCGAATCCAAGGAATTAGCTTACAATGGTTCGGGGGAAATACTTAGATTTCAGTCCAAAAAATGTAAGGTTGGCAGTCAACTTGCCAATGATGCAAGAAAATGCACGCCCCTACACTAGAAGGGTCAACTTTGATCAAAGGTTGGACCAAGTCCTCATGGACATATGTGTGGAAGGAGCTCAATGGAAAAGAGACTCAAGAGGTAAGTCGGTTCAATTGAGAAGACCGGACCTTAAGCCTGGGGCTAGAGGATGGTTGGAGTTCATCCAACGCTCTATCATTCCTACTAGCAAACGATCAGAAATAATTATGGATCGGGCCATCATGATCCATAGTATCATGATTGGGGAGGAAGTGGAAGTTCATGAGATCATACCTCTAGAACTCTATAAGGTGGCTGACAAGTCCTCCACTTTGGCAAGGTTAGCCTTTCCTCATCTCATTTGTCACCTATGCAGTTTAGCTGGAATTGTCATAGAAGAAGACATCCTCATTGAAGAGGACAAACCCATCACTAAGAAAAAGATGGAGCAAACAAGAGAGCCCACTCATGGACCAACTAAGGGTGGAGCACCAAGAGCACTCCATCATTCTCCATGAGATTAGAGAAGATCAAAGAGCTATGAGGGAGGAGCAACAAAGGCAAGGAAGAGACATAGAGGAGCTCAGGCATTCCATTGGATCTTCAAGAGGAAGAACTAGCCGCCATCACTAACGTGGACCTATTCTTTGATTTCCTTGTTCTTATTTTTTTATTTTTCGAATTTGATGCTTTATATTTGTCTATGTTTGTGTCATTACTACATGATCATTAGTGTCTAGCGTCTATGCCTTAAAGCTATGAATAATTCCATGAATCCTTCACCTCTCTTAAATGAAAAATGTGCCTAATTACAAAAGAACAAGAAGTACTTGGATTTAAAAATTTATCTTGAAATTAGTTTAATTATTTTGATGTGGTGGCAATACTTTTTGTTTTCTGAATGAATGCTTGAACAGTGCATATTTTTTATAGTGAAGTTTATGAATGTTAAAATTGTTGGCTCTTGAAAGAATGATGAACAAAGAGAAATGTTATTGATAATCTGAAAAATCATGAAATCAATTCTTGAAGCAAGAAAAATCAGTGAAAAAGAAAAAAAAGTAGCCAAAAAAATGACGAAAAAAAAGAAGAGAGAAAGAAAGAAAAAGAAAAAAAACAAGCAGAAAAAGCCAATAGCCCTTTAAACCAAAAGGCAAGGCTAAAGAGGATCCAAGGCTTTGAGCATTAATGGATAGGAGAGCCCAAAGGAATAAAATCCTGGCCTAAGCGGCTAAATCAAGCTGTCCCCAACCATGTACTTGTGGTATGAAGGTCCAAGTGAAAAGCTTGAGACTGAGTGGTTAAAGTCATGATCCAAAGCAAAAAGAGTGAGCTTAAGAACTCTAGACACCTCTAATTGGGGACTTTAGCAAAGCTAAGTCACAATCTGAAAAGGTTCACCCAGTTATGTATCTGTGGCATTTATGTATCCGGTGGTAATACTGGAAAACAAAGTGCTTAGGACCACGGCCAAGACTCATAAAGAAGCTGTGTTCAAGAATCAACATACTGAACTAGGAGAATCAATAACACTATCTAAAATTCTGGGTTCCTATAGATGCCAATCATTCTGAATTTCAAAGATACAGTGAGATACCAAAACTGTTCAGAAGCAAAAAGCTACTAGCCCTGCTCATCTAATTGGGACTAAGTTTTATTGATATTGTGAGATTTATTTTATATTATCTTCTTTTTATTCTATTTTGTTTTCAGTTTCTTGGGGACAAGCAATAATTTAAGTTTGTGTTGTGATGAGCGGATAATTTATACGCTTTTGGTGTTGTGATGAGCGGATAATTTAGTAGGATCTAGCTACTTTTTAGTATATTTTTATTAGTTTTTAAGCAAAATTCACATTTCTGGACTTTACTATGAGTTTGTGTGTTTTTATGTGATTTCAGGTATTTTCTGACTGAAATTGAGGGACCTGAGTAAAAATATGATTCAGAGGCTGAAAAAGGACTACTGACCTCCCTGCACTCAAAATGGATTTTTTTGGAGTTATAGAAACACAAATGGCGCGCTCCCAATTGCGTTGGAAAGAAGACATCCTGGGCTTTCCAGCAATATATAATAGTTCATACTTTGCTCGGGTTTTGACGACATAAATTGGCGTTCAAATGCCAACTTTCTGCCCTATTCTAGCGTTAAACGCCGGAAATAGGATAGAAGCTACAGTTAAACGCCCAAACTGGCATAAAAACTGGCGTTTAACTCCAAGAAAAGTCTCTACACATGAAAGCTTCAATGCTCAGCTCAAGCACACACCAAGTGGGCCCAGAAGTGGATCTCTGCATCATTTACTTATTTTTGTAACCCTAGTAACTAGTTTAGTATAAATAGAACTTTTACTATTGTACATAGGGATCTTTTGGAACATCTTTGGATCTTTTTATCATCTTTTGATCTCTTGATCATGTTCTGGGGGCTGGTGATAAACCCCATTTGTAGTATTTATCTTGTATTGATTTTTGGGGATTTTATCACCTTTTACCCACATTTATTCAATGAAATAGCATGGTTTTGTATATTCTCCTTTAATTGTGCTTAAGAGTGAAAACATACGTTTTAGGTCTTAAAATAGCTAAATGTAATTTACCTTGATTCCATTAGATGCCTTGATATGTTTGTTAAGTGATTTCAGATTTAGGAGGCAAAGATTGGATCAAGGGAATGAAGAAAAAGCATGTAAAGTTGGAGAACTCATGAAGAAATGATGGAACCAAAAAGCTGTCAAGCCTAACCTCTTCGTACTTAATTGACCATAACTTGAGCTACAAAAGTCCAAATGATACGGTTCTAGTTGAGTTGGAAAGCTAACATCTGGGGCTTCAAAATGATATAAGATTTGCCAAAGTTGCATCGCGTATAGGGGTGCGCACGCGCACGGTATGCGCACGCGCCGATGGTTGCACATAATTCACTTAATGCAACTCGTGGCCAGCGATTTTAAAAGCCTTGTGGGCCCAATCCAACTCATTTCTGATGCTATTTAAGCCAAGGATTGAAAAGGGATCAGAAATCTAGTTACCATTAGTTTAGTTTAGCTTAGTTTAGTAGTTAGAGTTAGTTTCTAGAGAGAGAAGCTCTCACTTCTCTATAGGATTAGGATTAGGATTAGGTTTAATTCTTAGATCTAGGTTTTAATTCATGCTTTCATCTACCTCTACCCTTCAATTCTTTATTGTTACATTCATCATTCTTCTATTCTTTTGTTGTAATTTCCTTTATGTTGTTCTCATACTTTGTTGTAGATCTACTTTTGTTCCTTCTACTTTCTTCCAATTCCATTTGAGGTAATTCATAATAATTGTGTTTCTTTTGATTGTTGTTGTTAATTCCTTGCAATAATTGTTGTTAGATCCTATTCTTGTTGTCGATTTGCTTTGCTTTTCTTTTGTACCTTCCAAGTGCTTGATGAAATGCTTGGTTGGATTTTAGTATAAATTTTGTTCCTCTTGGACTTGGTTGAGTAATTAGTAACTCTTGAGTTATCTAATTCCTTTGTTGATTGATAATTAGAAGTTGCTAACTGATTTGAATGCCTCTAAAGCTAGTCTATCCTTTAGGAGTTGATTAGGACTTGAGGAATCAAATTGATTCATCCGCTTGACCTTCCTCCATGGTTAGAGGTTAACTAAGTGGGAGCAATGGACAACTTGTTATCACAATTGAGGAGGATAACTAGGATAGGACTTATAGTTCTCATATCTTGCCAAGAGCTTTATTAGTTGTTAGTTTATTTTCTTTGCCATTTATATTTCTTGTCTAAAATCTCAAAAAAACCCTAAAATAACTCACAAACAATAACAAGACACTTTATTGTAATTCCTAGGGAGAACGACCCGAGGTTCTAATACTTCGGTTTATACATTTAGGGGTTTGTTACCTATGACAAACAATCTTTTGTATTAAAGGATTATTGCTTGGTTTAGAAACTATAGTTTACAACGAGATTTCATTGGTGAAATTCTGAACCGTAAAAAATCCAATCATCAAAATGGCACCGTTGCCGGGAAATTTCAATGGTGTTATGTTATTGGTTATTGTATATAGGTGTAGTATGAATATGTTTGCTTTTGTTAGCTCTTGCTAGTTTTAGGATTTAATTTTCTTCCTTCTTATTTGATTTTGTTTTCATTTTCCTCTTGCTATCTTGAATTCTCACCTTGGCTATGAGTTTGGTTATCAACATGTTGTAGGAAATGAGGACTATAATGAAAATGTGTATCAAGGATGGGACAACCAAAGGTGGGAGGAGCCATATGCATATGATCAATCTTCTTGGCAACAACCTCCACCAATGCACTATGAAGAAGAGCCATTCTATGATATGATGCATACCAATTAAATGGCTATGGTGAATCTTCTTGTGACTTTCAAGAACCAGCACCATCTGTCTATGAATCGTATCCTTAACATGATCATCAACTATACTCACAAGCCTCTTTTCACCAAATACCTCCATATGACTCTAATCCTTATCCACCATACTAACCACCTTTTGAACCATATGAGCCATACATGGAACCACAATTCCAAGATTACTACTCCAAAGAACCACCTCAATACACACCTTACCAAGAAGAACCACCTTTCTATAATGAACCCTTTCTCCAAGATAATGAACCCTCTTATCCACCCCAATTCTCAATGGATGAAATCCTTAGCCTTATACTCTAAGGGCAAGGAGAAATACAAAGGGAGACACTAGAATTTATGGCTACCTTGACCAAGGTAGTAAGAATTTTAGCCTCCCAATGCTTGAGCACTCAAAGCACTCCCATGGTCACATGGGGAGAATCAATTAAAGAGCATAGCATGAAGAAGAGATTGGAAACTCCGGTGGAAAATGAAGAATGCCACTTTGTATTAGAACAATTGAAGAAGCCTATGATTATTGAAGAAAAGGAAGAAGTGTTTGAAGTCCTAGGAGATGCGGAATCTCCATGGGAACCTAATATCATAAAAAACCCCTCCAAGAAGTTTGCAATTGATGTTGACGATGAGAGTGCACAACCTTCAAAACAATTATTGAATGAAGACTTGGAAGGAATGGAGCAAGAGTTGAGTTCCCTTGGTGATGAAGACCATGAATCCAACCTTCTTGGTGAAGAATCCTTTGAATTTGGAGAACCTTCTCCCAATGAATTTGAAAGTGATGTGGAGGTAGATGATGAGCGAATAATTTATACGCTTTTTGGCATTGTTTTTAGGTAGTTTTTAGTAAGTTCAAGCTACTTTTAGGGATGTTTTCAATATTTTTTATGTTAAATTCACATTTCTGGACTTTACTATGAGTTTGTGTGTTTCTCTGTGATTTCAGGTAATTTCTGGCTAAAATTGAGGGACTTGAGCAAAACTCTGAAAAAGGCTGACAAAAGGACTGCTGATGCTGTTGGAATCTGACCTCCCTGCACTCGATATGGATTTTCTGGAACTACAAAACTCCAAATGGTGCGCTCTCAACGGCGTTGGAAAGTAGACATTCAGAGCTTTCCAGCAATATATAATAGTCCATACTTTATTCGTAAATTGACGACGTAACTTGGCGTTGAACGCCAAGTACATGCTGTTGTCTGGAGTTAAACGCCAGAAAAATGTCAAGATCCAGAGTTGAACGCCCAAAACACGTTATAACTTGGAGTTCAACTCCAAGAAAAGCCTCAGCTCGTGGATAGATCAAGCTCAGCCCTAACATACACCAAGTGGGCCCCGAAAGTGAATTTACGCATCAAATACTTACTCATGTAAACCCTAGTAGCTAGTCTAGTATAAATAGGATAATTTACTATTGTATTAGACATCTTTGGTCTTAGTTTTGTTTTATTCTTCATCTTAAGAGGCTATTGATCAAATTCAGGGGGCTGGCCATTCGGCCATGCCTGAACCTTTCACTTATGTATTTTCAACAGTGGAGTTTCTGCACACCATAGATTAAGGGTGTGGAGCTCTGCTGTACCTCAAGTTTCAATACAATTACTATTACTTTCTATTCAATTCTCTTTTATTCTTATTCCAAGATATACGTTGCACTTCAACTTGATGAATGTGATGATCCGTGACACTCATCATCATTCTCACCTATGAACGCGCGTGACTGACAACCACTTCCGTTCTACCTTAGACCGAGCGCATATCTCTTAGATTCCCCAACAGAATCTTCGTGGTATAAGCTAGATAGATGGCGGCATTCATGAGGATCCGGAAAGTCTAAACCTTGTCTATGGTATTCCGAGTAGGATTCTGGGATTGAATGACTGTGACGAGCTTCAAACTCCTGAAGGCTGGGCGTGATGACAAATGCAAAAGAATCAAGGGATTCTATTCCAACCTGATTGAGAACCGACAGATGATTAGCCGTGCTGTGACAGAGCATAGGACCATTTTCACTGAGAGGATGGGATGTAGCCATTGACAACGGTGATGCCCTACATACAGCTTGCCATGGAAAGGAGTAAGAAGGATTGGATGAATGTAATAAGAAAGTAGAGATTCAAGAGGAGCACAGCATCTCCATACGCCTATCTGAAATTTCCACTATTGATTTACATAAGCATTTCTATCCCTTTTATTTTCTATTTATTATTAATTTTTGAACTCATCATAAACCAATTTAATCTGCCTAACTGAGATTTACAAGGTGACCATAGCTTGCTTCATACCAACAATCTCTGTGGGATCGACCCTTACTCACGTAAGGTATTACTTGGATGACCCAGTACACTTGCTGGTTAAGTTGAACGGAGTTATGATCACACCAGGGATTATTAAGATCCCAATTTATCACATCATGATCTCTTTGGGGTATTTTTGATTTCATACAAATACAAAGAGACCAACTTTGAAGATCACAATTTCGTCCACCAAGTTTTTGACGCCGTTGCTGGGGATTGTTCGAGTATGGACAACTGACGGTTCATCTTGTTGCTCAGATTAGATAATTTTCTTTTCAAAAGTCTTTTTCAAAATTTTTCTTTTCTTTTTCATTTTTTTAAAAGAATATTTTCAAAAAAAATTAATAAAAATACAAAAAAATTATAAAATCATAAAAATGAAAAATATTTTGTGTTTCTTGTTAGAGTTTTGAGTCAATTTTTAAGTTTGGTGTCAATTGCATGCTTTAAAAAGTTTTTTTTGCATTTTTCGAAAATCTCATGCATTCATAGTGTTCTTCATGATCTTCAAGTTGTTCTTGACAAGTCTTCTTGTTTGATCTTGATGATTTCTTGTTTTGTGTTGTTTGTTGTTTTTCATGTGCATTTTTCGTTTGTTAGAGTCCATGCATTAAAGATTTCTAAGTTTGGTGTCTTGCATGTTTTCTTTGCATCAAAAATTTTTCAAAATTATGTTCTTGATGTTCATCATGATCTTCAAAGTGTTCTTGGTGTTCATCTTGACATTCATAGTGTTCTTGCATGCATTATGTGTTTGATCCGAAATTTTCATATTTTGGGTCATTTTTATGTTTTTCTCTCTCATCTTTAAAAAATAAAAAATCAAAAAAATATCTTTTCCTTATTTCCCTCCAAATTTTTGAAATTTTGGATTGACTTGGTCAAAAATTTTTTAAAAAAAAATTAGTTGTTTCCTACAAGTCAAGTCAAAATTTCAATTTTAAAAATCTTATCTTTTCAAAATCTTTTTCTTATCTTTATATCTAATTTTCGAAAATTGGCTAACAAGTAATGTGATTGGTTCAAAAATTTGAAGTTTGTTACTTTCTTGTTAAGAAAGGTTCAATCTTTAAGTTTTAGAATCTTATCTTGAAGTTTCTTGTTAGTGAAGTAAGTAATTTTAAATTTAAAAATTAAATTTTTTTTATCTTTTATCTTATCTTTTTCAAAATTTTTTTCTTTTTCAAAATTTGATTTCAAAATATCTTATCTAACCTCTTATCTTCTTATCTTGTCAAATTTGATTTTAATATCTTTTTCAACTAACTCTTTGACTTTTTGTTTGTTTCTTATCTTTTTCAAAATCACCTAACTACTTTTCCCTCTCTAATTTTCGAAATATCTCATCTCTTTTTCAAAAATTCTTTTATCCAGAAACAACCTTTCAGAAATTTTCGAACAAGTGAAGGAGATGGCAGCCGAAAACAATAATAATGCAAGGAGAATGCTTGGTGACTTCACAAAGCCAACATCCAAGTTTGATGGAAGAAACATCTCCATTCCTGCCATTGGAGCCAACAACTTTGAGCTGAAACCTCAGCTAGTTGCCTTAATGCAACAAAACTGCAAGTTTTATGGACTTCCATTTGAAGATCCTTATCAGTTTTTAACTGAGTTCTTGCAGATCTGTGAGACTGTAAAGACGAATGGAGTTGATCCTGAAGTCTACAGACTCATGCTTTCCCTTTTGCTGTAAGAGACAGAGCTAGAATATGGTTGGATTCACAACCCAAGGATAGCCTAGACTCCTAGGATAAGCTGGTCACTGCCTTCTTGGATAAATTCTTTCCGAATCCCTCTATGAAGCTTGGGAAAGATACAAGCAGCTGACCAAAAGATGTCCATCTGACATGTTTTCAGAATGGACCATATTAGATATATTCTATTATGGTCTATCTGAATTTTCGAAAATGTCATTGGACCATTCTGCAGGTGGATCTATTCACCTAAAGAAAACGCCTGAAGAGGCTCAAGAACTCATTGACATGGTTACAAACAACCAATTCATGTACACTTCTGAGAGGAATTCCGTGAATAATGGGATACCTCAGAAGAAATGAGTTCTTGAAATTGATGCTCTGAATGCCATATTGGCTCAGAACAAAGTGTTGACTCAACAGGTCAACATGATCTCTCAAAGTCTGAATGGATGGCAACATGCATCCAACAGTACTAAAGAGGCAGCTTCTGAAGAAGCTTATGATCCTGAGAACCCTGCCATGGCAGAGGTTAATTACATGGGTGAACCTTATGGAAACACCTATAACTCATCATGGAGAAATCATCCAAATTTCTCATGGAAGGATCAACAAAAGCCTCAACAAGGCTTTAACAATGGTGGACGTAATAGGCAGAGCAATAGCAAGCCATATCCATCATCTTCTCAACAATAGACAGAGAATTCTGAACAAAACACTTCTAATTTAGCCAATCTAGTCTCTGATCTGTCAAAGGCCACTTTTAGTTTCATGAATGAAACAAGATCCTCCATCAGAAATCTGGAGGCACAAGTGGGCCAGCTGAGTAAGAAAGTCATTGAAACTCCTCCCAGTATTCTCCCAAGCAATACAGAAGAGAATCCAAAAGGAGAGTGCAAGGCCATTGATGTGATCAATATGGCCGAATGCACAAGGGAGGAGGAGGACGAAAATCCTAGTGAGGAAGACCTCCTGGGACGTCCTTCAAGCAAGAAGGAGTTTCCTATTAAGGATCCAAAGGAATCTGAGGCTCATACAGAGACCATAGAGATTCCATTAAATCTCCTTCTGCCATTCATGAGCTCTGAAGACTATTCTTCCTCTGAAGAGGATGAAGATGTGACTGGAGAGCAAGTTGCTCAATACTTAGGAGCTATCATGAAGCTGAATGCCAAGTTGTTTGGTAATGAGACTTGGGAAAGTGAACCTCCCTTACTCATTAATGAACTAGATACTTGGATTCAGAAAACTCTACCTCAAAAGAAACAAGATCCTGGCAAGTTCTTAATACCTTGTACCATAGGCACCATGACCTTTGAAAAGGCTCTATGTGATCTGGGGTCAGGGATAAATCTTATGCCACTCTCTGTAATGGAGAAGCTGGGGATCATTGAGGTACAACCTGCCTTGTTCTCATTACAATTGGCAGACAAGTCATTGAGACAAGCTTATGGAATAGTGGAGGACGTGTTAGTAAAAGTTGAAGGCCTTTACATCCCTGCTGATTTCATAATCTTAGGCACTAGGAAGGAAGAGGATGAATGCATCATCCTTGGAAGGCCTTTCCTAGCCATAGCAGAAGCTATGATAGATGTCAATAGAGGTGAATTAGTCCTTCAATTGAATGGGGACTACCTTGTGTTTAAGGCACAAGGCCATCCCTCTGTGACAAAAGAGAGTAAGCATGAAGAGCTTCTCTTAGTTCAGAGTCAAGAAGAGCCCCCACAGTCAAACTCTAAGTTTGGTGTTGGGAAGCCACAACCAAACTCTAAGTTTGGTGTTAAGATCTCATATCCAAACTCTAAGTTTGGTGTTGGGACTATACAACATTGACCTGATCACCTTTGTGGCTCCATGAGAGCCACTGTCAAGCTATTGACATTAAAGAAGCGCTTGTTGGGAGGCAACCCAATTTTATTTATCTAATTTTTATTTTATTGTTATTTTATATTTTATTAGGTACATGATCATGAGGAGTCACGAAAAAATCATAAAAATTAAAAACAGAACCAAAAACAGAAGAAGAAAAAAATCACACCCTGGAGGAAGCACAGGCTGGCGTTCAACGCCAGTAAGATGCATCTGGCTGGCGTTCAACGCCAGAACAGAGCATCATTCTGGTGCTGAACGCCAGAAACAAGCAACATTCTGGCGCTGTACGCCAGGAATGTGCCTAGAGAAGAAAAGCTGGCGCTGAACGCCAGTAACAAGCATGAAACTGGCGTTCAACGCCAGAAACATGGTTTACATGGGCGTTGAACGCCCAGAATGTGCACCACACGGCGTTTAAACACCAGAATGGTGTGCAAAGGCATTTTACATGCCTATTTGGTGTAAGAATGGAATTCCTTGACACCTCAGGATCTGTGGACCCCACAGGATCCCCACCTACTATATTTCCACCTTAACTCCTAATCCTATTTTGTGATGAGTATTCCCCATGTCACACTTCCCAACATTCTTCACCAATCACCTCAATCCCTCTTCTCAATCACCCCCTTCACCACTCACATCCATCCACTCTTCCCCATAAACCCCACCTACCTTCAAAAATTCAAAACCATTTTCCCACCCATTCCCACCCTAAATGGCCGAACATACACTCCCCCTCTCCCTATATATACCCTTCCATTCTACTTCATTTTCACACAACACAACCCTCTCTTCTTCACCTTGGCCGAACCTACATATCTCCCTCTCTACCATATTCTCTTCTTCTTCTTCTACTCTTCTTTCTTCTATTGCTCGAGGACGAGCAATATTTTAAGTTTGGTGTGGTCAAAGCACAATCTTTTTTGTTTTCCACTACCATCAATGGCACCTAAGGCCGGAGAATCCTCTAGAAAAGGAAAAGGGAAGACAAAAGCTTCCACCTCCGAGTCATGGGAGATGGAAAGATTCATCTCCAAGAGCCATCAAGACCACTTCTATGATGTTGTGGCAAAGAAGAAGGTGATCCCTGAGGTCCCTTTCAAGTTCAAGAAAAATGAGTACCCGGAGATCCGACATGAAATCCGAAGAAGAGGTTTGGAAGTCCTAACCAACCCCATGCAACAAGTCGGAATCTTAATGGTTCAAGAGATCTATGCCAATGCATGGATCACTAGGAACCATGATCAAAGTATGAACCCGAATCCAAAGAATTATCTCACAATGGTTCGGGGGAAATACTTAGATTTTAGTCCAAAAAATATGAGGTTGGCATTCCACTTGCCCATGATGCAAGAAGATGAACGCCCCTACACTAGAAGGGTCAACTTTAATCAAAGGTTGGACCAAGTCCTAATGGACATATGTGTGGAAGGAGCTTAATGGAAGAGAGACTCCAAAAGCAAGCCAGTCCAACTAAGATGACTGAACCTCAAGCCTATGGCTAGAGGATAGTTGGAGTTCATTCAACGCTCCATCATTCCTACTAGCAACCGATCTGAAGTTACTGTGGATCGGGCCATCATGATTCATAGCATCATGATTGGAGAGGAAGTAGAAGTTCATGAGGTCATCTCCAATGAAATCTACAAAATAGCCGACAAGCCCTCCACCATGGCAAGGCTAGCTTTTCCTCACCTTATTGGCCATCTATGTTACTCAGCTGGAGTTATCATAGAAGGAGACATCTCCATTGAGGAGGATAAGCCCATCACCAAGAAGAGGATGGAGCAAGCAAGAGAGACCCTTCACGGTTCTCAAGAAATGCATGAGGAAGCCCATCATCAAGAAATCCCCGAGATGCCTCAAGGGATGCACTTTCCTCCCAACAACTATTGGGAACAACTCAATACCTCCTTAGAAGATTTGAGCCACAATGTTGAACAATTAAGGGTGGAACATCATGAGCATTCCATCATTCTCCATGAAATAAGAGAAGATCAAAGAGCAATGGGGGAGGAGCAACAAAGGCAAGGAAGGGACATAGAAGAGCTTAAGGACATTGTTGGTCCTTCAAGAAGAAGAGGCTACTAAAGGTGGATTCATTCCTTGTTCTTATTTCTTTCTGCTTTTCGGTTTTTATGTTGTATTTATCTATGTTTTGTGTCTCTACTTCATGATCATTAGTATGTAGTAGCAATGTCTTAAAGTTATGAATAATTCCATTAATCCTTCACCTTTCTTAAATGAAAAATGTTTTAATTCAAAAGAATAAGAAGTACATAAATTTTGAATTTATCCTTGAAGTTAATTTAATTATATTGATATGGTGACAATATTTTTTGTTTTCTGAATGAATGCTTAAACAGTGCATATTTTTGATCTTGTTGTTTATGAATGTTAAAACTGTTGGCTCTTGAAAGAATGATGAACAAAGAGAAATGTTATTGATGATCCGAAAAATCATAAAAATTGATTCTTGAAGCAAGAAAAAGTAGTGAAAAAATGGCAAAAAAAATAGAAAGAAAAAGAAAAAGCAAGCAGAAAAAGCCAATAGCCCTTAAAACCAAAAGGCAAGGGTAAAAAGGATCCAAGGATTTGAGCATCAATGGATAGGAGGGCCCAAGGAAATAAAATCCAGGCCTAAGCGGCTAAATCAAGCTGTCCCTAACCATGCGCTTGTGTCATGAAGGTCCAAGTGAAAAGCTTGAGACTGAGTGGTTAAAGTCGTGATCCAAAGCAAAAAGAGTGTGCTTAAGAGCTCTGGACACCTCTAACTGAGGACTCTAGCAAAGCTGAGTCACAATCTGAAAAGGTTCATCCAGTCATGTGTCTGTGGCATTTGTGTATCCGGTGGTAATACTGGAAAACAAAATGCTTAGGGCCACGGCCAAGACTCATAAAAGTAGCTGTGTTTAAGAATCAACATACTTAACTAGGAGAATCAATAACACTATCCGAAATTCTAAGTTCCTAGAGAAGCCAATCATTCTAAACTTCAAAGGAAAACGTGAGATGCCAAAACTGTTCAAAAGCAAAAAGCTACAAGTCCCGCTCATCTAATTATAATTAATATTCATTGATATTTTGAGATTTATAGTATATTCTCTTCTTTTTATCCTAATTGATTTTCAGTTGCTTGGGGACAAGCAACAATTTAAGTTTGGTGTTGTGATGAGCGGATAATTTATACGCTTTTTGGCATTGTTTTTAGGTAGTTTTTAGTAAGTTCAAGCTATTTTTAGGGATGTTTTCATTAGTTTTTATGTTAAATTCACATTTCTGGACTTTACTATGAGTTTGTGTGTTTTTCTGTGATTTCAGGTAATTTCTGGCTGAAATTGAGGGTCTTGAGCAAAACTCTGAAAAAGGCTGACAAAAGGACTGCTGATGTTGTTGGAATCTGACATCCCTGCACTCGAAATAGATTTTCTGGAGCTATAGAACTCCAAATGATGCACTCTTAACGGCGTTGGAAAGTATACATTCAGATCTTTCCAGCAATATATAATAGTCTATACTTTATTCGTAAATTGATGACGTAACTTGGCGTTGAACGCCAAGTACATGCTGCTGTCTGGAGTTAAACGCCAGAAAAATGTCATGATCCAGAGTTGAACGCCCAAAACACGTTATAACTTGGAGTTCAACTCCAAGAAAAGTCTCAGCTCGTGGATAGATCAAGCTCAGCCCAAACATACACCAAGTGGGCCCCGAAAGTGAATTTATGCATCAAATACTTACTCATGTAAACCCTAGTAGCTAGTCTAGTATAAATAGGATAATTTACTATTGTATTAGACATCTTTGGTCTCAGTT
Source organism: Arachis hypogaea (assembly GCF_003086295.3). NCBI lineage: Eukaryota > Viridiplantae > Streptophyta > Magnoliopsida > Fabales > Fabaceae > Arachis > Arachis hypogaea. The sequence goes on from NC_092037.1 coordinate 38,120,661, forward strand.
TTGTTTTATTCTTCATCTTAAGAGGCTATTGATCACATTCAGGGGGCTGGCCATTCGGCCATGCCTGAACCTTTCACTTATGTATTTTCAACAGTGGAGTTTCTGCACACCATAGATTAAGGGTGTGGAGCTCTGCTGTACCTCAAGTTTCAATACAATTACTATTACTTTCTATTCAATTCTCTTTTATTCTTATTCCAAGATATACGTTGCACTTCAACTTGATGAATGTGATGATCCGTGACACTCATCATCATTCTCACCTATGAACGCGCGTGATTGACAACCACTTCCGTTCTACCTTAGACCGAGCGCATATCTCTTAGATTCCCCAACAGAATCTTCGTGGTATAAGCTAGATAGATGGCGGCATTCATGAGGATCCGGAAAGTCTAAACCTTGTCTATGGTATTCCGAGTAGGATTCTGGGATTGAATGACTGTGACGAGCTTCAAACTCCTGAAGGCTGGGCGTGATGACAAATGCAAAAGAATCAAGGGATTCTATTCCAACCTGATTGAGAACCGACAGATGATTAGCCGTGCTGTGACAGAGCATAGGACCATTTTCACTGAGAGGATGGGATGTAGCCATTGACAACGGTGATGCCCTACATACAGCTTGCCATGGAAAGGAGTAAGAAGGATTGGATGAATGTAATAAGAAAGTAGAGATTCAAGAGGAGCACAGCATCTCCATACGCCTATCTGAAATTTCCACTATTGATTTACATAAGTATTTCTATCCCTTTTATTTTCTATTTATTATTAATTTTTGAACTTATCATAAACCAATTTAATCTGCCTAACTGAGATTTACAAGGTGACCATAGCTTGCTTCATACCAACAATCTCTGTGGGATCGACCCTTACTCACGTAAGGTATTACTTGGATGACCCAGTACACTTGCTGGTTAAGTTGAACGGAGTTATGATCACACCAGGGATTATTAAGATCCCAATTTATCACACCATGATCTCTTTGGGGTATTTTTGATTTCATACAAATACAAAGAGACCAACTTTGAGGATCACAATTTCGTCCACCAGTAGATTTCTCTCAACCTCCCATTTATGACTTGAGTGATGGAGAAGAGCTAGATGAAAATGATGAACAAAGGATTGAAAGTGAAGAAGTTTATGAAGAGGTGGAGGCAATTAAGGAAGAACACAAGGGAGTAAAGCTCGCTAGTACATTGGAGATACCTCTCCTCAAGCCACCACCATCCATTCTTTCATTCAAGTGGGTAAATTCCTTATACTCAAGCTTTATTATTCCCCTTGAATATGGTTAGCTTGAGATGGATGGTCAACTTAGACGTATTTATGGCTTTAAGAGCAAAAGGGAGATGGTTAGTGGTTGGAAATATCATTCTAAGCTCATGATGGTTGCATGTTCAAAGCTTCATAGCAAGAGTTGATGTAGAACTAGATTGCTAGGGTCTAGGAAGTTGTTTGGAAGGTTCTTTGAGAATTCTAGGATTATGCCACCCGGATGGACTAATAATGATCAACTTCAAGATGGGTGTCAAAATAAAGTGTGGGATCCCGGATTATAAAAAGAGGATCAACATTGGGAGCCCATGGTTTGTGAAGAACTCCATCAAAGCTTGAAGATATTGATCTTGAATGATGGAGCTTATTGGAAGTCCAAGCATTGGTGGAAGTTCTAAGATGAGTACAAGCACAAGCCACCTTGATGAGGAGCTCCCCATAAGTCCAACTTAAGGACAATAAACAAAAGTGATAGGTGGGAGACACCCCACCATGGTAAAATCTTTTCATTTTTCTTTTCTGTAAATATTGGTAGAATTAGTTTAATTTCATGTTTTGTTTAGTTTGTTGAGTATATTTAGTAGTATGATATGTTAAATAAGGTTTTAGGGTGTTTTGGTAGCTGTCTGGAGGTTTGGAATGCTTGGATTGGTGCAAAAACATAGAAAAATTTTTGAAAAACAGAGCACCATCCACAAGTATGCGTACGGTGCGCGTACGCATGCCCAAGTTTTTCGGCCATTCCGCGCGCAAGCGTACATGACGCGTCCGCGTGGATTGAGAAGTTTCGCCTTCCATACATTGACCCGAGAGTTGTGCCTGCGCCGCGCCAACGTTGTGCCTTTGGCACAACCCCACTCGCGCGCACGCGCACATGACACGTACGCGCCACTCTCAAAATAAACCATCCGCGCGCGCGCCATGCGTGCGTACGCGCGGATGTCCTTCCTTCACTATATTTCTTTTCTTCTCCTCTTTCCATTTCCTTCCTCCTCCTTTCTTCTTCCCTTCTTCTACACCTCATCCAACACTCCCAAACATCATCAATAACCATTTATTTTAGTTAACTAATTAGTTAGTTAGTTAGTTGATTAGTTAGTTTTAGTTTAGTTTTCATTTCATTTTTTCTTTTTCATTATAAGTGTTGGATTATTGACTTTGTTCATTATACATTGCTGCCCCTATTGCCTAAATGCTATTTTAGCATGAATATTTTTAGATAATTTTTGTTGGATTCTATAATTGAGGTTATATTTTGCTACTTGGTTTTGAGTTTTTTCATGCTTACCTTTTAAGAATACCAAGTGATGAGAATTGCCTTCGAGCTTGTAACGCTTCTTGAATTGCATGATTTGGCCACCATGTGATTTAAGTCTTATTCTGTGATTAGGCAACCTCTTGATGGATGATGTTGTGCATTTACCTTAATGCCTTGTGTTATGATTATATGCATCCATATATGTTTGACTTGAATGCCTTTACGCTTCTTTAATACTTGTTGTACCTTACAAGCTTACTCAAAGCATCTCAAGCACACTAGGATAAGTGAAGTGCATGCTTCTTTAGTGACATAGCTTTTATGCTAATGTGTGTTCTAAACTGCGCAATTTAGAATTCACACACTTATTTGTCATTAATGTCACACTAATTCACTCACTCATTCTAGTGATCTACCTCACTCCAACAATGTATGCTTCCTTGCTTTTACATCTTCTCATCTTATGGTGTCATATTTTTGTTTTTCATGAATGATGCATCGCAAGCAAAAATGGAAGCAAGACTAAAAACACACAGCACCGTTTGACCTACCAGCTGAAGGTAGCAATCAGGAGAGTCGCCGCACCCCTTGCTCATCTTTGACTGCACCGAGGACGGTGCAAACTTTTAAGTGTGGGGAAGTTGTCCAACCGGTCGGTAATTTTGGGTGACAAATTTCTAATTCCAACACTTTTACATTTCATTCTAGGATTTTAGGATTTTTACTTGCATTTTCTTATTTTTGCATATATATAAAAAATAAGCTTAGTCAAAATAATGACAAATTTCAAGATTTTTATCTATAGGGCACCAATTGATTTAAGTGAAAACTTTTCATAGAACTTGCTTGAATTATATGTTGTGGATCATGTTTTGAGCTAAGAACACAAGCTTGTGAGATTTGAGCCTAATGGTGTGGTTACATCTTATAACCATTTATTTTCCCTTCTTGTGTGCATTATTCTCTTTCTATGATTGTAATCCTTGATTTGTTTGATTCTTCATGTCCATTATTTTGTGTATTCATGCATTTATATGATTGAGGCCATCATTTCATTAGCTCACTTACCCAAATAGCCTTACCTTTTATCATCCATTGTTAGCCAATTTGAGCCTACGCTTAACCCACGTGTTCTTAATTTAGCACATTACAAGCCCTAAAGCGAAAAATAATAAATGTCCTTATTTGGATCTTTGATTAGCTTAGGCTAGTGTGTGTCAGTATCATTCAAGTGTGGGAACCTTGGGACATTGGGGGAGTAAAAGGGTAGTTTTGTATTTTTAGTAGAAATATTGGAAATTGGGTACATACTCATGTATTAATTAAAATGTATAGACCTTATGCATTGATGTTCTTGTATATAATTTGAAAGAAAAAATGAGAAAAAGAAAAGAAAAAAGAAAAACAATATGGAAAAAAAAGAAAAAAATAGAAAAAGAAAGAAACAAAGAAAAAGAAAGAAATAAAAAGGGGACAAAATGCCCCAAAGTAAAGTCCAATAAAGACCAATGCATAAGTGTTGCGAAATGAAAAGAAAATTCATGAGCATATAAAAAAGAGAAGAATGGGTAGTTAGGTTAGAACTTAATTGTATAGGATGTCCTAGGCTAGGTGGGAAGTTTAAGCTTATCAAAGATTCAAATTTTAAGCTCACTTGACCAAATATGCATCCTACCTTAACCCTAGCCCCATTACAACCAATGAAAAGACCTCAAGATATGTGTATGTATGCATGAAATGTATGTTAATTGTTAGAAGAAAAACAAATCTTAGAAAGCATGAAATAAAGGAGAATTGAAAGAATCAATCCTAAACACTTGAGCGAATAGAGCGCAAACACATCCGGTGAGGGTTTGATGCTCAATTACATGTTTCCATCTATAAGTATCACTTTTCATGCATGTTTGTAAAAATATTTAATAACTCAATCAATTGTGGATTAGACTTGCTAGTCCTAGGCCTTGTGCATATATGCTTCTTGGGAATTGATTTATTTTGACCAAGCAATTGCATTCATTTAGATTGTTGCATATAGGTAGATGGCATTTAGTTAGTTTCCATTGAATAAATGCCATACCCTTACTTCACTCTTGGTTTAAGCATGAGGACATGCTTGGTATAAGTGTGGGGAGGTTGATAAACCCCATTTGTAGGGTTTATCTTGTATTGATTTTTGGGGATTTTATCACCTTTTACCCACATTTATTCAATAAAATAGCATAGTTTTGTATATTCTCCTTTAATTGTGCTTAAGAGTGAAAACATGCTTTTTAGGTCTTAAAATAGCTAAATGTAATTTACCTTGATTCCATTAGATGCCTTGATATGTTTGTTAAGTGATTTCAGATTTAGGAGGCAAATATTGGATCAAGGGAATGAAGAAAAAGCATGTAAAGTTGGAGAACTCATGAAGAAATGATGGAACCAAAAAGCTGTCAATCCTAACCTCTTTGCACTTAATTAACCATAACTTGAGCTACAGAGGTCCAAATGATGCGGTTTTAGTTGGGTTGGAAAGCTGACATCTGGGGCTTCGAAATGATATAAGATTTGCCATAGTTGCATCACGTAAAGAAGCGCGCACGCGCACGGTACGCGGACGCACCGATGGTTGCACACAATTCACTTAATGCAACTTGTGGCCAGCGATTTTAGAAGCCTTGTGGGCCCAATCCAACTCATTTCTAATGCAATTTAAGCCAAGGATTGAAGAGGGATGATAAATCTAGTTACCATTAGATCTAAGTTTTAATTCATGCTTTCATCTACCTCTACCCTTCAATTCTTTGTTGTTTCATTCATCATTCTTCTATTCTTTTGTTGTAATTTCTTTTATGTTGTTCTCATACTTTGTTGTAGATCTACTTTTGTTCCTTCTACTTTCTTTTAATTCCATTTGAGGTAATTCATAGTAATTGTGTTTCTTTTGATTGTTGTTGTTAATTCCTTGCAATAATTGTTGTTAGATCCTATTCTTGTTGTCAATTTGCTTTGCTTTTCTTTTGTACCTTCCAAGTGCTTGATGAAATGTTTGGCTGGATTTTAGTATAGATTTTGTTCCTCTTGGCCTTGGTTGAGTAATTAGTGACTCTTGAGTTATCTAATTCCTTTGTTGATTGATAATTAGAAGTTACTAATTAATTTGAATGCCTCTAAAGCTAGTCTATCCTTTAGGAGTTGATTAGGACTTGAGGAATCAAATTGATTCATCCACTTGACCTTCCTCCATGGTTAGAGGTTAACAAAGTGGGAGCAATGGACAATCTGTTATCACAATTGAGGAGGATAACTAGGATAGGACTCCTAGTTCTCATATCTTGCCAAGAGCTTTATTAGTTGCTAGTTTATTTTCTTTGCCATTTATATTTCTTGTCTAAAATCTCAAAAAAACTCCAAAATAACTCACAACCAATAACAAGACACTTTATTGTAATTCCTAGGGAGAACGACCTGAGGTTCTAATACTTCGGTTTATAAATTTAGGGGTTTGTTACTTGTGACAAACAATCTTTTGTATGAAAGGATTATTGCTTAGTTTAGAAACTATACATTACAATGAGATTTCATTGGTAAAATTCTAAACCATCAAAAATCTAATCATCAGCTGGCCATTCGGCCATGCCTGGACCTTCATCACTTATGTATTTTCAACGGTGGAGTTTCTACATACCATAGATTAAGGTGTGGAGCTCTGCTATTCCTCGAGTATTAATGCAAAGTACTATTGTTGTTCTATTCAATTCAAGGTTATTCTTATTCTAAGATGTTCACTCACACTTCAACATGATGAATGTGATGATCCGTGACTGATGAGCGGATAATTTATACGCTTTTTGGCATTGTTTTTAGATAGTTTTTAGTATAATCTAGCTATTTTTAGGGATGTTTTCATTAGTTTTTATGCTAAATTCACATTTCTAGACTTTACTATGAGTTTGTGTATTTTTCTGTGATTTCAGGTAATTTCTGGCTGAAATTGAGGGACCTGAGCAAAACTCTGATAAAAGGCTGACAAAGGACTGCTGATGCTGTTGGATTCTGACCTCCCTGCACTCAAAATGGATTTTCTGGAGCTATAGAACTTCAAATGGCGCACTCTCAACGGCGATGGAAAGTAGACATCCAGAGATTTCCAGCAATATATAATAGTCCATACTTTATTCGAGATTAGATGACGTAAACTGGCACTCAACGCCAGTTCCATGCTGCATTCTGGAGTCAAACGCCAGAAACACGTCACAAACCAGAGTTGAACGCCAAAAACACGTTACAACTTGGTGTTCAACTCCAAAAGAAGCCTCTACACGTGTGAAGCTCAAGCTCAGCCCAAGCACACACCAAGTGGGTCCCGGAAGTAGATTTCTGCATCAATTACTTACTTTTGTAAACCCTAGTAGCTAGTCTAGTATAAATAGAACATTTTACTATTGTATTCAGTGTCTTTGACCATTCGATCTTTTGACCATAGGTCCTTTTCCCTTATTTTCGAATCACATCATATTTTGGGGGGGCTGGCCATTCGGCCATGCCTGCACCACTATCACTTATGTATTTTCAACGGTGGAGTTTCTACACACCATAGATTAAGGGTGTGGAGCTCTGCTATACCTCGAGTTTTAATGCAATTACTACTATCTTTTACTCAAATTCAATCTTATTTCTGTTCTAAGATACTACTCATACATCAATCTGATGGATGTGATGATCCGTGACACTCATCATCATCTGTCCCTATGAACGCGTGCCTGACAACCACTTTCGTTCTACAAGCAAAAGCTAGAGTATGTATCTCTTGGATTCCTGATGCACGACACATGGTTACCCTTGCCTGACAACCGAGCCTTCCATTCCGTGAGATCAGAGTCTTCGTGGTATAAGCTAGAATTGATGGCGGCATTCATGAGAATCCGAAAAGTCTAAACCTTGTCTGTGGTATTCCGAGTATGATTCAGGGATTGAATGGCTGTGACGAGCTTCAAACTCGCGATTATTGGGCATAGTGACAGACGCAAAAGGATCAATGGATCTTATTCTGACATGATCGAGAACCGACAGATGATTAGTCGTGCTATGACAAGAGCATTTGGACCTTTTTCACTAAGAGGATGGGATGTAGCCACTGACAACGGTGATGCCCTACATACAGCTTGCCATGGAAGAGAATAAGAAGGATTGGATGAAAACAGTAGAAAAGCAAAGATTCAAAAGGAACACAGCATCTCCATACACTTATCTGAAATTCCCGCCAATGATTTACATGAGTAAGTTTATCCTTATTTCGGTTTATTTATTATTATTATTCGAAAATCAATTATAACCATTATACTCTGCCTGACTAAGATTTACAAGATGACCATAGCTTGCTTCATACCAACAATCTCCGTGGGATCGACCCTTACTCATGTAAGGTATTACTTGGACGACCCAGTGCACTTGCTGGTTAGTTGTGCAGAGTTGTGACTAAGTGTGATTCACGTTTGAGAGCGCTACCAAGTTTTTGGTGCCATTGTTGATGATCACAATTTCGTGCACCAAGTTTTTGGCACCGTTGCCGGGGATTGTTCGAGTTTGGACAACTGACGGTTCATCTTGTTGCTCAGATTAGGTAATTTTCTTTTTGTTTTATTTTTGAAAAAAAAATATTTCTCATCTGTTTTCAAAAATTATTTTAAATTTTTAAGAATGAATTCTAGTGTTTCATGAAGCATGTTGAAGCCTGGCTGGCTGTAAAGTCATATCCAAATTCTTTTGAATTGAGGCTTCCAACCATCAGCATAGAGGCAAGTTAATTGAAATATCAGCTGTTGTATGACTGATTTATATCCTAACGCTGGCTGGCTATTAAGCCATGTCCAACCCTTGGATTGGAGCTTTAGGCTAACATTGAAAGATTCCTGGAATTCTTCTTAAAAATTTTGAATTTCTTATTTTCTTTTTCCTATATGTTTTTTCGAAAAATATAAAATAAAATCTAAAAAAATAATAAAATCATAAAAATCAAAAATATTTTTGTGTTTCTTGTTTGAGTCTTGTGTCATGTTTTAAGTTTGGTGTCAATTGCATATTCATATTGTTCTTGCATTTTTTCAAAAAATTCATACATTCATAGTGTTCCTCATGATCTTCAAGTTGTTCTTGGTAAGTCTACTTGTTTGATCTTGATAATTTCTTGTTTTGTGTTCTTTGTTGTTTTTCGTATGCATTTTTGCATTCATAGTGTCTAAGCATTGCAAATTTCTAAGTTTGGTGTCTTGCATGTTTTCTTTACATCAAAAATTTTTTAAAAATATGTTCTTGATGTTCATCATGATCTTCAAAGTGTTCTTGATGTTCATCTTGACATTCATAGTGTTCTTGCATGCATCATGTGTTTTGATTCATAATTTTCATGTTGTGAGTCATTTTTTATGTTTTTCTCTCTCATAATTAAAAATTCAAATATCAAAAAAAATATCTTTTCCTTTTTTCTCTCAAAATTTCAAAAATTTGGGTTGACTTAGTCAAAAAATTTTAAAATTAGTTGTTTCTTGTAAGTCAAGTCAAATTTTCAAATTTTAAAAATCTTATCTTTTCAAAACTTTTTCAAAAATTAAATCTTTTTCATTTTTCTTATTAATTTACGAAAATCCTTTAAAATATTTTTCAAAAATCTTTTTCTTAGTTTTATCTTTATTTTCAAAAATTATGCTAATAATTAATATGATTGATTCAAAAATTTGAAGTTTGTTACTTTCTTGTTAAGAAAGGTTCAATCTTTAAATTCTAAAATCATATCTTTTAGTTTCTTGTTAGTCAAGTAATTAATTTTAATTTTCAAAATTAAATATTTTCCAACCATATCTTTTTAATCATATCTTTTTCATATCTTTTTCAAAATTTTATCTTTTTCAAAAATTTGATTTTAAAATATCTTTTCTAACTTCTTATCTTCTTATCTTTTCAAAATTAATTTTCAAATCTTTTTCAACTAACTATTTGACTTTTTGTTTATTTCTTATCTTTTTCAAAACCACCTAACAACTTTTCTTTCTCTAATTTTCGAAAATACCTCCCTCTTTTTCAAAAATTCTTTTTAATTAATTAATTGTTTTAAATTTTAATTTTAATTCTATTTCTTATCTTAATTTTCAAAAATCATTAACTCCTTTTTAAAATTATTTTCAAAAACTTGTGTCTCTCATCTTATTTATTTATTCATTTACTAACACTTCTCTTCATCTCAAATCTATGCCCCTATCCTCACCCTTGTGTTTGGATTCCCCTTTCTTTATTCCCTTTCTTCTTCTACTAACAATAAGGAACCTCTTTACTGTGACATAGAGGATTCCTCTTCCTTTTCTGTTCTCTTCTTTCTCATATGAGCAGGAATAAGGAAAAAGGCATTCTTGTTGAAGCTGATCCAGAACCTGAAAGGACTCTGAAGAGGAAACTAAGAGAAGCTAAATTACAACAATCCAGAGACAACCTTGCTGAAATTTTCGAACAAGAAAAGGAGATGGCAGCCGAACCCAACAAAAATAATGCAAGAAGGATGCTTGGTGATTATACTGCACCTACGTCCACGTTTGATGGAAGAAGCATCTCAATTCCTGCCATTGGAGCAAAAAATTTTGAGCTGAAACCTCAATTAGTTGCTCTAATACAACATAACTGCAAGTTTCATGGACTTCCATCAGAAGATCCCTACCAGTTCTTAACTGAGTTCTTGCAGATCTGTGATACTGTTAAGACTAATGGAGTAGATCCTGAAGTCTACAGGCTCATGCTTTTCCTTTTTGCTGTAAGAGACAGAGCTAGAGAATGTTTGGACTCTCAACCTAAAGATAGCTTGGACTCCTGGGATGAGCTGGTCACGGCCTTCTTGGCTAAGTTCTTTCCTCCTCAAAAGCTGAGCAAGATTAAAGTGGATGTTCAGACCTTCAAACAAAAAGATGGTGAGACCCTCTATGAAGCTTGGGAAAGATACAAGCAGATGACCAAAAGATGTCCTTCTGACATGTTTTCAGAATGGACCATGATAGATATATTCTATTATGGTCTATCTGAGTTCTCTAAGATGTCACTGAACCATTCTGTAGGTGGATCCATTCACCTAAAGAAAACGCCTGCAGAGGCTCAAGAACTTATTGACATGGTTGCAAATAACCAGTGCATGTACACTTCTGAGAGGAATTCTGTGAATAATGGGACGCCTCAAAGGAAGGGAGTTCTTGAAATCGATGCTCTGAATGCCATTTTGGCTCAGAACAAAATGTTGACTCAACAAGTCAACATGATTTCTCAAAGTCTGAATGGATGGCAAATTGCATCCAACAGTACTAAAGAGGCATCTTCTGAAGAAGAAGCTTATGATCCTGAGAACCCTGCAATGGCAGAGGTAAATTACATGGGTGAACCATATGGAAACACCTATAATTCTTCATGGAGAAATCATCCAAATTTCTCATGGAAGGATCAACAAAAGCCTCAACTAGGCTTTAATAATGGTGGAAGAAACAGGTTTAGCAATGGCAAGCCTTTTCCATCATCTTCTCAGCAACAGACAGAGAATTCTAAATAGAGCTCCTCTAACTTAGCAAACTTAGTCTCTGATCTGTCTAAGGCCACTTTAAGTTTCATGAGTGAGACAAGATCCTCCATAAAAAATTTGGAGGCACAAGTGGGCCAGCTGAGTAAGAAAGTAACTAAAACTCCTCCTAGTACTCTCCCAAGCAATACTGAAGAGAATCCAAAAAGAGAGTGCAAGGCCATTGACATAATCAAAATGGCCGAACCTAGGGAGGAAGGAGAGGACGTGAATCCCAAGGAGGAAGACCTCATGGGACGTCTCTCAAGCGAGAAGGAGTTCCCTATTGAGGACCTAAAGGAATCTGAGGCTCATATAGAGACCATAGAGATTCCATTAAATCTCCTTCTACCATTCATGAGCTCTGAAGACTATTCTTCCTCTGAAGAGGATGAAGATGTAACTGAAGAGCAAGTTGCTCAATATCTAGGAGCCATCATGAAGCTAAATGCCAAGTTATTTGGTAATGAGAGGAAGCATGAACAGCTTCTCTCAATGCAGAGTCAAATAGAGCCCCCACAGCCAAACTATAAGTTTGGTGTTGGGAGGCCACAACCAAACTCTAAGTTTGGTATTGAACCCCCACATTCAAACTCTAAGTTTGATGTTGGGAGGTCCCAACAATGCTCTGAACATCTGTGAGGCTCCATGAGAGCCCACTGTCAAGCTAGTGACATTAAAGGAGCGCTTATTGGGAGGTGGTGGACGAAATTGTGATCACATGCTCTTTGTACTTGTATGAAATTTAATAATTGGCTTTATTTGAATTCACAACTCCGTTCAACTAACCAGCAAGTGTACTGGGTCGTCCAAGTAATAAACCTTACGCGAGTAAGGGCCGATCCCACAGAGATTGTTGGTATGAAGCAAGCTATGGTCACCTTGTAAATCTCAGTTAGGCAGATTAAATTGGTTTATGGATTTTCGAAATTAATAATAAATAGAAAATAAAAAGGGATAGAAGTACTTATGTAAATCAATAGTGGGAATTTCAGATAGGTGTATGGAGATGTTGTGCTCCTCTTGAAACTCTACTTCACTTCACTATTACTCCTTTCCATGGCAAGCTGTATGTAGGGCATCACCATCATCAATGGCTACTTTTAATCCTCTCGGGAAAATGGTCCTATGCGCTGTCACTGCACGGCTAATCGTCTGGAGGCATCACCCTTGGTTGATAGCTACATCCCATCCTCTCAGTGAAAATGGTCCAAATGCTCTGTCACGGCACGGCTAATCATCTGTCGGTTCTCAATCAGGTTGGAATAGAATCCATTGATTCTTTTGCGTTTGTCATCACGCCCAGCCTTCAGGAGTTTGAAGCTCGTCACAGTCATTCAATACCGGAATCCTACTCGGAATACCACAGACAAGGTTAGACTTTCCGGATTCCCAGGATCCTACTCGGAATACCACAGACAAGGTTAGACTTTCCGGATCCCCATGAATGCCGCCATCTATCTAGCATATACCACGAAGATTCTGTTGGGGAATCTAAGAGATATGCACCCGGCCTAAGGTAGAACGGAAGTGGTTGTCAGTCATGCGCGTTCATAGGTGAGAATGATGATGAGTGTCACGGATCATCACATTCATCAAAGTGTTGTGCAACGTATATCTTGGAATAAGAATAAAAGAGAATTGAATAGAAAGTAATAGTAATTGTATTGAAACTTGAGGTACAGTAGAGCTCCACACCCTTAATCTATGGTGTGTAGAAACTCCACCGTTGAAAATACATAAGTGAAAGGTTCAGGCATGGCCGAATGGCCAGCCCCCCAAAACGTGCTCAATGGCCTCTTAGAATAAAGAATAAAACAAAACTGAGACCAAAGATGAAACGTGGTCAAAAGACATCTAATACAATAGTTAAATGTTCTATTTATAATAAACTAGCTCCTAGGGTTTACATGAGTAAGTGATTGATGCATAAATCCACTTTCGGGGCCCACTTGGTGTATGTTTGGGCTGAGCTTGATCTATCCACGAGCTGAGACTTTTCTTGGAGTTGAACTCCAAGTTATGACGTGTTTTGGGCGTTCAACTCCGGATCATGACGTTTTTCTGGCGTTTAACTCCAGACAGCAGCATGTACTTGGCGTTCAATACCAAGTTACGTCGTCAATTTCCGAATAAAGTATGGACTATTATATATTACTGGAAAGCTCTGGATGTCTACTTTCTATCGCCGTTGAGGGCGCGTCATTTGGAGTTCTGTAGCTCCAGAAACTCCATTTCGAGTGCAGGAAGGTCAGATTCAAACAGCATCAGCAGTCCTTTTGTTAGCCTTTTTCAGAGTTTTGCTCAAGTTCCTCAATTTCAGCCAGAATTTACCTGAAATCACAGAAAAATATACAAACTCATAGTAAAATCCAGAAATGTGAATTTAACATAAAAACTAATGAAAACATCCCTAAAAGTAGCTTGAACTTATTAAAAACTACCTAAAAACAATGCCAAAAAGCGTATAAATTATCCGCTCATCACAACAACAAACTTAAATTGTTGCTTGTCCCCAAGCAACTGAAAATCAAATAGGATAAAAGAAGAGAATATACTATAAATTCCAGAATATCAATGAATATTAATTATAATTAGATGAGCGGGACTTGTAGCTTTTTGTTTCTGAATAGTTTTGGCATCTCACTTTTTCCTTTGAAGTTCAGAGTGATTGGCGTCTCTGGGAACTTAGAATTTTGGATAGTGTTATTGACTTTCCTAGTTAAGCATGTTGATTCTTGAACACAGCTACTTATGAGTCTTGGCCGTGGCCCTAAGCACTTTGTTTTCCAGTATTACCACCGGATACATAAATGCCACAGACACATAACTGGGTGAACCTTTTCAGATTGTGACTTAGCTTTGCTAGAGTCCCCAGTTAGTGGTGTCCAGAGCTCTTAAGCACACTCTTTTTGCTTTGGATCATGACTTTAACCACTCAGTCTCAAGCTTTTCACTTGGACCTTTATGACACAAGCACATGGTTAGGGACAGCTTGATTTAGCCGCTTAGGCCTGGATTTTATTTCCTTGGGCCCTCCTATCCATTGATGCTCAAAGCCTTGGATCCTTTTTACCCTTGCCTTTTGGTTTTAAGGGCTATTGGCTTTTTCTGCTTGCTCTTTCTTTTTTCTTACTATTTTTTTCGCCATTTTTTTTTCGCAAGCTTTCTTTTTCACTGCTTTTTCTTGCTTCAAGAATCAATTTCATGATTTTTCAGATCATCAATAACATTTCTCTTTGTTCATCATTCTTTCAAGAGCCAACAGTTTTAACATTCATAAACAACAAGATCAAAAATATGCACTGTTTAAGCATTCATTCAGAAAACAAAAAGTATTGTCTCCACATCAATATAATTAAATTAAATTCAATGATAAATTTGAAATTCATGTACTTCTTGTTCTTTTGAATTAAAACATTTTTCATTTAAGAGAGGTGAAGGATTAATGGATTTTATTCATAGATTTAAGGCATGGTTACATACTAATGATCATGAAGTAGAGACACAAAACATAGATAAAAACAGCATTAAAAACTGAAAAACAGAAAGAAATAAGAACAAGGAATGAATCCACCTTTATTGGCGTCTTCTTCTTGAAGGACCAACAATGTCCTTAAGCTCTTCTATGTCCCTTCCTTGCCTTTGTTGCTCCTCCCTCATTGCTCTTTGGTCTTCTCTTATTTCTTGGAGAATGATGGAGTGCTCATGATGTTCCACCCTCAATTGTTCAACATTATGGCTCAAATCTTCTAAGGAAGTGTTGAGTTGTTCCCAATAGTTGTTAGGAGGAAAGTGCATCCCTTGAGGCATCTCAGGGATTTCTTGATGATGAGCTTCCTCATGCATCTCTTGAGAACCGTGAGGGATCTCTCTTGCTTGCTCCATCCTCTTCTTGGTGATGGGCTTATCCTCTTCAATGGAGATGTCTCCTTCTATGATAACTCCAGCTGAGTAACATAGATGGCAAATAAGGTGAGGAAAAGCTAGCCTTGCCATGGTGAAGGACTTGTCGGCTATTTTGTAGATTTCATTGGAGATGACCTCATGAACTTCTACTTCCTCTCCAATCATGATGCTATGAATCATGATGGCCCGATCCACAGTAACTTCAGATCGGTTGCTAGTAGAAATGATGGAGCGTTGAATGAACTCCAACCATCCTCTAGCCACAGGCTTGAGGTCCAGTCTTCTTAGTTGCACTGGCTTGCCTTTGGAGTCTCTTCTCCATTGAGCTCTTTCCACACATATGTCCATTAGGACTTGGTCCAACCTTTGATTAAAGTTGACCCTTCTAGTGTAGGGGCATTCATCTCCTTGCATCATGGGCAAGTGAAACGCCAACCTCACATTTTCCGGACTAAAATCTAAGTATTTCCCCCGAACCATTGTGAGATAATTCTTTGGATTCGGGTTCATACTTTGATCATGGTTCCTAGTGATCCATGCATTGGCATAGAACTCTTGAACCATTAAGATTCCGACTTGTTGCATGGGGTTGGTTAGGACTTCCCAACATCTTGTTCGGATCTCATGTCGGATTTCTAGATACTCATTTCTCTTGAGCTTGAAAGGGACCTCAGGGATCACCTTCTTCTTTGCCACAACATCATAGAAGTGGTCTTGATGGCTCTTGGAGATGAATCTTTCCATCTCCCATGACTCGAAGGTGGAAGCTTTTGTCTTCCCTTTTCCTTTTCTAGAGGATACTCCGGCCTTAGGTGCCATTGATGGTAATGGAAAAATAAAAAGCTTATGCTTTTACCACACCAAACTTAAAATATTGCTCGCCCTCGAGCAAGTAAAGAAAGAAGAGAAGAAGAAGAAGAAGAGAATAGGGTAGAGAGGGGGAGATGTAGGTTCGGCTAAGTGGGAGAAGATGGGTATGTGTTGTGTGAAAATGAAGTATAATGGAAGGGTATTTATAAGGAGAGGGGGAGTGTGTATTCGGCCATTTAGGGTGGGAATGGGTGGGAAAATGGTTTTGAATTTTTGAAGGTAGGTGGGGTTTATGGGGAAGAGTGGATGGATGTGAGTGGTGAAGGGGGTGATTGGGAAGAGGAATAGAGGTGATTGGTGAAGAGTGTTGGGAAGTGTGACATGGGGAATACAAATCACAAAAATAGGATTAGTAGGTAAGGTGGGAATATAATAGGTGGGGATCTTGTGGGATCCACAGATCCTGAGGTGATCCTGTGGGGTCCACAGATCCTGAGGTGTCAAGGAATTCCATCCCTGCACCAAATAGGCATGTAAATTGCCTTTGCACACCATTCTGGCGTTTAAACGCGGTGTGGTGCACATTCTGGGCGTTCAACGCCCATGTAAAGCATGTTTCTGGCGTTGAACGCCAGTTTCATGCTTGTTACTGGCGTTCAGGGCCAGCTTTTCTTCTCTGGGCACATTCCTGGCGTTCAGCGCCAGAATGTTGCTTGTTTCTGGCGTTCAGCGCCAGAATGATGCTCTGTTCTGGCGTTGAACGCCGGCCAGATGCATCTTACTGGCGTTGAACGCCAGCATGTGCGTCCTCCAGGGTGAAATTTTTTTCTTTTGCTGTTTTTGATTCTGTTTTTAATTTTTATGATTTTTTTGTGACTCCTCATGATCATGTACCTAATAAAACACAAAATAACAATAAAATAAAAATTAGATAAATAAAATTGGGTTGCCTCCCAACAAGCGCTTCTTTAATGTCAATAGCTTGACAGTGGCTCTCATGGAGCCACCAGGTGATCAGGTCAATGTTATATAGTCCCAACACCAAACTTAGAGTTTGGATATGGGATCTTAACACCAAACTTAGAGTTTGGTTGTGGCCTCACAACACCAAACTTAGAGTTTGACTGTGGGGGCTCTTCTTGACTCTGAACTGAGTGAAGCTCTTCATGCTTACTCTCTTTTGTCACAGAGGGATGGCCATGTGCCTTAAACACAAGGTAGTCCCCATTTAATTGAAGGACTAATTCACCTCTGTTGACATCTATCACAGCTCCTGATGTGGCTAGGAAAGGTCTTCCAAGGATGATGCAATCATCCTCTTCCTTCCTAGTGTCTAAGATTATGAAATCAGCAGGGATGTAAAGGCCTTCAACCTTTACTAATACGTCCTCTACTATTCCATAAGCTTGTCTCAATGACTTGTCTGCCAATTGTAATGAGAACAAGGCAGGTTGTACCTCAATGATCTCCAGCTTCTCCATTACAGAGAGTGGCATAAGATTTATCCCTGACCCCAGATCACACAGAGCTTTTTCAAAGATCATGGTGCTTGTGGTACAAGGTATTAAGAACTTGCCAGGATCTTGTTTCTTTTGAGGTAGAATTTGCTGAACCCAGGTATCCAGTTCACTAATGAGTAAGGGAGGTTCACTTTCCCAAGTCTCATTACCAAACAACTTGGCATTCAGCTTCATGATAGCTCCTAAATATTGAGCAACTTGCTCTCCAGTTACATCTTCATCCTCTTCAGAGGAAGAATAGTCTTCAGAGCTCATGAATGGCAAAAGGAGATTTAATGGAATCTCTATGGTCTCTATATGAGCCTCAGATTCCTTTGGATCCTTAATAGGAAATTTCTTCTTACTTGAGAGATGTCCCAGGAGGTCTTCCTCACTAGGATTTTCGTCCTCCTCCTCCTTTGTGCATTCGGCCACATTGACTACATCAATGGCCTTACACTCTCCTTTTGGATTCTCCTCTGTATTGCTTGGGAGAATACTGGGAGGAATTTCAATAACTTTCTTACTCAGCTGGCCCACTTGTACCTCTAGATTTCTGATGGAGGATCTTGTTTCATTCATGAAACTGAAAGTGGCCTTTGACAGATCAGAGACTAGATTAGCTAAATTAGAGGTGTTTTGTTCAGAATTCTCTGTCTGTTGCTGAGAAGATGATGGATATGGCTTGCTATTGTTCAGCCTGCTGCGTCCACCATTGTTAAAGCCTTGTTGAGGCTTTTGTTGATCCTTCCATGAGAAATTTGGATGATTTCTCCATGATGAGTTATAGGTGTTTCCATAAGGTTCACCCATGTAATTAACCTCTGCCATGGCAGGGTTCTCAGGATCATAGGCTTCTTCAGAAGCTGCCTCTCTAGTACTATTAGATGCATGTTGCCATCCATTCAGATTTTGAGAGATCATGTTGACCTGTTGAGTCAATACTTTGTTCTGAGCCAATATGGCATTCAGAGCATCAATTTCAAGAACTCCTTTCTTCTGAGGTATCCCATTATTCACAGAATTCCTCTCAGAAGTGTACATGAATTGGTTGTTTGCAACTATATCAATGAGTTCTTGAGCCTCTTCAGGCGTTTTCTTTAGGTGAATAGATCCACCTACAGAATGGTCCAATGACATTTTCGAAAATTCAGATAGACCATAATAGAATATATCTAATATGGTCCATTCTGAAAACATGTCAGATGGACATCTTTTGGTCAGCTGCTTGTATCTTTCCCAAGCTTCATAGAGGGATTCACCATCTTTTTGTTTGAAGGTTTGAACATCCACTCTCAGCTTGCTCAGCTTTTGAGGAGGAAAGAATTTATCCAAGAAGGCAGTGACCAGCTTATCCCAGGAGTCCAGGCTATCCTTAGGTTGTGAATCCAACCATATTCTAGCTCTGTCTCTTACAGCAAAAGGGAAAAGCATGAGTCTGTAGACTTCAGGATCAACTCCATTCGTCTTTACAGTCTCACAGATCTGCAAGAACTCAGTTAAAAACTGATAAGGATCTTCAGATGGAAGTCCATAAAACTTGCAGTTTTGTTGCATTAAGGCAACTAGCTGAGGTTTCAGCTCAAAGTTATTGGCTCCAATGGCAGAAATGGAGATGCTTCTTCCATCAAACTTGGACGTTGGCTTTGTGAAGTCACCAAGCATTCTCCTTGCATTATTATTATTTTCGGCTGCCATCTCCTTCTCTTGTTCGAAAATTTCTGAAAGGTTGTTCCTGGATTGTTGTAATTTAGTTTCTCTTAATTTTCTCTTCAGAGTCCTTTCAGGTTCTGGATCAATTTCAACAAGAGTGCTTTTTTCCCTGTTCCTGCTCATATGAAAGAGAAGAAAACAAGAAAAGAAAGAGGAATCCTATATGTCACAGTATAGAGATTCCCTTATGTTAGTAGAAGAAGAAAGGGGAGAAGAATCCAAACACAAGGGATATAATGAGTTCGGATTTTTAGATGAAGAGAGGTGAAGAGAAGTATTAGTAAATAAATAATTAAATAGAATAAGAAAAGAGAGGGAGAATTTCTAAAATAATTTTGAAAAAGGGGTTAGTATTTTTTGAAAATTAAAGATAAAATATAATTGAAATTAAAATTTAAAACAATTAATTAATTAAAAATGATTTTTGAAAAAGAGAGAGATATTTCGAAAATTGAAGAGGGAAAGGTAGTTAGGTGGTTTTGAAAAAGATAAGAAACAAACAACAAAAGTTAGTTACTTGATTGAAAAAGATTTGAAATCAAATTCGAAAAAGATAAGAAGATAAGAAGTTAGATAAGATATTTTGAAATCAAATTTTGAAAAAGATAAATTTTTTGAAAAAGATAAGATAAAAGATAAAAAGATTTAATTTTAAAATTGACTTAACTAACAAGAAACTACAAGATAAGATTCTAGAACTTAAAGATTGAACCTTTCTTAACAAGAAAGTAACAAACTTCATTTTTTTGAACCAATCACATTAATTGTTAGCTAATTTTCGAAAATTTGATATAAAGATAAGAAAAAGATTTTGAAAATATTTTTTTAAAAGAAGATTTTTGAAATTTTCGAAAAATAGAAAAAAATTGAAAAAGATATAATTTTTGAAAAAGATTTTGAAAAGATAAGATTTTTAAAATTGAAATTTTGACTTGACTTGTGAGAAACAACTAATTTTAAAAATTTTTGACCAAGTCAACCCAAAATTTCGAAAATTGGAGAGAAAAAAGGAAAAGATATATATATATATATATATATATATATATATATATATTTTATTTTTGAATTTTTAATTATGAGAGAGGAAAACAACAAAAATACTCAATGCATGAAATCTTTAGATCAAAACAATGAATGCATGCAAGAATGCTATGAATGTCAAGATGAACACCAAGAACTCTTTGAAGATCATGATGAACATCAAGAACATAATTTTGAAAAATTTTTTATGCAAAGAAAACATGCAAGACACCAAACTTAGAAATCTTTAATGCATGGAAAATATGAATGCAAAAGTGCACATGAAAAACAACAAACAACACAAAACAAGAAATCATCAAGATCAAACAAGGAGATTTATCAAGAACAACTTGAAGATCATGAAAAACACTATGAATGCATGAGATTTTCGAAAAATGCAAGAAAACAAATTTTAAAGCATGCAATTGACACCAAACTTAAAAATTGACTCAAGACTCAAACAAGAAACACCAAATATTTTTTATTTTTATGATTTTATGATTTTTTTTGGATTTTTATTAATTTTTTTTTTCAAAAACAAAGTTGGAAAAAACGAAAAAGAAAAGAAAAATTTTGAAAAAGATTTTTGAAAAGAAAATTACCTAATCTGAGCAACAAGATGAACCGTCAGTTGTCCATACTCAAACAATCCCCGGCAACGGCGCCAAAAACTTGGTGGACGAAATTGTGATCACATGCTCTTTGTACTTGTATGAAATTTAATAATTGGCTTTATTTGAATTCACAACTCCGTTCAACTAACCAGCAAGTGTACTGGGTCGTCCAAGTAATAAACCTTACGCGAGTAAGGGTCGATCCCACAGAGATGGTTGACAAACCCCATTTTGAGGGTTTATCTTGTGCTAATTTCAAAGGGTTTATCAATGATTTCACACATTTTCTGCATGAAAATATAAGGAATTGCATTCTTTCCTAGTTTTGCCTCATGAAAGAAAACATGCTTATTTTGCACCAAAATTGACACATTTCTAATCTCTCCTTGATGCCACTCGATGCCGTGACTCGTGTGCTAAGTGATTTCAGGACACAGACTAGGAATGGACAGGAAAAGATAAGGAAGAAGGGTGCAAGGAAAGGAAGCATGAGAATTGAAGCTTTGGAATTCCCGCAGGGGCGCGTGCGCGCACATGACGCGCCCGCGCGGATGAGAAAAACGTGAAGCCAAGGCTAAGAGCCAAGCCACGAGCCGGCTGGAGTAGCGGCTGAGCTAGGATCCTCATGGACGCGCACGCGTACACTCCGCTTCCGCGCACACTCCAGAGCCGCATCCAGGGCGCGCACGCGTACCTTGCGCGTGCGCGCCGATGTTTGAAAATGATTTTTTTTAAAGTCACGTGACTTAGGCATGAAGTTGGTTAGAGATCCCAACTTTTGAGGAGTGCTTTGGCGGGAAAAGACTTAAGAGGACCAGGGGAGCAAGTGTGAGACATTTTTAGTTCACTTTTTAGTTTTTGAGATATTTTTGAGTTAGTTACATTGTTAGAGAGAGAAACTCCAACTTCTCTCTAGATTCATCCACTTCTCTCAAGCTTCCACTAGGGTTCTTCCTCATCAAAAATTTGGATTTTCATCCATTCTTTGGTGAGATCCATTACAACTTTCATTTCACTTTGTTCATGTAATAGATTTTCTCTCCCAATTCCAAATTGTAGTTATAATTGTTGACATTCCTTGGATCTAGGATTCAATCTTATGATTTTTGGATTCCATTGATATTTTGAGATTTTGATTCTCATTGTTGTTCCTTGATAACTTGTTGTTAGTTTCTAGTGTTGCAATATTACTAATTTTACTTTTCTCTTCATTTCACTATGACTTTCCTTTTTGCTCATCACATGTTCGATAAAATGTCAATGTTAGCCATGGAGTAGAACTTTTATACTTGGCATGGGGTTTGGTCATTGGAATAAATTGAATAGTTATATCAATGGTTGATTTGGGGTTAGAGCTTGCCAATTGCCTTGGAGTACACTAAAACTAGATTCCCATGAGGTGAAGCTAGAACTTGTGACTCAAGTTAATTGTTTTCATTTGACTTTTCTCTATACTTAGGGGGTGACTAAATGAAGTAAGTCCTAATTGTTGTCAACCTTGAGTAAACTATAATGATAAAGATTTCTAATGCCAACCCTAAGTCAAGTCCTTTTGATAATTGATTGTTTGTTTCTCATTGCTTGTTGCATTCCATTGTGAATAGTTCAAGTAACTAACCCCTCATTCATTACGATGAATTCCATTCTCCCTTCATTGCATGACGCGTTCACAACCAAATCCGAGCTTAGTCCCTTTTGATCCGGAAATAGAACGAACTTTGCTTCATATTAGACAAGCTCGGAGGCGGCTTGAGTTTGGGAAAGGGGAAGAGGCCTTCACTACCTCAACCACCTTACCAAAAGTGAACATTGAACCGTCACTCAACGAAGGCATTAATTCTACTCCCATTTGTCTCACCAATAATTCTTCTTTTGTTTTAGGTACTAATACCATGGATGCTCCGAGGAGAGTTACCATCAAGGAAGCGGGTGCACCGGATTATGTCCTTCAACCCCTTCACGTAACTCACCCCAATTTGAATGCTAACTTCGAATTGAAGACCGCTTTGATCAACCTCCTACCTAAGTTTCATGGACTTCCCGCACAAGATCCTATTCGACATCTCAAGGACTTCCACCGCATATGTTCAACTACAAGACGGGAAGGGTCCGATGAAGTTGCTATATGGTTGTTTGCTTTCCCTTTTTCTCTTGAGGACAAGGCTAAAGAATGGTTCTACACTCTCTCTAGTGAAGTTACCTCCGATTGGGACTTACTTAGAAGAGGATTCTTGGATAAATTCCTACCTCCGGAGAAGATGGATAGGTTGAGGAAGGAAATGTCTTGTATTGTGCAAGGTGAAACGGAACCACTCTATGAGTATTGGGAACGGTTTCGCAAATTACTAGATGCATGCCCAAATCACATGATTGACACTCAAGTATTGCTTGGATACATATGTCAAGGGATGCGAGAGCAAGATAGAACACTCTTGGACACTTCTAGCAATGGTTCTTTGTCCAAATATAAAACCGCGGAGGAGGCATGGCAACTTATTATTGACTTGGCCGAATCCAATCAACATATGAGGCGAAGAGTCAACCGTCCAAGGACCGTGAATGAGGTATCAACTAGTAGTGAAACCACCGCCCTAACTCAATCCTTGAATGAGATGACATCCATCTTGAAGCAACTCCAATTGAACCAACAACAACCACAACCTCAATCATACCAACAACAACAACCTCCACCACCTCAACAACATAACCAACAATTGGTTCCTCAAAGAGTATGTGGTATTTGCTCTTGCTACTCTCACTACACGGATGAGTGCCCAAGCCTACAAGAAGACAACACCTTGGCGGCTACCCACAATTTCTATGATCGCCCCAACCAAGGATATTACCAAGGCGGTAATCCTAACCAAGGGTACTCTTATCAAGGAGGAGGAAGCCACAACCAAGGAAGTGGACACAATAACCAAAATTGGAGAGACAACCATCAACAAGGGAATAGGGACAACAACAACAACAATGGAGGAGGTCAAAGATGGGGTAACAATTCACAAAACTTTTCACAAAACTGACCATACAACTCACAAAATCAACCATACAATCAACAAAACCCACAAAGAAACTACCAAACATATCAACCACCACATCAAAGACCACCACCCAACCAATCACAAGCTCCTCAACTCACATATGCAACCACTCCCTCCAACCAAGATGAAACACTCCGAACCATTATCCAAGGCCAAAAGGAGCTACAAAATACACTTGCTTCCGGTCTCACCGGTCTCACCTCTACACTACAAGCTCTTCTTGCACGCATGGATACATCATCAACTTCCACTCCTCAACCCCCAATCCAAAGTGCCATTCCTTCTCAACCTCAACCAAATCCAAAAGGAGGCATCAATGCCATCACCCTTAGATCCGGTACGCAACTAAAAGGGAAGGAAGCAAAGGATTCAAGCCCTATCACAACCGCTCAAGAAGAGGAGGGAATAAACATAGAAGAAGTAGTGGAAGAGGAGGCACCACAAGCCATAGTTGAGGATAAGGTCCAACCAACAAGAGAGACAACCAAGGCCAAAAGAACCTTGGAAGAAGAAGTTGCTCAACCACTTCCATTCCCAACGCTTGCAAAGAAAGCTAAAAAGCGCATAGAACTTGACCCCAAAATGGTGGAAGTATTCAAGAAAGTTGAGGTAACCATCCCCCTCTTTGATGCTATGCATCAAGTTCCTAGATATGCTAAATTCCTCAAAGACTTATGCATACATAAGGATACAATTCTTGAATTGGAAACCATTCCATTGGGGAGCTCTATTTCCGCTTTAATGGGGACACTACCCGAGAAGTGTGATGATCCGGGTCCTTGTATGGTTACTTGCACAATCAATGGAGTTCACTTTAAAGATTGCATGTGTGACCTTGGAGCATGTGTTAGCATCATGCCACTATCCGTCTACCGGTTATTGAACTTGCCACAACTAAAAAGATCAACGGCAAGATTTGTCCTAGCGGATAAAAGCATAATAACCGTAGCGGGTGTTGCGGAAGACGTATTGGTGAATATAAAAGGGTTGATATTCCCCATTGACTTCTATGTTCTTGAAATGCCATCAAGCGAAACCGAGAGAGCATCATCTATCTTACTTGGAAGACCATTCTTGAGAACTTCTAGATTTAAACTTGATGCTTACTCGGGGAATTACTCATTTGAAATAGACGGGAGAATTGTGAGCTTTAGCTTAGAGGAAGCAATGAGGCATCCACCGGAGAACCACTCTTTGTTTCGGTGTGATCCAATCGATAACATAGTGGCCGAAGTACATCTAGCAAAGTTAGATGAGAAGTGTATGGTTGAAGAAGCAAATGAAAAGTCAAGCGAACTAAACACCACACAAACTCAAACCTCAAAGAATAACAAGAAGATGGAATTGAAGCCACTACCACCTCACTTAAGGTACTCATACCTTGATGAAGCCCAAGAGCTACCCGTGATAATAGCACAAGAGCTAACTCCTCAACAAGAAGAGAAATTGCTAAATGTGTTGAGGAAAAACAAAAAGGCAATCGGATGGAGTTTGGCGGATCTAGTGGGAATAAGCCCCAAAGTATGCGAGCACCGCATATTCCTTGAAGAAGGAGCAAGACCGGTCCGGCAACCTCAAAGGAGACTTAATCCAACCATCCTTGAAGTGGTAAAGAAAGAAGTCACCAAGCTACTTGAAGCGGACATCATCTATCCTATCTCGGATAGCGAATGGGTAAGCCCGGTCCAAGTAGTGCCCAAAAAGTCCGGAGTGACAACAATCAAAAATGAAAGTGGTGAACTCATAGCAACAAGAGTGCAAAATTCTTGGAGAGTATGCATAGATTACCGGAGATTGAATGCGGCCACAAGAAAAGATCATTTTCCACTACCATTTATTGATCAAATGCTTGATCGATTAGCCGGTAAATCATATTATTGTTTTCTTGATGGCTACTCCGGATACTTCCAAATCCATATTGCTCTAGAAGACCAAGAAAAAACCACATTTACTTGCCCCTTCGGAACGTATGCCTACAAGCGTATGCCATTTGGCCTATGCAATGCACCGGCAACGTTCCAAAGATGCATGATGAGCTTATTTGCGGATTTTCTAGAGCAATCAATGGAAGTTTTCATGGATGATTTTAGTGTGTATGGTGATTCATTTGAGCATTGTCTAGGTAACCTTGAAAAAGTCTTGGAGAGATGCACCAAAACAAACCTTGTTTTAAATTTTGAAAAATGTCATTTCATGGTCAAACAAGGCATTGTTTTGGGACACATAGTATCAAAGGAAGGCATCTCCGTAGATCCGGCAAAGATAAATGTCATATCTAGTTTACCTTACCCCTCCTCCGAGAGGGAAGTCCGTTCTTTTCTTGGACATGCAGGATTTTACCGGAGATTCATCAAGGACTTTAGCAAGGTAGCCCTACCTCTCTCTCGATTACTCCAAAAAGATGTCGAATTTGAGCTAAGTAAGGAATGTATGGAAGCATATGACAAACTCAAAGTAGCATTGACACAAGCTCCTATAGTACGAGGCCCCAATTGGACTCAACCTTTTGAAATCATGTGTGATGCTTCAAACTATGCGATTGGAGCCGCGTTAGCACAACGCGAGGGTAAGATTCCCTATGTCATAGCTTATGCTTCCAAAACATTAGATGGAGCCCAATCCAACTACACTACTACCGAAAAGGAATTACTAGCTATTGTTTTTGCTTTGGACAAGTTCCGAGCTTATCTTCTTGGTTCCAAGGTTGTAGTGTACTCGGATCATGCGGCACTAAAGTACTTGTTGGCCAAAAAGGAATCAAAACCGAGATTAATTCGTTGGGTGCTTTTGTTACAAGAATTTGATTTGGAGATCAAAGATAGGAGTGGTTCCCAAAATCTAGTGGCGGACCATTTAAGCCGCCTTGAACACACAAAGGGTGACACCACTCCCATCAATGACTCCTTTCCTTTAGATACCTTGCACGCAATCTCGGAAGTGGTTCCTTGGTATGCCCCAATCGCAAACTATTTGGTTTCACGCACCTTCCCTCCTAATCTTGACCAACACAAGAAGGATAAGCTAAAAAGCGAATCCAAATACTATATTTGGGATGATCCCTATTTGTGGAGATGTGGAGCGGACCAAATAGTGCGACGGTGCATACCCCAAACCGAATTCCAAGCAATCTTGGACGCTTGCCATGCTTCCGAAGGGGGTGGTCACTATGGGCCCCAAAGAACGGCAAGAAAGGTCCTTGATTGCGGATTTTGGTGGCCAACCCTTCTCAAGGATGCTTCTCTCTATTGCAAATCTTGTCCCCAATGTATGAGGTTTGGAGATATTTCCAAGAAGGACGAAATCCCCCAACAAAATATGCTTTTTTGTGAAATTTTTGATGTATGGAGAATCGACTTCATGGGACCATTCCCAAACTCCAATGGCTTTCTCTACATCTTGTTAGCCGTCGATTATGTGTCAAAATGGGTGGAGGCAATCCCCACCCGAACGGATGACACTAATGTGGTGTATTCTTTTGTGAGGAATAATATCATTTGTCGTTTTGGAGCTCCAAGAGCAATCATAAGTGACCAAGGATCACACTTTTGCAACAAGAAAATAGACGGCCTCATGAGGAAATATGGCATCATCCACAAAGTTGCCACGGCCTACCACCCTCAAACAAACGGCCAAGCCGAAGTCTCAAATCGGGAAATCAAGCATGTCTTGGAAAGGGTTGTGAAGCCGAATAGGAAAGATTGGAGCACTAAACTCTCCGATGCACTTTGGGCGTATCGAACGGCTTACAAAACACCGATCGGCATGAGCCCCTTCCGGCTTGTATATGGTAAAGCATGCCACTTACCGGTGGAAATTGAACACAAAGCATATTGGGCCGTAAAGGAGTGTAATATGAACTTGGGTGGAGCCGGCATAGAAAGAAAGCTTCAATTGGCGGAATTGGAATGCTTGAGACAAGAAGCCTACGACAATGCTAGGCTCTACAAGGAAAAATTGAAAGCCATCCATGACAAAAACATTAGGAGGAAAGAGTTCCAACCCGGTGACTTAGTGCTTCTCTACAACTCAAGGTTGAGACTACTACCCGGAAAGCTAAGATCAAGGTGGGATGGTCCATATCAAGTGGAGAAGGTAGAACCTTATGGGGTCTACCACTTGCGCCACCCAACAAGTCCGGACATCTTCAAGGTAAACGGACACCGCCTCAAATTGTTCCATGGTGAACAAAGAAAGAACTCCAAGGAGATTGAAGTGTTCCTCTTGAGGGATGCAAATCTTGAACAAGCACAATGAGCCACTGAAAGTCCAACTTAAGGACGTTAAACAAAAGTGCTAGGTGGGAGACACCCCACCATGGTATGATCTTCCTTTGAACCTTGTACATAGACACTTGATTTCATGTTTGTTAGTTAGATTTTATTGTCAATTTTCCATCACTTGTTAAATTCACTGCTGATTTGCCAAGTCAAAGGCCCTGTTATAGTGCTTAGGCAGCTGTGTGGGAAGGGGAAGTTGTAATGTCAAAAGTGGTATAACCACATGCACAATTAAGAAAAACAACCTGCACGCGTCCTTAAGGTACTCGAAGGTCACCCACGCGAGCGCGCACCGTGCGCGGACGCGTGGATCGCAAAACATAGCCTCCATACATTAACCCGAGAGTTATGCCCACACCATGCCAGGGCCATGCCTGAAGCACAAGAAGCTCGCGCGCACGCGCACATGGCGCGTCGGCGCACTTGGGCAAAGTCTGTCGATCGACGCGCAAGCGTAGCGTGCGCGTCCGTGCCGATTGCGCTGCTGCAATCCTGGTACATGTTCCAGAGAGTTAGGCCGCTCTTAGGCCTCCACCAAGCCACAGGCCCAACCACGTTGACGCGTGCGCGCACTGGACGCGCACGCGCCCATACACTACGAGCACAATACGCGCGCGCGCCATCGCCGCGTACGCGCTCGTTGCTCCTGCATTCGTCTCTGGGCCATTTCACAGAGAGTTGAGCCCCCTCTAGGCCCCTCTTATGCCTGGGGCACAACCACGTTGACGCGTGCGCGCACTGGACGCGCACGCGCCAATAGTCCTGCAGCAACTTCTGGTACATATACCAGAGAGTTGTGCCAACCCTATGCCTCCCTTGTGCCTCCAGCCCAAACACATGGGCGCGCCAGCGCAAGGCGCGCGCCCGCGTCCCTCTCCACCTCGCCTCTCTGCGCGAGCGCGCGCTGTGCGCGCACGCGCGGATGCTCGGCGCCAAAACAAAAAGGGGCACACTCACCCCTTCACTTTCACTTCACATTTCCCCCCCCCCCCCCTCTCATACCCTCTACTACCCATCCAACTTCAAAGAGGGGTACACTCTCTCTTCACCTCCATTCCCTCTTCTACACTACTTTCTACCACTCACTACCTTCTCTACCAATCCCCCTCAACCCACACCACAACCTCCTCCCTCTTTTTCTTCACCTCACAAGGTACCATCCTAAGCAACCATCTCTTGTGTTGTTATTCCTTTAGTTTCACACTCATTTAGTTATCCTCTTTCTTCTTTTCTTTTAGTCACTTCTTTAGAATGTTTTTGTTCTTGTCTTCTTTTCTCTTCCCCTCTCATTCTTACTAACTCTTCATGGGCATTTAGGTCTCTATTTCACTTGCATTTGTAGATGAGTTGTGTTGTTTTCTTTTCTTACACTCACTGTGTACTATACTCATTAGTAGTGGATTGTGACTTACTACATCGCTTTCACCATCTTCAAATCACACACTACAACTGAATGCACACCAAGTGTTCGATGAAAGGCATACTTGACTTTTGCACCAACTTTGACTAAATTGCCTCTCATCTTTTCACTTTGTGCGCATCCCCATTTTATTAACTTGCTTTCCATATGTGGCCCTTAAGGGTATATGCTTCTCATGCTCCCTACTTGCATGCATAAATCACCCTTACACCATAAGAAAATGATTTGCCTTGCTCTTTTCATGTTATCTTAGTCACATGTTGCAGCTGTCATGTGACCACGATACCCATATTCTATGGCTTCATTTTTCATCACATAATCATATTTACTTCCGCTTACTTGGATTTGATGTTTTTCCCTTCTTTTACTCTCATAGGATGGTTATCAAGAAGAACAAAGGGAAAGCTCCCAAAAAGCCAACTCCCAACAAAGCGCACCAAGAGCAAACGGCCAAGCCACTCTTGAAGAATACTAAGGGCCCCATTGATGTTCTCGAGAAGGATAACCCTCCTAAGGATTCAAACAAGTTCCCCAATCGCTACTGCGAACTTGTTTACGCAAGAATGATCGAGAGGAACTATCATCCGGAACCACTCCTAGTCCTACCGGCTCACCTTCATCCGATTGTGATGCCACTTATTGAGCAACGACAATGGAGGTTCCTATTGCGGAAACAAAAGGAGGCTAACCTTTCATGGGTAGTAGAATTCTACTCCAACTTCCACTCCCCCCTTCTCACATCAATCTTTGTGCGCCGAAAGCAAGTGTCGGTCACAGTGAAAACTATCCAAGAAGTCCTTGGGATTGAACAATCAACGGATGCATATGACGCCTATGAGGAAGTCTTGGCTACATGCAATGACCGCGCATTCGATTGGAGCGCAATCCTCCGTGTCATTGCTCTACCCGACGCCTATTGGATTCGGGGGACTATCAAGCAAAGACCAAAAGGTTTAGATGTCCGCCACCTCACTCAAGAAGCCACGGCATGGGCCCAAATTCTAGCTCACTATGTGCTCCCAAGTACACATGGGTCCTCCATTACCGCCGAGATGGCCCTATTGATTTGGTGCATCTTAACCGAGAAACCGGTCAACGTTTCGCATGTCATCCGCCAATCCATGGGGCGCATTCATGCCAAGGGAAATCTTCCGTTCCCCGGTTTGGTGACGGAATTGGTTGCAAAAGCCGGCATCAACCGGGAGGCTAAAGATAGGAGAGCATCAATTCCGGTCGATGGTGATATAATTCCGACCAAGAGATGCCTCAAGCCTCCGGAAGCTACCAAGGACAGCGGATTAACCACACCAACTCACAAAGCTACCACCTCATCTACATCACAAAACTCGGCCGCCCAACGCCTTGAGGACCTTCACAAGAAACTGGACCGTTATGAACGGCGTAACCAACGCCGATATGCTCATGTGAAGAAGCTCCTAAGCGTAGTCACACCACCTATGGAGGAACCCGATATCTCAACATCCACCGCAACTTCAAGCGGAGAGAGCGATAACATTGGAGATATGGGACAGTCGGCACTCGATCAACCACTGCGCCTTACCTACAGCACGGAGGACCGTGCTAAGTTTTAAGTGTGGGAGGTCGACCGACCGATCTCCGTAGGTAAAGGCTGAATAAATTAGGATAGGTTGCATGAGTAGGTTTTAGTTGACACCATCTGCATGATAAATTTACTTGGTTGGAACAATGAATTCTTTCTTAAAGAAACCAACACTTTAGGGACAATCATGGGGCACTGCAAAAATTTTAAATGCTTTGATGCCAAATTGCATGAAGAATTATATTTTGGAACATAGTTTTGAGCTAAGAACACAAGCAAGTGAGATTTGAGCCCAATGGTGTGGTTACATCTTATAACCACTTATTTTTCCTTCTTGTGTGTATTATTCTCCTTCTATGATTGTAATCTTTGCTTTGTTTCACTCTTTATGTCCATTATTTTGTGTAGTCATGCATTTATGTGATTGAGGCCATCGTTTCATTAGCCCACTTACCCAAATAGCCTACCTTTTGTCTTCCATTGTTAACCAATTTGAGCCTACGATCAACCCACTTGTTCTTTAATTTAGCACATTACAAGCCGTAGAGCGGAAAACAACGAAAGTCCTTAATTTGGATCTTTGATTGGCTTAGGCTAGCGTATGTGAGTGTCATTCAAGTGTGGGAATTTTGGGACATTGGGTAGACAAAAGGGTAGTTTTGCTTTGTTATTGAAAATATTAAGGAATTGGGTACATACTCATGTATTAGTCAAATGTAAAACCTTATGCATTGAGATTCTTGTATATAGAAAAAAAAATGATGAGAAAAACAAAAGAAAAGAAAAAAAAATAATATATAATAAATATAGAAAAAAAATAAAAAAATATAAAAATATAAAAAAAAAGAGAAAAGCAATAAAAAGGGGACAAAATGCCCCAAAGCAAGGTGTAGCTCAATAAAATCAATGCATAAGTGTTGTGAAATGAAAAGGAATACATGAGTATGTGAAAAAGTGAGGAATGGGTAGTTAGATTAGCACTTAATTGTATAGGTCATTATGTAGGTTAGGTGGGAAGGTTTAAGTTCATCAAAGATCCAAGTTTTAAGCCCACTAGCCATATATGATCCTACCTTGACCCTAACCCCATTACAACCTAAGGAGAAGACCTCATGATAGATGTATGCATGCATGAAATACATGTTGATTGTTAGAAGAAGAACAAATCTTAGAAAGCATGACTAGGGGAGAATTGAGAGAGTCAACCCTAAACACTTGAGCGACTAGAGTGCAAATACTTCCGGTAAAGGTTCGACGCTCAATCCTTTGATTCCCGGCTCTCGCGAGCATTCTTCATGCAAGATTGCACAAATTGCATTTGGTGCTTAGAATTTGGCAAGATCTATGCATTAGCCACCATTGTACCCCATGAGCTTGCACATGTCATAAGGAAGTTGATTGTTCCCAACCAAGTAGATAACCGCACTAGTCGTAGCCGCATGCATATGAGTAGGATGCATTCCATGAGTCCCATACGTTTGTGACCCTCGGTCTTCCATATTCCTTTGCATTTTCCTAAGCATGAGGACATGCTAGAATCTAAGTGTGGGGAGGTTGACAAACCCCATTTTGAGGGTTTATCTTGTGCTAATTTCAAAGGGTTTATCAATGATTTCACACATTTTCTGCATGAAAATATAAGGAATTGCATTCTTTCCTAGTTTTGCCTCATGAAAGAAAACATGCTTATTTTGCACCAAAATAGACACATTTCTAATCTCTCCTTGATGCCACTTGATGCCGTGACTCGTGTGCTAAGTGATTTCAGGACACAGACTAGGAATGGACAGGAAAAGATAAGGAAGAAGGGTGCAAGGAAAGGAAGCATGAGAATTGAAGCTTTGGAATTCCCGCAGGGGCGCGTGCGCGCACATGACGCGCCCGCGCGGATGAGAAAAACGTGAAGCCAAGGCTAAGAGCCAAGCCACGAGCCGGATGGAGTAGCGGCTGAGCTAGAATCCTCATGGACGCGCACGCGTACACTCCGCTTCCGCGCACACTCCAGAGCCGCATCCAGGGCGCGCACGCGTACCTTGCGCGTGCGCGCCGATGTTCGAAAATGATTTTTTTTAAAGTCACGTGACTTAGGCATGAAGTTGGTTAGAGATCCCAACTTTTGAGGAGTGCTTTGGCGGGAAAAGACTTAAGAGGACCAGGGGAGCAAGTGTGAGACATTTTTAGTTCATTTTTTAGTTTTTGAGATATTTTTGAGTTAGTTACATTGTTAGAGAGAGAAACGCCAACTTCTCTCTAGATTCATCCACTTCTCTCAAGCTTCCACTAGGGTTCTTCCTCATCAAAAATTTGGATTTTCATCCATTCTTTGGTGAGATCCATTACAACTTTCATTTCACTTTGTTCATGTAATAGATTTTCTCTCCCAATTCCAAATTGTAGTTATAATTGTTGACATTCCTTGGATCTAGGATTCAATCTTATGATTTTTGGATTCCATTGATATTTTGAGATTTTGATTCTCATTGTTGTTCCTTGATAACTTGTTGTTAGTTTCTAGTGTTGCAATATTACTAATTTTACTTTTCTCTTCATTTCACTATGACTTTCCTTTTTGCTCATCACATGTTCGATAAAATGTCAATGTTAGCCATGGAGTAGAACTTTTATACTTGGCATGGGGTTTGGTCATTGGAATAAATTGAATAGTTATATCAATGGTTGATTTGGGGTTAGAGCTTGCCAATTGCCTTGGAGTACACTAAAACTAGATTCCCATGAGGTGAAGCTAGAACTTGTGACTCAAGTTAATTGTTTTCATTTGACTTTTCTCTATACTTAGGGGGTGACTAAATGAAGTAAGTCCTAATTGTTGTCAACCTTGAGTAAACTATAATGATAAAGATTTCTAATGCCAACCCTAAGTCAAGTCCTTTTGATAATTGATTGTTTGTTTCTCATTGCTTGCTAAATTCTTCCAAAAAAAAAAACTCAACAAGGCTTACTAAAACAATAAGATGCATACTTTGGCAATTCCAAGGGAGGACGACTCGGGAGATTTATACTCTCGGATATAAATTGTAATTTTGTTTGATGATGGATTTCGCGTTGGTTTAGACTATACTACGATTGATCACTTGATAAATTCTACACCAACAAAAATTCATTTGTCAATTGTTGGTATGAAGCAAGCTATGGTCACCTTGTAAATCTCAGTTAGGCAGATTAAATTGGTTTATGGATTTTCAAAATTATTAATAAATAGAAAATAAAAAGGGATAGAAGCACTTATGTAAATCAATAGTGGAAATTTCAGATAGGTGTATGGAGATGCTGTGCTCCTCTTGAAACTCTACTTTACTATTCACTCTTTCTTCAATCCTCCTTACTCCTTTCTATGGCAAGCTGTATGTAGGGCATCACCATCATCAATGGCTACTTTTAATCCTCTCGGGAAAATGGTCCTATGCGCTGTCACTGCACGGCTAATCGTCTGGAGGCATCACCCTTGGTTGATAGCTACATCCCATCCTCTCAGTGAAAATGGTCCAAATGCTCTGTCACGGCACGGCTAATCATCTGTCGGTTCTCAATCAGGTTGGAATAGAATCCATTGATTCTTTTGCGTTTGTCATCACGCCCAGCCTTCAGAAGTTTGAAGCTCATCACAGTCATTCAATACCGGAATCCTACTCGGAATACCACAGACAAGGTTAGACTTTCTGGATTCCCAGGATCCTACTCGGAATACCACAGACAAGGTTATACATTCCGGATCCCCATGAATGCCGCCATCTATCTAGCTTATACCACGAAGATTCTATTAGGGAATCTAAGAGATATGCGCCCGGCCTAAGGTAGAACGGAAGTGGTTGTCAGTCACGCGCGTTCATAGGTGAGAATGATGATGAGTGTCACGGATCATCACATTCATCAAAGTGTTGTGCAACATATATCTTGGAATAAGAATAAAAGAGAATTGAATAAAAAGAAATAGTAATTGTATTGAAACTTGAGGTACAGCAGAGCTCCACACCCTTAATCTATGGTGTGTAGAAACTCCACCGTTGAAAATACATAAGTGAAAGGTTCAGGCATGGCCGAATGGCCAGCCCCCCAAAACGTGCTCAATGGCCTCTTAAAATAAAGAATAAAACAAAACTGAGACCAAAGATGAAACGTGGTCAAAAGACATCTAATACAATAGTTAAATGTTCTATTTATAATAAACTAGCTCCTAGGGTTTACATGAGTAAGTGATTGATGCATAAATCCACTTCCGGGGCGCACTTGGTGTATGTTTGGGCTGAGCTTGATCTATCCACGAGCTGAGACTTTTCTTGGAGTTGAACTCCAAGTTATGACGTGTTTTGGGCGTTCAACTCCGGATCATGACGTTTTTCTGGCGTTTAACTCCAGACAGCAGCATGTACTTGGCGTTCAACGCCAAGTTACGTCGTCAATTTCCGAATAAAGTATGGACTATTATATATTTCTGGAAAGCTCTGGATGTCTACTTTCCAATGCTATTGAGAGCGCGCCATTTGGAGTTCTGTAGCTCCAGAAAATCCATTTCGAGTGCAGGGAGGTCAGATTCCAACAGCATCAGCAGTCCTTTTGTCAGCCTTTTTCAGAGTTTTGCTCAAGTTCCTCAATTTCAGCCAGAATTTACCTGAAATCACAGAAAAACACACAAACTCATAGTAAGGTCCAGAAATGTGAATTTAACATAAAAACTAATGAAAACATCCCTAAAAGTAGCTTGAACTTATTAAAAACTACCTAAAAATAATGCCAAAAAGCGTATAAATTATCCGCTCATCAGGAGGCAACCCAATTTTTATTTATCTAATTTTATTTTTATTTTATTGTTATTTTATGTTTTATTAGGTTCATGATCATGTGGAGTCACGAAAAAAATACTAAAATTAAAAACAGAATCAAAAAAGCAGAAGAAAAATCACACCCTGGAGGAAGGAACTTACTGGCGTTTAAACACTAGTAAGGAGCATCTGGCTGGCGTTCAACGCCAGAACAGAGCATGGATCTGGCGCTGAACGCCAGAAACATGCAGCAATCTGGCGTTTAAACGCCAGGATTGCACACTGAGGAAAGCTGGCGTTCAATGCCAGAAACATGTTGCAGATGGGCGTTGAACGCCCAGAACAAGCTTAGAGCTGGCGTTTAACGCCAGAAACAAGCACCAATCTGGCGTTAAACGCCAGGATTGCATGCAGAGGGCGTTTTACATGCCTCATTGGTGCAGGGATGTAAATCCTTGACATCACAGGATCTGTGGATCCCACAGGATCATCCCAGGATCTGTGGACCCCACAGGATCCCCACTTACCTCAACTCACCTTCTCTCTTCTTCACCAATCACCTCAATCTCTCTTCCCCATTACCTCTTCACTACTCACATCCATCCATCTCTTCCCCACCCAATCCCACCTATATGGCCGAAACATACACATCTCTCCCTCTCCTCCATATCTTCTTCTCCTTCCATTCTTTCTTTTTTGCTCGAGGGCGAGCAACATTCTAAGTTTGGTGTGGTAAAAGCATAGCTTTTTTATTTTTTCATAACCATTGATGGCACCTAAGGCTAGAGAAACCTCAAAAAAAAAGAGAAAAGGGAAGACAAAAAATTTTTTCCACCTCTGAGTCATGGGAGATGGAGAGATTCATCTCAAGGGTCCATAGCTCAGTAGAAGAGCATTTGACTGCACATCAAGAGAGCATGAGGAATTCCCTCATCAAGAAATCCCTGAGATACCTCAGGGGATACATGTTCCTCCACATAATTATTGGAAGCAACTAAGGATAGGAACACCAAAATCACTAGGGATCATGCAACAGAAGCAAGGAAGAGACATAAAGGAGCTCAAAAAGCACCATTGGAACTTCAAAAGGCGCAACCCTCACTAAGGTGGACTCATTCCTTAACTTCCTTGTTCTTATCTCTCTGTTTTTCATTTTTTTTATGTCACATGTTTATCTATGTATTTAGTAACTATGTCTTAAGGCTACGGGTGTGCATGGTTCAGTTTTTCTATAAACTGAACTAAAACTGCACTAAACCATTTTAAATGGTTTAAAAACTGAACCAAACTGCTTTGTCACATATGAAACTGGTTTAGAACCAGTTTATAATACAGTGCACCAGTTTAAACCAGTTCATAAAAATAAAATTGGTTTTAATTAAAAAAACCAGTTTAAACTGGTTTATAGGCTAAACTAGTTTTCACACTCTCCCTCTTTCTTTCCCTCTCTCTCTCCCCTCTCTCTCCACACTCTCTCTCTCCTCCCTCACTCTCTCTCTCCTCCCTCTCTCTCTCTCTCTCTCCCTCCTTCCCCCTCTCTCTCCCTCTCTCTATCTCTCTCTCTCTTCTTCCCTCACTCTCTCCTTCTCCCTCTCTCTCCTTTCTCTCTTTCTTTTTCTATCTTCTTCTCTCCCTTTCTCCCCCTCCTTTCTCTCTCTTTCTCCTCTCTATGTTCCTTTTCCCTTTCTCTCTCCTTCCCCTCTTTCTCCCCTCCCCTCTCTTTGTCTTCCTCTCTCTCTCCCTCTCTCTTTCTCTCTCCTTTTTCTCCCTCTCTATCCCTTTCTCTCATTCTCTCTCTCCCCTATCCCTCTTCCTCTATCTCTCTCTCCTTTCCTCTCCCCCTCTCTCTCCCCCTCTCTCTCTTTCTCTCCCTCTCTCTCCGTCCTCTCTCTCTCTCTCTCTCTCTCTTTCTCTCTCCTTCCCCTCTTCCTCTCTTTCTCTTCTTTGCTCCCTCTCTCTCTCTTCTTCTCTCTCTCTTCCTCTTCTCTCTCGCTCCCCTTCTTTCTCCCCCCTCTCTTTGTCTTCCTTTCTCTCTCTCTCTCCACCTTTTCTTTTTCTCTCTCTTCCACTCTCTCTCCCTATCTCCATCTCTCTCTCACTCCTCTCTCTCTCTTTCCCCTGCCCCTCTTTCTTCTCCTCCCTTTTCTTTCGCTCTCCTTTTCTCCCTCTCTATCCCTTTCTCTCATTTTTCTCTCTCCCCTATCCCTCTCTCCCATTTTTCTCTCTCTCTTTCTCTCTCTCTTTCTCTTTATCTCTTTCAATTTTTCTCCCTCTCTCTTCCTCCTTCTCTCTTTCCTTGCGCTCTTTTTTCCCCTCTCTTCTCTCTCTTCCTCTCTCTCCTCCTCCTCCTCCTTTCTCTCCTCTTCTCTCTCTCTCCTCATTCTCTCTCTTATTTTGGAGAAAAGAGAAAGAGAAAGAGAAGAGGGATATAGAGTGAGAAAAGGATGAGAGAGAAAGAAAAAAGAGAGAAAAGAAGGAGAGAAAGAGAATAAGGAGAGAGAGGAAGGAG
Source organism: Arachis hypogaea (assembly GCF_003086295.3). Lineage (NCBI taxonomy): Eukaryota > Viridiplantae > Streptophyta > Magnoliopsida > Fabales > Fabaceae > Arachis > Arachis hypogaea. The sequence continues at coordinate 38,158,913 of NC_092037.1, forward strand.
AAAAAACAGAGAGAAAAGGATAGAGAAAGAAGGGAATGAGAGAGAGAGAGAAAAGGAGAGAGAAATAAGGGAAGGAGAGAGAGAAGAATAGGAAAGAAAAAGAAAAAAGAGAAAAATGAGAGAGAGAAAGAGGATGAGAGAGGGGAGGTGGAGAGAGGGCAGAGAGGAGAGAAACAAAAGGGGAAAGAGGGAAAAGAGGAAGAGAGAGAGAAGGAGAAGGGAGGGAGAGAGAGAGAGAAGGGGGATGGGAGGGGGAGAGAGAGGGAGAGGGGAGAAAAGGAAAGAGAGAGAGAGTGATGAAAAAAAGAGAGAGAGAAAGATGAGGGGGAGAAAGAGGAGAAGGAGAGAGAGAGAGAGAGAGAAGAAGAAAGAGGGCAGGAGGAGAGATAGAGAGAAGAGGGAGAGAAAAAAAGGGAGAGAGAGAGAGGAAGAGAGAGAAGAAGGAAGGGGGAGGAGATGGGGAGAGAGAGAAATAGATAGGAGGGGGAGAGAGGGGGTAATGGAGGGAGAGGGAGAAACATGAGGGGAAAGAGAGAGAGAAGAAAGAGGGGAGGGGAGAGAGAGGATGGAGAGAAGAGAGAGAGAGGAAGAGAGAGGGAGAGGGGAAAAAGGAGAGAGAGAGAGAGAGAGAGAGAGAGAGAGAGAGAGAAAAAAAGAGAGGGGAAGAGAGAGAGGAGAGAAAAAGAGGGAGACAAATAGGAGGGGGGAGAGAGAGAAAGAGAGAGAGAGATAGAGGGGAGAAAATAAAGAAAGGGAAGAGAGAGAGAGAGAGAAGGGAGAGAGGAGGGGGAGAAAGAGGAGAAGAAGAGAGAGAGAGGAAGAAAGAGGGGAGGGAGAGGAGAAAGAGAAAAAAGGGGAGAGAGAGAGAGGAAAAGAGAGAAGAAGGAAGGGGAAGGAGAGGTAGAGGGGGAGAGAGAGAGAGGAAAAAGAGGGAGAGGGAGAAAGAGGAAGGGGGTGAGAGAGAGAGAGGAGTGGGAGAAAGAGAGGAGGAAGAGGAGAGAGAGAGGAAGAGAGAGGGAAAGGAAGGGAGAGGGAGAGAGAGAGGGGGAGGAGAGAGAGAGAGAGAAAGAGAGAGAGAGAGAGAAAGGGGAGAGAGAGAGTGAAGGGAGAAAGAGTATGTAAAATTAATTTTGGAGTTTAAATAAAACCAGTTTTAATTTGGTTTAAAACTAAATTGAACCATAAAAATTGGTTTTTAATAAACTGGTTTTGCATAAAAACTATGGCTTCAGTTCAGTTTTTTATTTAAAAAAACTGGTTTATTTAAAACAGTTTCAGTTTAGTTTCAATTCAGTCCAGTGAAACCAGCTTTTTTGCACACCCCTACTTAAGGCTATAAATAAATTCCATAAATCTTTCACCTCTCTTAAATGAAAAATGTTTTTAATTCAAAAGAACAAGAAGTACATGAATTTCTAAATTATCCTTGAATTTAGTTTAAATTATATTGATGTGGTGACAATACTTTTTGTTTTCTGAATGAATGCTTGAACAGTGCATAATTTTGATCTTGTTGTTTATGAATGTTAAAATTGTTGGCTCTTGAAATAATGATGAACAAAGAGAAATGCTATTGATAATCTGAAAAATAATAAAATTGATTCTTGAAGCAAGAAAACGCAGTGAAAAAGCGAAAGCTTGCAAAAAAAAATATATTTTGGCGAAAAAAAATAAATTAGAAAGAAAAAGAAAAAGCAAGCAGAAAAAGCCAATAGCCCTTAAAACCAAAAGGCAAGGGTAACAAGGATCCAAGGCTTTGAGCATCAACGGATAGGAGGGCCCAAGGAAAAAAATCCCAGGCCTAAGCGGCTAAATCAAGTTGTCCCTAACCATGTGCTTGTGACATGCAGGTCCAAGTGAAAAGCTTGAGACTGAGTGGTTAAAGTCATGATCCAAAGCAAAAAGAGTGTGCTTAAAAGCTCTGGACACCTCTAACTGGGGACTTTAGCAAAGCTAAGTCACAATCTGAAAAGGTTCACCCAGTCATGTGTCTGTGGCATTTATGTATCCGGTGGTAATACTGGAAAACAAAGTGCTTAGTGCCACGGCCAAGACTCATAATAGTAGTTGTGTTCAAGAATCAACATACTTAACTAGGAGAATCAAAAACACTATCTGAAATTCTAAGTTCCTATAGATGCCAATCATTCTAAACTTCAAAGGATAAAGTGAGATGCCAAAACTGTTCAGAAGCAAAAAGCTACAAGTCCCACTCATCTAATTAGAACTAATATTCATTGGTATTTTGGGATTTATAGTATATTCTCTTCTTTTTATCCTATTTGATTTTCAGTTGCTTGGGGACAAGCAACAATTTAAGCTTGGTGTTGTGATGAGCGGATAATTTATACGCTTTTTGGCCTTGTTTTTAGGTAGTTTCTAGTATGATCTAGCTACTTTTAGGGATGTTTTCATTAGTTTTTATGCTAAATTCACATTTTTGGACTTTACTATGAGTTTGTGTGTTTTTTGTGACTTCAGGTAATTTCTGGCTGAAATTGAGGGACATGAGCAAAACTCTGAAAAAGGCAGACAAAAGGACTGCTGATGCTGTTGGATTCTGAACTCTCTGCACTCGAAATATATTTTCTGGAGCTATAGAACTCCAAATGACGTGCTCTCAACAGCGTTGGAAAGTAGACATCCAGAGCTTTCCAGCAATATATAATAGTCCATATTTTATTCGTAATTAGACGATGTAAACTGGCGCTCAACGCCAGTTCCATGCTGCATTCTGGAGTCAAACGCCAAAAACACGTCACGAACCAGAGTTGAACGCCCAAAACACGTTACAACTTGGCGTTCAACTCCAAGAGAAGTCTCAGCTCGTGGATAGATCAAGCTCATCCCAAGCACACACCAAGTGGGCCCCGAAAGTGGATTTATGCATCAATTACTTACCTCTGTAAACCCTAGTAGCTAGTCTAGTATAAATAGGATAGTTTACTATTGTATTAGACATCTTTGATCAGTTTATGCGATCTTAGACATTGGGGGCTGGCCATTCGGCCATGCATGGACCTTCATCACTTATGTATTTTCAACGGTGGAGTTTCTACACACCATAGATTAAGGGTGTGGAGCTCTGCTGTACCTCAAGTTTTAATGCAATTACTATTACTTTCTATTCAATTCGATTTATTCCTGTTCTAAGATGCCATTCGTACTTCAACCTGATGGAGGTGATGATCCGTGACACACATCATCATCCATCCTTATGAACGCGTGCTTGACAACCACTTCCGTTCTACAAGCGAAAGCTAGAGTGCGTATCTCTTGGATTCCTGATACACGACGCATGGTTGCCCCTCGCCTGACAACCGAGCCTTCCATTCCGTGAGATCAGAGTCTTCGTGGTATAAGCTAGAATTGATGGTGGTATTCATGAGAATCCAAAAAGTCTAAACCTTGTCTGTGGTATTCCGAGTAGGATTCTGGGATTGAATGACTGTGACGAGCATCAAACTCACGATTGCTGGGCATGATGACAAACGCAAAAGAATCAAGGGATTCTATTCCAATATGATCGAGAACCGACAGATGATTAGCCGTGCCGTGACAGAGCATTTAGACATTTTTCACTGAGAGGATGGGATGTAGCCATTGACAACAGTGATGCCTTACATACAGCTTGCCATAGAAAGGAGTGATAAAAAACTGGAAGGAAGCAGTAGGAAATCAGAGATTCAGAAGGAACACAGCACCTCCATACGCTTATCTGAAATTCCCACCATTGAATTACATGAGTAACTCTATCTTTATTTTCTGTTTAATTTATTATTATTCGAAAATACAATAATCTCTTAAATTAGTTAAATCCGCCTAACTGGGATTTACAAGATGACCATAGCTTGCTTCATACCAACAATCTCTGTGGGATCGACCCTTACTCACGTAAGGTTTATTACTTGGACGACCCAGTACACTTGCTGGTTTGTTGTGCGGAGTTGTGACAAAGTGTGATTTATGTTTGAGAGCACCAAGTCTTTGGAGCCATTGTTGATGATCACAATTTTGTGTACCAGTTCCTCATAATTATCAATGTATGGTTTGTAGACAAGGATGGTGATCTCAATTACCTATGTCTAGCCAAGAGTTATTTCCTTTATTTTATTAGTTCTTGTTATTAACTTTCTTGTTTTTATATTTCTTTGCCAATTATAAATCAAACCCCCTTATCCTTCATAGCCAATAATTGATCACTTCATTGCAATTCCTTGTGAGACGACCCGAGGTTTGAATACTTCGGTTAATTTTTATTGGGGTTTGTACTTGTGACAACCAAAATTTTATTAAAATTTGAATTGAGCATTACTAGTTGGTTGGGAACTATACTATCAACGGAATTATTTTGAATGAAATTCCTAACCATATGAAAATGCTCTTTCAATAGCATAGGTATTATATTTGCCTTCCTTTTCAAATTGAGCCCGATGACTATTTTGAAATCGTCCATGGGTGCTACTGAGAAATCTACAAGGCCCTTCCAAGAACCAAGAGTCATCTCAACCCCTTTTGCTATTCCCTTAAAGGGTTCACCCTTAGTATTCACAAGTTTGAACCAGTCGTTCTTTTCAGTGATCTTCAACCCAAGCTTCCTTGCTTCATCAGGCCTGATGAAGTTGTGTATAGTACCTGTGTCAATCATAGCCATGAAGGATTTTTCATTGATAAAGGCTTTGATATACATCAAGCCTTTCTTTTCTGCAGTGCTTGCCTCTTTTCCTTTCACAACATTCAAGAGTTGGATAGATCCAACACACTCAGTTACTTGAGAGTCTCTCATTCCTTAGTGATAGATGCTAGAGTCCGTAGCTTGGGACAGTCCTTCATTTGGTGTAGTCCTTTGCACACGAAGCATCCTCCTTTGGGCACGAAAGCCTTCTTATTTTTCTCGTACTCTTTCTTTGAAGAGTATTTCCCTTCTTTCTTGGTTGAGAAACTCTTCTCCTTGTCTCCCCCATCTTTAGTAGAACTAGGCTTGGAGGAAGACTTGGGTTTAGAGTCTCCCCTATGATATTTAGTGAGTGATTCGGCCACCGTTGCATGATGGCCTCATCGATATCCTTAACATTCCTTCTTTGTAGTTCTTGCTTTGCCCAAGGTTAGAGTCCATCAATGAAGAAGAATAAGGCATCCTCTGATGCTAAGTTGGGGATTTGAAGCATGAGAGTAGTGAACTCCTTTACGTAGTCGCTAATTGTACTCTTGTGCTTCAACTCCCTCAACTTCTTTCTTGCTTCATAAACCACATTCTCAGGGAATAATTGTCTTTTCAACTCCCTTTTGAAATCTTTTCATGTGGCTATATTTCAAGTACCCTTCTTTATATCATCGCATTTTCTCCTCCACTACAAAGTAGCATTATCAGAAAGGTAGAGAGCTGTAGTGCGTACCTTTATTACTTCTTCTACCACCCCTTAGCCATCAAAATAGCTCTCCATTTGCCATAGAAAGTTCTCCACCTCTCGAGCGTCCCTCACGCCGTTGAATTTCTTTGGCTTTGGGAGATCAATCTTTGTCGTATCCCTTATAATTGTTGGTCGAGATTTTACCTCCTCGAACCAAACTCAAACTTCCTCAAATAGTTTCAAGGAATTCTCAAGCATCTCTTCAATTTAGAGCATTCTTTCTTTGAAAGCATCTAGTTCTCCTAACACGTGAGCCTCGAGGGTCTCTTTATCATGTTCTTTCCTTTGAAAGCACTCATCCATATAGGACAGAACATTCTCCAACATAGAAACTCTCTCTTCTAAGAAGTTAGAGTCCTTACCTCTAGGCTCACTTGAAGAATGGGACTTCTTGCCTCCCCATTGAGAAGGTATAGCATCCTTTCTCCTTTGAGACTCAACATGCTCCATGGTGATACTAGAAGCCATACCCAAAAACTACTTGTGCTCTCTCTCGAATCTTGCTCTGATGCCAAATTGTCTCGGCCTTGGGCACACTCCAACGCTACCGTGCCAGCACTCGGACTTACTCAACTTCCTGAGCTAAGACCAAGTCAGCCTAACTCTCAGTATTTAGCAAGAAAGTTAAGAACACAAGAGAACACAAGAGAAAGGAAGCTTTGGTAGAAAAAATACTTTATTACTCTCAAGTGTTTATTACAAATGACTCACACACGACTCATACTAACTCTTACCTCCTATTTATAGCCATCCACCTCCTCAATGGATGGTTAGGATTAAATCTAATCAACAGTTCAGATTAATCATCTAGAACCTTCATTACAAATATCTATCCTACCACAACTTTCTAAATACTTCTAGATTATTTCATACTACTCTTCATACTTCTATATACACCCAGACTCTTTTAGATTACTCTATGACCTTCTAGAGTCTTCTAAAATTTTTTAGTATATTCTGGAACCTTTTAGGACATTCTAAAACATTCTAGAGCCATCTAAAATATTCTCAAACACTCCAAAAAAACTATACAAATACTGTTAAATTTAACTTTTTTAAAATTTACCGTGATATGACGATATAATAATATTAAGTTAATTTTAAAATATTATATATAAATAGGATAATTTAAATATCAGAAATTACTTTAAAATTTATTCTAAATATTGACGATAAAAATAATACTATATATATATAGAGGGGTAGGTGTTAGACGATAGAGTTTTTTAAATGTATTAAATTAATTGTCTAATTTATTAATATTATATATATATATATATATATATATATATATATATATATATATATATATATATATATATAGTCGTAGATGATGGGCTGATTTTTTTGGTTATGAAAGAGGTGAAGGTGTTGTGTCGGGTTATGGATGATGAAGGTGCTACACCAATTTGTGGGACAGTTTTTTATTCAGGTTTGGTGTTAAGAAATTGGACCCTTCGAGTTCTTTGTTTTTAAGTTTTTGGAAGTAAATCGCAGGGTCCGTTTTGCATGGAGGGAGGATCTGAAATTCACATAAATTAAATCGGAACCTGCGATTTCTCCATGATCAAAATTTTTTTTTATGATTTACATGAAATCGGATGATCCATTTTTTCTGTTAATTTTTTTTTGAATTAAGTTCAAAAAGTTGCTGGGTTCAAGTTGTGTCTGACACCACATCAATATTAAGCATCACTTCTCCTCATATCCAAGTCCAACTTTGCCTCCATAATCAAATTAAAAGGCGATTTAAGAAATTTTAGACAGTTGACTTGCACATGTCCAAATTTGAGATGATACCCTTTATTTATTTTAATTAAATTTTTTCTTCAAACTTAAAAAAAAATTAAAACTACATAACCATATTATTTAGACAGTAGGAGATAAAAAGTATGATTTTTTTATGTGGAAAAAAAAGTATATTTGTTAAAAGGAGAAAAGAATTGCCTTATATTAACGAACTGAACAAGGAAAAGTGTGGTAATGACACGACAACACATTAACTAATGACTTAGTCTGTGTGTCACTTCGAAAAATAGGATGTCAAAACCAATTACTGAGATCTCATAACGATCAATCTCTCTATCTCTCTCTCATCCTTTATCTTCATTTCTTGTAGGTTTTTTAAGTTTTATTTTTTGTGAACCCCTGTACTCAAATCTTGCTTCGTTGCTTCGTATCTCACACCACTTTAACGCTGATATATCAACACAGTAAGTTTTTTTCGTTCTTTTTTCTAATTGTTGTTTCGATTATTCCATAGTTTGTGATTGAATTGTTAGCGAGTCATGTTTTGATGTTGACATTATTGTTGTCTTAAACTATTCCAGATTTGGGAGTCCCATTTAATTCTTTGGAACATATATATTTAAACTCATATTAATTATTATATGATTTAATAATATTCAATTTTGTAGACAAAGGTTTTCAATGTTATATCAATACGTATCAAATAGCTACCTTTTTATCTTTCACGTAGTCTCTCTTGATGCATCAGTTTCACTTATTTGTTGTTAATTTTTTTTTTGGATAGCTTCATGGTTATTAGTTAGTGCAAAGCCTGTTGTGTGCTTTACAGCACTTATTTTTTCAAGTGAAAAATAATAATTTTTTATCTTATATTTCTTTTTTATTGTTTGATGGGACATGTGGTACATAGAATTTGACTAAAACCTAATAGTGAGTCACACCAATTGTAATATCCAGTTGAACCGTACCAAATTAAAATAGCTTGATTTACTTTCTTTTTTACATGTTAGAAGTGCACTTGAACTAGACAAAAGATTATGAAAACTATGAAATCATGGATCTCTAGTGTTTTGGTAATTAAATTGTCCTTTGTCTTTTTATTTATTTTTTTATTGTTCTACCTTGTTCGAATTTCTAGGCTGATTTAGCTGGAGCACATTATGCCTTTTAGTTATCTTTCTAATTTAGTAATATATATGCACTATTAAGAGTAGAACTAGCAATGATAAAGTTTGACTTCGCTTAACATTATTATTTTTCTATATATACCTCTTTATTTAGTTTGATAATTCATACATGCATGCCTAATAACATTGAATAGGGAGGTATTTATAGACACAAAAGCGAGGTTAAGTTAAAAAGAAAGTTAATCTTTATCACTGTTAGTTAACTACTCTCAATATGCATTGCCCTACTTACGTCTCATCAAATTTTGACACAATAAAAATAATTAAATGATTTTTATGTTTCAATCTGGATTAATTAAATAGTGTACTGCATGTCAATTTATGTACATATCAGAACGTTATATATATGTTTTTCACATAAAATATTTTACTTATGGCACGTCACATACTAATTTCCATTCTGGAATATATTGCCTTCCATATATCTAAGGATCTAAATTGATTTTTATTCTTTTTAGCTCTAAGAAATTTCTATATTCCATTTGTTGACACTTTTTTAATATATATATATATATATGCAGGTGTAATCTTTGCAACTTTGAAGAACTTGAATTGCGTTTATTTATTTTGAAACACTGGAGAATGATCAAACAATGCTACTTTGGACGATGATGAACTTGGTACCACATATCAAGTGAAGTAAAATCTATGCTGTGATCATCATATTCAGTTTACAACAGTAACGACTGTGAAAAGCATAATTTAATTTTAAAGTGATAAATGTCGAGGGGTAGATCTGAGGAATCACAAAAGAAGCGCTTAGTTGCTTCAGTTTGTGCTGTGGCATTTTTTCTGGGTTTTCTATATGTATACAGTGGATCCATCTTTGGTTCTCGGAATAGTGGTTCATCTGCACTTGATTATGGTAGCAGATCATTGAAAAGACTTGGAGCATCATATTTGGGTGCAGATGACACTGATAGCAAGCAGGATGTGTCTTCATCAAGTTTTGCACAGGATGGGGACGATGATATTATACCGAAAAGCTTCCCGGTAAATTTCTTTTATGCATTCTGAGATTCCATCATCACTTTCCTATTTTCTTCACTAATCTTATTGGTGGTGTGTATTAAATCCATCTACTAGCCCAAAATCGAAGTAATAAGCTTTTCAATCAGCCCACACAAGATAATCCAACAATAATATGAAGAAACTGTCTTACATTCTATACACAGAATGTTATTCACTCTTCTAGAAACAAATTCATTTATGATGACTTACTATTTATTAGAAATGTTAATGGTTAAAAATTAGGTTAGTAGTGATTAGATAATAATTATAATAGTGGTGTAGTATTTCTATATATAGCTAGCTAGATGATACATAAAAAAAAAAAGTTAACATTAAACTTCAATATATAATTATATATATTTTCACTTCTATCTCATCTCTTGAATTTTAATATGGTATCAGAACTCCTTTAAACTTTACTGATATCTATGGTGAAGATTGTTGTCGTGAATCATCTTCTTTTCCATCTTCTTTCTATCGTGGAGGATCAGTCTCTTAACTTAGCACAAGACCCTACCAATTTTATAATTATATCAGTGGAAATTCCACTTCTATTTTAGTAATCCTTATAGACAATAATTACCATTCTTGGTGTCGATCTTTTTCTATAATCATTGTCTTTAAAAATAAACACGGATTTTTTACTAGTACCATTCCTCCTTCTTTACCAGATGAATCTTTTTATCTAATCTGGAAATGCTGCAACATTCTGGTTCTATCCTGACTTTTTAATTTACTATCACATTCAATTATGCAAAGCATTATTTATTTCAACATAGCCTCAGCTGTTTGGGCATGATCTCAAAGAACGCTTTTTTCACAGTGATTTGCTTAGAATTGCAAAGTTACAAAAAGAGGTGTATGCACTCAAACAACAAAATCTCTCAGCTACATACTTTTACAGTACTTCATTGGGAACACTCTAGGAAGAGTTTGCCATTTTGCGGCCGCTTTCAATATTAGCTTACCTAGCAAAAAGCATCGATCCCAAGACTTTATTATCCGATTTTTCAAAGGTCTTGATGAAAGATTCTCTGTTGTTCGATCACATGTTCTCCTTCTGGACCCTCTACCGTCGATGACTCGCATGTTTGCATTGGTTATTCAACATGAACGTCAACTGCAAGCTCTATCTAGAATCTTGGATGAACCACATGCAATGGCTGTTGCTATTGATTCGCGTTATCCTCCATCTGGCCACAGCGGTGGTCATTCATCATTTTTCTCTGGTGCAGGTTGCGACAGCGGTGCCTTCCCCTCCAAACAATGTTCCTATGGCGGCCGGAATGGCCACACGGTGGATGTTTGCTATAGCAAACATAAAACATGGTACTCATTAGGTCACCCACGTTTCTCAAGGAAGCCGCGCTTCAATAGTCTCTTCTCCTCCTCTATGAACGTCGTAGCCACTCTTTTGCCTCCTAATTCAATTTCAGTGCCACTACCTTCATAGAATATCTTGATTTTAAGAGATAGGGCAACTCAGTAGCAACACTCAGTTGCAGATCAGGTTACGTGCCTCTCTCCAGCCTAAAATCATTCCTTTATAAATTTTTTAAAGAGAGCCGAAGCTTCAACGTCAGAATGCAAGGGCAGTGTTGGGTTACCTCAAAGCCCAAATTTGGGTATTCCTTATTTATGCTCTTCATACACTTTTTTTATGCTAAATAATTTTTCAAATCAACATATTTTTCTTGACACTTGGATCATTAATTCAGGTGTCATAGATCACATTGTCTCAAATTTATCTTGGTTTTATTCTTATTCTAAAGTCAATCCCATACTTGTTCATATGCCAAATGATTCACAAGTTATTACTTCACATAAAGGAATTGTGAAATTTTTAACTTCATTAATTCTTCATGATATTCGATTATAAATTTTAGTTTTAATATTATCTCTATTTCGAAAATAACTTCCATGTTAAAATGTGAACTCACTTTTTTATGTTCGTCATACAAATTACGGAACTATAATTTAAGGATGATTGGTTTGGGTAGTTTGAGAGAGGAATTATATATCCTTAATAAGTCCTTCACCGCCAATAATGCATCCACTACACACTCCCCCAACACCTTACAAGCCACTCCCATCACACCTTTAAATTTATGGTATTTTCGTTTAGAACATCTTTCTAAAAAAAGACTTAATTTTTTACATAGGCAATTTCCCTTTATTTTCACAATTGTGATGATCAAGTTTGTGATATTTATCATCTTTTCAAGTAAAAGAAATTTTTTTTCACAAAGTTTAAATAAATCTAATCATGCCTTTGATTTATTATATCTTGCTTGATATATGGGTTCTTTTCGTCAAAATTCCATTCTCAATCATATATATTTTCTAATTATTTTTTATAATTTTAGTCGTTTTACATTGATAATTCTTTTAAAATTAAAAGGGGAAGTTTAAAATCATGACAAAAATTTTATTGCATTAGTTGAAACGAAATTTAATTTCAAAGTCAAATGTATTCCTTTTGACAATGGTTCTGAATTTTTTCTAAATGATTTTTATGCTTTTAAAGGAATTATCCATCAACAAAATTGTGTAGAAATTTCTCTAACAAAATGGACGAGTGAAATGTAAACAATAACATATTTTAAATGTGGCTCGTGCCCTCATATTTCAATCAAAATTACCTACTTTTTTTTGTGTTATGCCATTAATCATGTGGTCTATTTAATTAATAGGATCTGTTCTTCCATCATAAATTTTAAAACACCTTTTAAAATTTTATTTTAACATTCACCAAATTATCATGATATTAAAATTTTTGGATTTTTATGTTATGTTTCCACTCTCATAACAAATAGATCAAAATTATTTTGATCTAAAGACTAAAAAGGCAATTTTTATTGGTTTTAAAATAGTTTTAAAGGTATATGATTTATACTTTAGATGATAAAAAGGATTGAAATTTCTAAAAAAGTTGTCTTTCATAAAATGATAATGTTATTAGTCCAAATAGTTCCACTCTTGTTCCATCTAGCCCAATGTATAACCACTAATATCACATACAACAATAACTCAAAACAATCTATAATCCATCAGCTTATTATATTGGGCCTCACCCACTTCTTATTGACCCAAACCCTCTTTCTATTAAATCACTCTTCTACCTCAGCCCATGACAACAACAAAGACGTCTCACGGCCCACAAATTCAGCCCAACAGAATACACAAATTCAATTATAATTTTAGTCTTTATCTTATCTTATAGTTATCTTTATCTTTATCTCTATCTTATTTTTATCTTATCTTTTATCTTTTATAGACTAATGCTCTATATATACTTAATTTTACCTTCATAGTGAACAATTCAATCAATCAACAATCAATTTTCTTCATCTTTTTTTTTCTTTCATTATTATTCTTTTACAATTTTATTATCTTTGTATACTCTTTCCGTTTTATTATAGTATCAGAGCTCCTCTTGAACTCTGCTGACATCCATGGATCAAGGAGAAAGGGTACAACAGCAACTTCATCCGGAGCCTCTTTTGGACCTTTCGTCAACCCAACACTTTTCTTTCATGGCACTTCCTTTCAATGAAGAAGCTCGTCCTTCAAACCAACTTGAGCTTTTGCCAAGTCCAACTACTCATTATCTTTGTTCTTTCAATACTTTTTCTACTGTTAACAATTCTTCAAATCGAGATTCATTCTTGAATACTTGGATCATTGATTCTGGTGCCACAGATCACATTGCATCAAATTTGTCTTGGTTTATTTCTTACACACAAATTTCTCCTGTTATTGTTCATTTACCAAATGGTTCTCAAGCTACTGTTTCTTATAAAGGCATTGTTCAATTTTCACCATCCTTGGTTCTTCATGATGTTCTTTATTTACCTCATTTCAACTTTAATATTATCTCCGTTTCAAAAATTACTTCAGTACTCACATGTGAACTCACTTTTTCATCTTCTTCTTGCACTTTACAGAGCAACAATTTGGGGACGATTGATTTGGCCAAAATGAGAGAGGGATTATATGTCTTTGAACCCAATTTTGGTAAAAATTCATTCACTACACACTCCATAAATTCCATCCAATCTCCACCCATTACACCTTCCAATATATGGCATTTTCGTTTAGGACACCCTTCTGGGCAAAGACTTAATCATTTACATAAACAATTTCCTTTTATCTCTATGCATCATGATGAGGCTTGTGACATTTGTCATCTTTCTAAGCAAAAGAAACTTTCATTTTCTCAAAGTTTTAACAAAGCCAATGCAAGTTTTGATTTATTACATTTTGATATTTGGGGTTCATTTCGACAAAGTTCTATTCATAATCATAAATATTTTTTTACTATTGTTGATGATTTTAGCCGCTTTACATGGGTTACTTTATTAAAATCAAAAGGAGAAGTGCAAAATCAAATAAAAAATTTTATTACTTTAATTGAAACACAATTCAACTCCAAAGTCAAAACTATTTGTTCCGATAATGGACCAGAATTTATTTTACCTGATTTTTATGCTTCAAAGGGCATTATTCATCAACGTAGTTGTGTTGAAACTCCTCAACAAAATGGAAGGGTAGAACGCAAGCATCAACATATTTTGAATATAGCTCGTGCTCTTATGTTTCAATCTAATTTACCATCATCTTTTTGGTCTTATGCTGTTAGACATGCTGTTTATCTACTTAACAGATTTGAGATTATATTCAATCATCTACCAAATTATCATGACCTTAAAGTTTTTGGTTGCTTATGTTTTGTTTCTACCCTAATGGCAAATAGATCAAAATTTGATCCAAGAGCCAAAAAGGTTGTATTTATTGGCTTTCAAAGTGGTTTTAAAGAATATATTGTTTATGTTTTAGAAGATAAAAAAATTGAGATTTCTAGAAACGTGATTTTTTATGAAATGATCTTGCCCTTAGTCACAAAAAATGCCCAATTTCATACACTCAGCCCAACATTGCCAAATACACCTTCTCAAAAACAAGACTCAGTTAGTCTTCTAGTTGAACCCTCACCTATACCCATTGACCCAACTCCACCTAGTTCTTTATTTTCTCCAACAACCTCTCCCTCTTTCTCACTATCGTTACCTAGCCAAGTTGAACCCATGACCACTGAATCACTTTCAACACAGATACCCATCTCTCCTTCCGCACTAGACACCAATCCACCATCACCTTCTCATCCCCCGTCACCTTCTTCACCACCTGAGCAACCCCATCCTCGTCATTCCGACCGGCCTCACCAACCTCCAGCATATCTCTCTAATTACTTGTGTAATTCCTCTCTCATCTCTACAAATCAATCTCCCTCAAAGTGCAAGTATCCTTTATCTTCAGTCATGTCTTTTTCTTCTCTTTCATCTTCACGTAAAAGGTTTATTTTATCTCTACATTCTGACGTTGAGCCAAAGTCTTTTAAGGACGCCAATCAACACTCTAATTGGCGTAGTGCTATGAAAGATGAGTTGGATGTTCTTGAGCTGAACAAAACTTGGCGTCTTGTTGATTGTCCTGCAGGGGTTAAGCCAGTTGGCTGTAAATGGGTCTATCGCATCAAACGCAAGCCTGATGGTTTAGTTGATCGATATAAAGCACGCCTTGTGGCTAAAGGGTTCACTCAAACTGAAGGTGTTGATTTTTTAGAAACTTTCTCCCCTATTTTCAAGCCTGCCACCATCAGATTAGTTTTGGCATTGGCCTCTATGAAGCGTTGGCCCATACATCAGTTGGATGTCAATAATGCGTTCTTACATGGGGATCTTTCTGAGGATGTTTATATGATTCTGCCATCCGGATTTATATCTTCTCAACCGAATCAATGCTGTAAGCTACTAAAGTTATTGTATGGTTTACGACAATCTAGTCGTATGTGGTATGACAAACTTTCTCATCTTTTGCTATCTCATGGATATCAGCAGACCTCATCTGATTATAGCCTATTTGTTAAATTCATTGGTGATCAAATTTCTATCCTTATAGTCTATGTTGACGACATTGTTCTCACTGGTAATTCCACTTCTGAACTTGCTACCATTAAGTCTATTTTGCACCAACACTTCCGAATTAAAGACTTGAGCCCATTAAAATATTTTTTGGGTATCGAAGTTGCTCAATCAGAGAAGGGAATTTGCTTATCTCAAAGAAAATAATGTCTTGATCTTTTAGAGGATTCTGGTTTATTAGGTGCTAAACCTGCTTCTGTTCCAATGGATAATACCACAAGACTATATCAAGACAAAAGTTCCATGCTATCCGACCCTTTTGTATATCACCGTTTGGTTGGCCGTCTTATCTATCTCACCACTACTCGACCGGACATCATGTATGCAACTCGACAATTAAGTCAATTCATGGCATCTCCTACTGAATCTCATCTTCAAGCTGCCAAGCATGTGTTACGATATCTGAAAACTAGTCCCGGCAAAGGACTTTTCTTTCCAAGGGAATCAGAAATTCAGCTTCTTGGCTTCAGTGACTCTGATTGGGTTGGATGTCCTGACACTCGACGATCTTTAATAGGTTATTGTTTCTTCTTAGGCAATTCTTTAGTCTCTTGGAAGACCAAGAAACAAACCACCGTTGCCCGCTCATCTACGGAAGCAGAATATCGTGCACTTGCCAACACAACTTGTGAACTTCAATGGATACTAAATGTGTTACAATTTTTACGCATCTCCCCCATCCGCCCACCAGTTTTATATTGTGATAATTAGAGTGCTCTTCATATTGCTGCTAACCCAATTTTTCATGAATGAACCAAACATTTAGAGGTTGATTGTCACTTGGTTCGACAAAAAGCTCAAGCTGGAGTGATGAAACTTCTCCCAATTCCCTCTTCTGGGCAACTAGCCGACATCTTCACCAAACCTTTGTCTCCTCAACCCTTCCATCTTAATCTGAATAAGCTTAGTATTCTTGACATCTTTCATCCTCCAGCTTGCGGGGCGTATTAAATCACTCTTCTACCTCAGCCCATGACAACAATAAAGACGTCTCACGGCCTACAAATTCAGCCCAACAGAATACACAAATTCAATTATAATTTTAGTCTTTATCTTATCTTATAGTTATCTTTATCTTTATCTCTATCTTATCTTTATCTTATCTTTTATCTTTTATAGACTAATGCTCTATATATACTTAGTTTTACCTTCATAGTGAAATATTCAATCAATCAACAATCAATTTTCTTCATCTTTTCTTTTCTTTCATTATTATTCTTTCACAATTTTATTATCTTTGTATACTCTTTCCGTTTTATTACTTTCCACACTCCACAATACTTTTGTGCCTCTTTCAACATCAAGAATGCGCCCTTCTTCACCTTCTGCAACCTTTAGTCCCTTTCAACCTTTATCCTCTCAACCTACCACTTCGGACACCATGCCTTCAATAGCACCATATAGTACTACCTCTCCCACCACACTACCTTCCTCTTTATCACCTTTGTCTTTTCACCCATCACCCACAATAATTCCCATACCCCTTCGCCATAGTCACCGAGACCGACGACCACCCTCACATTTTTTCGGTTGCATCTATGGCTCCTCTCTCACGTACGTAAATTCTTCATCTTCAATGTGTCGATATTCCTTATCCTCTGCTATGTCTCTGTTTTATCTTTCTCCTTCTTACCAAAAATTTACTTTGTCACATTCTAAAATTGAGCCAAGGTATTTTCAAGATGCTCGAAATGCTATGAAGAACGGGCTTGATGTTCTTAAGTTGAACAAAACCTGATCTGTTATTGATTGTCCTGTTGGGATCGAGCCAATCGGCTGCAAATGGATATACCGCATTGACCAGTTGGTATTATTAAGAGGTACAAAGCCCGTCTTGTGGAAAAAGGATTTACACAAATTGAAGGGGTTGATATCTTGGAAACATTCTCTCCAGTAGTGAAGCCTACAACTATTAGATTAGTTCTGGCTTTGGCATCTATGAAGAATTGGCCATTCCATAGGCTTGACATGAATAATATTTTATATGGGGACTTATCAGAGGATGTTTATATGGTCTTCCCTCCTGGTATTGCATCCAATTCATGGCTTCTCCTAGTCAAGCACATTTTTAGGCTGTCACTCGTGTATTGCGCTATTTGAAAGCCAGTCTAGAAAAGGGTCTTTTTTTTCCAAGAGATTTCACCATTCAACCTTTAGGCTTTAGCAATTTAGACTGGACAGGATGCCTCGACACTCGTCGCTCCTTGACCAGTTATTGTTTCTTCTTAGAAGGGTCTTTAATTTCTTAGAAGACTATGAAATAGAATACTGTACCAAAGCTGAGTATCGTATTCTTGCCAGCACAACTTTGAGTTTTAATAGTTAATTAACATGCTGCAATTTTTTCACCTTGCCTCCAGTTTTTTATTGTGACAATCAGAGTACTCTTCACATTGCAACAAATTCCATTTTTCATGAAAGGACAAAACATTTGGAGGTTGACTGTAATTTAGTTCAACAAAAGGCTCAAGTTGGAGCGATGATAAAACTTCTCCCTGTTTATTTTTCAGGACAACTGGCTGACATTTTTACAAAACCACTGTCTCCTCATCCTTTCATTTCAACCTTTCCAAGCTTAGTATTTTAGATATTTTTCATCCTCTAGTTTGCGGGACATATTAAATCCATCTACTACTTCAATATATATATTTTCACTTATATCTCCTCTCTTGACTTTTAATAGTATGATCCTAACGTGGTGCTCTATGCCTCAATTGCTTCACTTAACAATGAAGCATAATTTTAAAGCCTCAACACCCCATTCACCAAAATATTTTATTCTTCTTTATCCCTTGTACATTCTTGTTACATTTTTTTCTACAGGTATATTTTTTAACCAATTTGCCTAAATTCTTTATAAAATTGCACTTTTGATTTATTTTCTATTTTTACTTGTATTTTGTATTTTTTTTCTTATCTTGATAATAATATCTTTTTCTGCTTCTAAAGTATTTCAGGTGGTATTTAAAGTTTTTCAAGCAATCTGCAACATAAGTATGGGTAAAAATTTTAATTATCTAACTAACGTCAAATTATATATGTACCACTTAAGCAAAATTAGTTAGTGCTATATGAACAAATTTTCTTTTAGTCATCCGGTCGATTAGTCTATCTAACTTGGCTCAATAATTCACTAGTCTAAAACTATTCCAATAAACAAAATTCATTCACACAAAAGAAGAAGATAGAAAAACATTAAGGGGAAAAAAGGCAACGGAAAAGAAATAACATAAACTCTACTAACAAAACATGAGTATAACTGAACTTAGTTGAAAATCGTTACTAAAAAAATTTATTCAGCTAACATTTTTGTATTAGTGTACTATATTATTTTAATTAACCGTCCACCCTATAAAATAGATTCACCATCCACCCTATAAAAGGTTAACTATATATATGTATGTGTGTCCGCGCGCGAGAGCCATTATTATTTAATTATGCATATTGTCCAAATGAGCCAAACTTTAGAATATAATCAATGTCACTAATAAATTTGCAATGCTTTTTATTTTTGAAGGTTTGCGATGATCGTCATTCAGAGTTGATTCCCTGCTTGGACAGAAATTTTATATATCAAATGAGATTGAAATTGGACCTTTCTTTGATGGAACACTATGAGAGACATTGTCCTCCCCAAGAAAGGCGATTTAATTGTTTGATTCCACCTCCACGTGGATACAAGGTAAGATAAGTTAAGTCTAGATAAGATATTATTTCTAAAATAAATGAACAAAATTATATATGAAAGAGTTTGGAATGGGCTAAAATACACACAAAATCATAAATATTAAAATACATTTGAAAGATTATTTTTTATGGACAAAAATATCATGTCATTAATAAATTTGTAAAATTTGAAATGTACTTTTGTCCATCAAAATCAATATTTTAAGTATACTACTTTGATATTTATGAACTTTGATGTGTGTGTTTTTGTCCATTCGGAATTCTTTTACATGTATTTTTGTCTATTTACGTTTTTATTAGCATATTGCCTGCTATAGATTGAAATTAAACATTTTTGTAGTTTTTGATGTCATAGGTTCCAATTAAGTGGCCACAGAGTAGAGATGAGGTTTGGAAAGTAAATATACCACATACTCACCTTGCACATGAGAAATCTGACCAGAATTGGATGATTGTAAAAGGTCAAAAGATAGTGTTTCCGGGAGGAGGAACTCATTTTCATCATGGAGCTGATAAGTACATTGCACATATGGCAAATGTAAGGTTTCTATTGTCTTTACTATTATTCATACACAACAAAGTGAGATCAAATGCGCATTATGTTTTTTTTAAACAGGTTTTCTTTCTTTTTTTATTAGCCTTATACTCAATTTTTTTTCTTTTGTGGTCTAACAAGAATTGAATTCTAGATACATTATGTCATAAAAGCTCTAATATTCTAAAAGTTTAAACTGATAGAAAGAAGCACATAAATAGTTATATCTCTAACAAATTTTAATGTAATTGAATTGATTTTCGATATCTAAATAATAAAAATACTATTTTTCTCTATACCAAACAATTTTATTTGATTTGTAACTCAATTCAGTGCAAATAATTTCCAGATTATTTTGATTCTAAATATGATTTTCTATATCCATTGTAAAAACCAATTGCTCTTATTTGCAGATGCTCAACTTTTCAAATGACAATCTCAATAACGATGGGAATCTACGCACAATTCTTGATGTTGGTTGTGGTGTTGCAAGTTTTGGCGGTTATCTTCTAGGATCTAACATCATTGCAATGTCATTGGCACCCAACGACGTACATCAAAATCAAATTCAATTTGCCTTAGAAAGAGGAATACCTGCCTATCTTGCTGTCCTAGGAACAAAGAGGCTCCCTTACCCAAGCAGATCTTTCGAACTGGCGCATTGTTCGCGCTGTCGAATCGATTGGCTCCAAAGAGACGGAATACTACTTCTTGAGCTGGATCGGTTGCTTAGGCCAGGAGGCTATTTTGCATACTCTTCTCCAGAAGCATATGCTCAAGATGAAGAGGACTTGAGGATATGGAGGGAAATGAGTGCCCTTGTAGGACGTATGTGTTGGAAGATTGCTGCAAAGAAGGACCAAACTGTCATTTGGCAAAAACCTTTGACGAATGATTGTTATATGGAAAGGGAACCTGATACCCATCCTCCTTTGTGCCAGTCAGATGATGACCCAAATGCAGTTTGGGGTGTTAATATGGAAGCTTGCATAACACCTTACTCTGAACGTAAGTACATTTTTCTTGCAACTTAAAGAGTTTAAGATTCAAAAAGAATCTTAAAATTTTTATCACATATATATCAAAATGCATATTAATAAGGGAAAATTATTCTAAAGGATAGTTAGGAAGATTTAATTATTAAAAAGGATCTTTAATACTAAAATTATTAAGAAGGGCCAAATTTTTTTATATTTAAAAAGAAAAACCAAATCTTTTTGTAAGGAAAAAAATATATCCTTAATTATTTTTTATTTATTTTTATAATCTTTAATATATGTTGTTTAATTCTCAACGCTATATAGATATGTATGAATATTCACTTAGAATTAATTAGTTAATTAATCTAAAATAAATTACTCTAAAAAATCGTTAGAGAGATTTAATTATTAAAATATTGATTCTTAACTATTTTTTATTTATTTTTTATAATTTATATATTAACAATTTTTATTTTTCTAAATTTTTAGTAATTTTGATTATTTATTTATTTTTTACTTTTATGATCTTTTGCTTTTTATTCTCGTTGGGTAAAGATCACAAAAAAAATAAAAATAAATAAACAATTAATAAAAATTACTAAAATTTAAAAAAAACAAAATTTATCAACATAAAAATTATTAAAAAATAAATAAAAATAATTAAGAATATATTTATCTTTTTATAAAAAGATTTGATTCGTCTTCTTAAATGTTATAAAAAAATTTCGTCCTTTTTAATAATTTTAGTATTAAAAATCTTTTTTAATAATTAAATCTTTCTAACAGTCCTTTAGAATAATTTTCCCTGTTAATAAAGATAATAATTTTTTTCTTAAAGAATAACAAGTAGAATAAATTGGATTTAATTTTTATAATGTTTTTCACAAGCATATCAGTTAATATATTCTTAGCTAAAGTAATTAGTTTTATACTTACTATATGCTAATTATAGAAAATAGGTTAAATTATTTTGTTAGTCGCTATAGTTTTTTTAAATTTAAGATTATATTTCTGTATTTTAAAAGTTTTCAATTGAATTTCTGTATTAGTTTTAAATTTATAATTAGATCTTTTTTAACTGTAAATGTTACGAAAACGATTTTATCCATCTCATACTACTAGCCAATATGTCTCAACATATTCTACTAACTTTAATATTTTTTGAACAACAAGAATGTGATTAAGGATTTAAAATTATTTTAGGGATTTAATTAAAAACTTTTAAGAAGTGTATAGACTCCATTATAACTTTAATAAAACTATATAAACTAATATAATAATTTAACCTAGAAAACATCAAAACATACATCTAATTGCAACCACATTTAAATCATGCAATATGAGTCCTAAGTAGCTAAACCTACTAGTAAGTTTCTCCCCCTCAACAAGATTTAACTGATATTGAAAACAAATCTTGAAATTTCAATTGAGTTTTAGCTACATATACCAGAGTAATGCATGGGCGCAAGAAATATCACCAACTAAAATTTTCTGGGTTTTATCATCAGATGACAACAGAGCCAAAGGTAGTGAATTAGCTCCATGGCCTGAAAGATTAACCAGTCCCCCTCCTAGGTTAGCTGATTTGGGCTATTCCAGTGACATGTTTGAAAAGGACATGGTAATAAAAGTTTGCAGTTCGTTATTTGTTGTTTCTTCTTTGCTTATACAATTAGAAAAATAATTGTGCTCTTAACTTTTTTTTCATTTGGTACAGGAAACATGGCAAAGAAGAGTTGATCATTACTGGAGTCTTTTTGGTCCAAAAGTCACATCAAACACTATAAGGAATGTGATGGATATGAAAGCAAGCATGGGTTCCTTTGCCGCTGCTCTTAGAAGCAAGGATGTTTGGGTGATGAATGTTGTACCCCATGATGGACCAAGCACTCTTAGGATTGTATATGACAGGGGTCTCATAGGATCTACCCATGACTGGTATTTAGCTCAATCTATTTTACTAAAATATAAATATATGACACCTTTGAAGTTTCATATGCATTTGAATCATACATATAGGGTGCACTTGTTTATAAGTATAAGACACAAAAATAAAAAATCATATTTAATTTGATAGATAAATATGGATATAGATATTATGTCAAGCACTGAATTAATATATTTTGTATCCATCTTACTAGGAAGGATATAGAGACACTAGTAAGAGACAATTTATTTTTTTATTTTTTTATTATTCCTATCAATTTTTTTTATAATTATTTTTCTTTATTATTATGTTTTTTTCTTTTAAATTTTGTGTGAAGAAAAAAATAGAATAAATTAAATTTTCATAATAATTCTATCTTATATTTAGTTTATTAACAAATAAAATATAAAAATATTAACTTTTTATGTCTTTATTTTTTGTGTCATATTTTTAGTGTTTTATTTTGTGCAAGTTTTAATTTAGTCTTAATTCACAATATTTGATTTGCTTACATGTACCCATTGAGTAGCCATCTTGAGCCGTTTATTTTGTTTGTGAATGTTAAACAAAGTGGAGTACTCAATAAAGATTTTGATTAAACTAAATAAGCAAGATTTAATTTATTTCTCAAAATTAAAATTTTTGTAAAAAATGCATTCTAACAGGTGTGAAGCATTTTCAACATACCCTCGGACTTATGATTTACTTCATGCTTGGACGGTGTTCTCTGATTTGGAGAAGCGAGATTGCAGTCCAGAGGATCTTTTAATCGAGATGGACCGCATGCTTCGACCAACCGGTTTTATTATCATCCACGATAAACAACTTGTGATTGATTTTGTGAAGAAGTACCTTACAGCATTACACTGGGAAGCAATTGCAACTTCAGAATCCAACTCTGACGATGGCAACGAAGTAATTCTCGTTATCCAAAAGAAATTATGGTTGACAACTGGGAGTGTTGATACAGATCAATAGGATAATCATATGCCTTCTATGTTTCATTTCCTCTCTCTCTTTTCTGTTATCTTTTCCTAACAGGGATCAAAACCGTGCGTGTATGCCCCTAGTGTTGAATGCATTGAACAACTTTGAGTTTTTTAGCATTACATAATTCTTACATTGTTTTCTTATCTCGCTTCTTTTTCTTCCTTTTGCTTCCTTTCATTCATCTTGTGGTGGTATTAATTTAAGTTACATGGCATAGTAGCTATGATGCTTCTTAGGCTCTTTACTTCTGTATCACGTAAACTTTTCAATAGTTAACACAAAATACAGTTAGGTGTTAGGACTTGTCACCCATATATAGCATAAGCTATGTCTAGTGATTACGACTTCGACTTAGAAGGGGAAAACCGCAAACTTTTAAGATTGATGCTTTTCTAACAAATATATGTGTTTTTGCTAAACAAGAAAAGAGTTATGCAGGTCTCTGATTTATAAAGCTACACAATTCATAAGAATTTAGCCTAGTTGATTTGATGCCACTTATCAAGTCTAGATTCAAAAATTAAGAATTATGAGAATTAGTTTTTAAGCTTAATTCAATTAATCAACTTTTTAAAAAGGTTAAAGGAATTCAAGTCAGAGAAGAATTATTTCCCAACATATTCAAACCCTTTGAGATGAAGAACGAAAATCTTTTCTTAAGAAGTAATCAATTGCATCAATTAGAGGTAGAAAAACTATTGCATTAATCCATAGAACTAATAGAGTTCCTAGCTTTAACCGAAAAGAATTAGTTGCTTATGTTCTTCGAAAAATCCTTAATTGTCAAAAACTAAAAACTGCCAAAGAAGAGAAGAGGTCAGAACCCTCTTCCGTTATATACTAATCCTAGACAATTAAAATCAAATTCAAACTTCAAAACAGAAAATCAAAATTAAAGTGAAATCAAATCCCTTTCATAATTGCTCCCTCTTCTATAAAGATCTCTCTCTTAATTGCTTTTAATCTTCAATTAATGTTATCTTTGAAGGATGACGGACGGAAAATTGTCAATTAAGAATTTATAAAAAGAATAACGTTGTGAGTACAGTCCTTAACTGGCGAAAATTCCACTTATCAATTTTAAAAAGATGTCACAATTAAAAATAAAATACTGGGAGTAGAATTTCCAGGTCGTTTCTCAACAAGTTGAAACAATGTGCGAATTATTGATCAGGAGTTTTCTGAGAAATTTATGAGATTTGAAAACGGAAAATAAATAACTGAAAATTAAAGCAGTGGATGATAACAAGATGTGTTGTGTATTTAACATAAGAAACCTTGACTAGGAGAAAATTAATAGGAATTTCTATCCTTATTGGTTTTTCCAAGAATAATAGAGAAATGGTTGTTGCTTCTATTTGGTTATCCTTTAATTAATAAAGCAGAGTCAAATAGGCAACTAACTTCGATTCACAAGTCCTAATCGCTTCCCAAGGAAGGATTAGAGTTAGTGATAATCCAATTGGCAGCCATTTCCAATTACCTATTAACACTTGAGTATTCCAACTCAAGGGTTCCCTATTAATCAACTCCAAAGTCAAGTTGGGAGCTCTACTCTGTTGATATGAATGTCATTTCCACAAACATATGAAGGGAGTAGAGAAAGGAGATGGTAATTAAAATTAAAATTAATAAAACTAAAATTGGGGATGGAAAGTAATTGAAAGGAATTCAACAAGTAATAGAATTAAAACTGAAATTGGTTCATTATATTAAGAAATATAAAATTAAGAAAATCATAACATGAATCCAAGCAATTGAATGGAAAAGCACAAGAGTAAGGTAAGAGAATGGCAAATTATAATGACGAAGACTTCCACCAAAGGCAGTAGCAACTCTCTCTCAAGATCCAATCCAAGCAAAACTAAGAAAAACTATGA
This sequence comes from Arachis hypogaea, assembly GCF_003086295.3. Taxonomy (NCBI): domain Eukaryota; kingdom Viridiplantae; phylum Streptophyta; class Magnoliopsida; order Fabales; family Fabaceae; genus Arachis; species Arachis hypogaea. Next base: position 38,184,254 of record NC_092037.1, read on the forward strand.
AAAACTAAGAACCCTATGAGAGCAAGTGTTTTTCTCTAGAATTCCCTAAAACTAAAACAAAAAAATTCAGAATGAAAAGTGTCTCAAGTCTTAGCTACACCCATGCATCTATTCTGGACTTTCAGACCTAAAATTGGGTTAAACAGGGGCCCAGAAATCGCCCCCGGCGAATTCAAATATGCAGCATGTGACGGCCTTCCACGCGTACGTGTCGTCCACGCGTGCGCGTCGATGTGCATTCCTCTAATCACATGTACATGTGTTATACGCGTGCGCGTCGCAGCTTTTTCTCCTAACCACGCGTACGCGTGCTTCGCGCGTGCGTGTGCTTCGCGCATGTGCGTCATTGCTTGCCCATGAAATCCTTTATTCCTTGTCTTCCTTCCTCTTTTACATGCTTCTTTTCCATCCTCTACGCCATTCCTACCCTGTAATCTCTGAAAATACTGAACACATATCACGACATCGAATGGGAATAAGAGAGGACTAAAAATAATGAATTTAAGGCCAAAGAAGTATGTTATCAATCATAGCACCAATTTGGGAAGGCAAATGTAAAACCATGCATTTCATATGAATAAGTGTATGAAAGATTGATAAAATCCACTCTATTTAGCACAAGATAAACCATAAAATAGTGGTTTATCAAAGGACTTTTGATTGATCATCCAAATGGTTGAGAATTTGGATAAAGGCTGGCCTTGATTGAAGTCTTGGGAGATGCACTTAAGCCCACGTACCACTTGAGATTTCTTGTGTGCCACATGAAGCAAATTTTGGGGTTGGAATGCTCTTTGTTAAGCTCACGCACCACGTGAACTAAAGCAACATTGTACGTGAACCAATTTTCCTTTGATTGTGGCTCATGAATGCTCCCTAGCATTGTGTCCGTGGTGAATGTCACGTACCTTGTAAAAATACACTCATGCGTACGCATACATGCATGCATACGCATGCTTGCCAAAATCTCTTGTCATGCGTACGCGTACCACACATGTGTACGCATGATTGCTACGTTCTACGTGAGATCTCTCATGTCCCACGTGAAAAGTGATATCCATGCGTACGAACGCTTGCATGCGTACGCATGATAGGTGAATTGCTCCCAACATGGTACATGATCTTTACCACTTTGCACATCTCTCTCTCTTCTTCAAGCGAAGCTTTTGTTTATCTCAAGGAGTATTTTTCTTGCCACAGAAAGTATTCTGCTTGTCACAAAGAGCTTTTTGTTTGTTGCTCTCCATCCTCTTTTTTGTTCTATTTCTTTTTGTTTGTCTTTCTAAAGCTTCTTGTAATCAATGAAATTCAACTAATCAAAGTAATGTTCATTCTAACCTTAAATTCATTTCTTATTCAACAGGAATTCTTAGTAGATCAATTGAAATCAAGAAAGAAAAGTACTAATGATGCGAATGCATCACAACACCAAACTTAAGATCTTGCTTGTCCTCAAGCAAGCAAAGAAAATAGAAAAGAGACCAAAGTTGAATTAAATAGATTGGAGTTAAATTTTTCTTGAGGTTCATGCCTTCTTAAGAAGTGGGGTTTAACAACCTTTGTGATCATCTTGGATACTTTGTATCTGCAATGAGTCTTGCCTTTCTAGGAATGGATGATTCCTCAGAGTTGAGACTCAGATAATATTATGTGATCCTTTTTTAAACTTTTGGTTGATCTTTGGAGTTTTTTGTTTCATATCAGAGAGCGTTTTAGGTTGGCAACTCTAAATGCTCCGTTCTCAAGGCAACTCTTGATTGTGGGCATTCGATCGGTAATCCCGAGCCAGTTGGCTCAAGTTACTGGGTGATGAGGCACCCTTCGGACCTAATTACCTGAGCCACTCCTTGATACATTCACACCACAAGCATATGGTTAAAGACTTTAAATTCCCTTCCATTGGTGTCCATAACCTCTTTGGGTTTCTAAGTGCTCTGCCTTAAGGGGACTCTTGATGGTGAGTTTTCGATCAGCAATCCCGAACCAATTTGTTCAAGTTACCGAGTGATGAAGCACCCCTCGGATCTAATCGCCCAATTTTTATCCTTGGACAATCACACCACAGACATCTAGTAAGGCTCTTTAACCATTGATGCTCAAAGTTTTGCAACCTTTGATCTTTATCTTGATTTTCTTTCTTTGTTTCCTTGGTTGCTATTTCTTTTCTCTCTTTCTTTTTCAGTTCAAGTTCAAGGATCTTTTCTTTTGGTCAAAGATCCCATGATACTTTTCTAAGTCTCATGCTCAGAAGAATCATTCTTTCCCTTTCATGCAATATCATTGTCTCTTGGCTCACTCTATGAAGATCACAAGCATATACCACCACGATTCATGAAAGGGCTTTATTATTATGATTTAACTTTCCTCCGTATAACCAACTTTGTTTTATATGATAAGAGTGCTTAAGAGGACATTACAAGTGGTAGTTGGGTGGATCAAACAAATTAAAGGATGGAAACATACAATCAAAGCAAATGCAAAATAAAACATAGGATAGTGCAAACAGATTATAAAACATAATAGAGAAAAGGAATAAAAGTAAAAAGGGAACTTGACAACCTTAGTCATTATAATTGCCTTCCTCATCACCATCTTCCTCTTCCTGTGCTCCCTTTGACTTCTAAATTCCAGTCTCAGATTTATTAGCTTTACCTTTTTTGTTCCATAGGCCACGCTTCCTTAGTTCATTCTCCCTCCACTCAGCATACTGCTTGCTTATCATTGTAGCCTCTTTCCCATAAATGTTAGATACTTTTTCATATGGAGTGATATCCGGATGTGCTGCATTTTGAGCCAAAGTACAGTAGTTCATCTTTGCATGCATGTGTAGTCGCCAAGATTCTTGAGCATCAAACCGAGTTTCATAGAGTGCCTTGTAGTCTTGGAACTCTTTGTGATTTGCCCTCTCCTATGCCCTGAAATCTTGAAATTCTCTGCTATGCTCTTGAAAATCTTTCATAAATTATGTCTGTTGTGTAGAAAGTTCCTGTATTGCAGCATATATTTATTGTCACTCTACTCCTTGTTGTGGAGGAATCTAAGGGTGTTATTGTGAATTCTGAGCTTCTTGATCTTCTTGTTCTTCCTCATGAGCTTCTTGAACTCCCTGAGCCTCTTCTTCTTGAACTCCTTGAGCAGGTTGTGTTTTTACCTTTTTCATTGTTTTCTTAATGATTGGGTGTCCTAGTGATCGGAATGTCATTCTCTATGAAAGCACCAGCCGCTTCATAGAGACGGTAAATAATGCTAGGGAATCCCAATGGAGATCTTGAACTTGGGCTAGAAGCAAAATGGTATATTATATGTGAAATTATTTTATCAATTCTCACCTCTTGACCGATCATTATGTAGTAAATCATGATTGCTCTAGCAACAATAAGCTCAGATCAGTTACTTGTTGATGAAATTAAACGATAGACAAACTTCATCCAACCCCTTACAATTGGCTTGAGCTCATTCCTTCTCAAATGGAGTGCCTTGCTTGAAACTCCTGTGATCCACTGTGCGCTCGACAAAGTAAGACCTCGGATCACTTCATCAAGCCTTGCATCATGTTTTTTTCTCTCTGCATATGTGACCTCTAAAGATGATGAGGTTGAGATTCTCAACCTTAAGACCCTCTGGATGCTCTCCAAACTAAAATCAATTTCCTTGCCTCTCATAAGGTTTAAGGCTCTTGGAATCAGAGTTGTTTACCAACTTTGATGGGTTAGAAAGGAAGAGCTCGGCAAGACCTTCTCGTGATCGCAAACCGTTCGACAATCCAAGCACCGTAGCTCAAGATATGGCCAAAAGAAGGAGATGATAAATAGTGTCAATGGAGGACACTCTTTTCTCTCAATCTCACGTTCCTCTCTCCCTCTTTATGCTAAAAATGAACTTTCTTGGTTCATTTAAGATTTTATATATGTTAGGCTTAGGCCCAACTTGGGCTTGGTCCAACCGCATAGCATTTTTGGTTCGTTTGGCCCAACTTTGGGCCAAATCCTTTAGAATATGTGCCCGGTTTACTATTTCAAATCCTTTTCTAAGAGTTTCTACTTTTTTATTCTCTCTCACACAGTACTGGACAGACCTAAGTTGGTACTGCCGGCTAATCTACCGATACGCATTTTTACGCGAAGATTTTCAAAAGAAGACATTTTTCTACTCAGAAAAATCTACTGAATCCGAATCTTACTTTTATATAAAAAAACATTTTTATATTTTCAAACCTATTTCGGGCAATTAAATTATTCTATTCTACTCAAGCGGTTTTTTGTGAAAATTCCGGTTCTTACATTCTCCCCTCCTAAAAAAAGATTTTCGACCTCGAAAATGCTAACCACCACGCTTCCGCTGCGTCACTCTGGTCGTTCGTCATCACGAATCCGAATTCCTAGGCTACATCCACTAGAATCTTCCTTTCCCATGGCTTATTCCAACAAAATCCTAAGCTCTTGCAGTTTTAACAACGACTTTCCAAAAGATAGAACTAAGCTACGCTTATGTCCAAGTAACATAATATTCCCACAGTATATGCTTACCTTTCATCGGAGGATCTAACCCCATCGCATCACGTGTATCCAGAGTAAACACCCGACCTGATTGTTGATTCCGGCTCGCATCTTGATTGTTCCCCTGATGGAAATCATTGGCAATATGTCCAGATAGTCCACAATTAAAACATACACCTCTTCCCTTTGTCTGACGAAACTGGTCAAAGTTAGCTCCGCTGAAGTTGCCTTGAGTCTGAGGACGCTGACGTGCATGCCCATCCCTCTTGAAGCTTGCCCCCTCGATCGAAAGAATTTCCCACGGCGTTGGTCGTTGTTACTTCCATGAGTATCCTTCACCAAAGCCACCTTCCTGGCACACTCTTCCACAACTCTTTCTTTGTTCACTAACTCCGAGAATCTCCTAATCTCTAACGGAGCCACAGTGGTCATGATGATATCCTTAAGTCCTTCGTGGTACTTGATGCATTTCCATTCTTTGTAGGACTCAAGAGCTCCCTGACATTGATGAACGAATTTTTGATGGTATAGAATTTCACAAATGAAACCTCATTGCAAGTATAGTTTCTAAACCAACAAATAATCCTCTCATGCAAAAATTTGGTTGTCACAAGTAACAAACCCCAATAAAAATAATAACCGAAGTATTCAAACCTTGGGTTGCCTCTCAAAGGAATTCTAGGGAAGTGTTCTTGTTATTGATTATGAGATGTATATTTTGGGGTTTTGGATAAAGGACCGGAAAAGTAATTTGCAAGAATAAAACTAATAGCTAAGAAAGCTCTTGGCAAGGTATGAGAATTAGAAGTCCTATCCTCATTATCATCATCAACTGTGACAACAATTGTTCTTTGCTCCACTTAGTTAACCTCTAACTATGAAGGCAAGTCAAGTGAAGATAATCAAATTGGGTCCACAAGTCCTAGTCAAATCCTAAGGAAAGACTAGCTTTAGTGACATGCAAATCAATTAGCAATTTCTAATTATGAATCAACAAATGAGTTTGATAACTCAAGAGTCACTAATTACTCAACTCAAGCCAAGAGGAGAAAAATCTACTCTAACATCCTTCCAAGCATTTAATCAAATACTTGGAAGGTATAAAAGGAAAGTAAAATCAAATTGCAAGAAAAGTAGATCTACACTACCTATTGCAAGGAATTAACAACAATAAAGCAAATCAACAATAAAAGAATTCAAACTCAAATTGCATTAAAGGAAAATAAGAGAAACAAGAGTGCATCAATAACAAAGTAAACAAGTACAAGGAGTAAAGTACTAAACTAGAGAGAGGAAGGGTAGAAGAACAAGAAATTACAAAGGAAAAGTAAATCAAAGCATGAATTAAACCTAGATCTAAGAAGTCCTAATCTAGATCTAACCTAATTCTAGAGAGAAGAGAGAGCTTCTCTCTCTAGAAACTAGATAAAACATTATGTAAACTAAACTATGTGCTAATGTGTTAATCCCCTAATTGTCCTTTGAATTCTGCCTCTAATAGCCTCAGAAATGAGTTGGATCTGGGCTTGGGAATCCCGGAAATTGCCCCCAGCAGATTCACTATAAGTGGGTCATGTGCGAGCACCGACGTGTACGCATGGGTCACGCGTACGCGTCGATGGCATTTTCAATCCACACATACGCGTTTGCTGCGCGTGCGCATCGATCTCAGCATCCCAAATCCTTATTTCTTCATGGATTCTCCACTTTTCATGCTTTTCTCTTTGCTCCTTTGATCCATTCCTAGCCTTTTCAACCTGAAATCACTAACAAACGCATCAAGGCATCTAGTGGAATCAAAGGTGGATTAAACTCAACCAATTAAGAGACTAAAAAGCATGTTTTTACACTTAAGCACAAGTTAGGAGAAAGTTATGAAACCATGCTATTTCATTGAATAAATATAGAAAAAGTGGTTAAAATCCACCCAAATTAAGCACAAAATATACCACGAAATAGTGGTGCATCAAATCTCCCTACACTTAAACCAAGCATGTCCTCATGCTAGAATCAAGAAAGAAACAAAGGGTATCAACATTTATTCAATACAAACTAATTAAATGCAACCTATCTAAATGAATGCAACTATCTATATGGATGCAATTACTTGGTCAAAATAAATCAATTCCTAAGAAGACATATATGAGCACATGAGGGATAAAGCAGTAGCAATCAAATCAAATCCACAATTGAGTTGAGTTATTGAAGATTTTACAAACTTGCAAGAAAAGTGATGATTCTAGGTGAAAACATGTAATTGAGCAATCGAGCCCTCACCGGATGTGTATCCGCTCTAATCACTCAAGTGTTTGGGATTGATTCACTCAATTCTCCTCTAATCATGCTTTCCAAGATTTATTTTTTCATCTAACAATCAACAATTATTCAATGCATGCATACAAATATCATGAGGACTTTTCCATAGGTTGTAATGGGACTAGGGTCAAGGTAGGATGCATATGGTCAAGTGAGCTTGAGATTTAAATCTTTGACCAACTTAAACTTCCCACCTAACCTATATGACAACCTATGCAATTTCAAAGCTAACCTAACTACCCATTCTTCATTTTTTCACATACTCATGTATTCTTTTTGGTGCACGAAATTGCAATCACACTTTTTCAACTCCGCACAACTAACCAGCAAGTGTACTGGGTCGTCCAAGTAATACCTTGCGTGAGCAAGGGTCGATCCCACAGAGATTGTCGGCTTGAAGCAAGCTATGGTTATCTTGTAAATCTTAGTCAGGATATCAGAAATTATCAGGATTGATTGTGAAAAGCAAAAGAACATGAAATGGTTACTTGTTTTGCAGTAATAGAGAATAGGTTGAGGTTTTGGAGATGCTCCATCTTCTGAATCTCTGCTTTCCTACTGTCTTCTTCTTCAGACACGCAAGGCTCCTTCCATGGCAAGCTGTATGTAGGGTTTCACCGTTGTCAATGGCTACCTCCCATCCTCTCAGTGAAAACGATTGCATATGCTCTGTCACAGCATGCGGAATTCAGCTGTCGGTTCTCGGTCAGGCCGGAATAGAATCCAGTGATTCTTTTGCGTCTGTCACTAACGCCCCGCCTGCTAGGAGTTTGAAGCACGTCACAGTCATTCAATCATTGAATCCTACTCAGAATACCACAGACAAGGTTTAGACCTTCCGGATTCTCTTGAATGCCGCCATCAGTTCTAGCTTATACCACGAAGATTCCGATTAAAGAATCCAAGAGATAACTACTTAATCTAAGGTAGAACGGAGGTGGTTGTCAGGCACACGTTCATAGTTGAGAATGATGATAATTGTCACGGATCATCACATTCATCCGGATTAAGAACAAGTATTATCTTAGAATGGAAGCAAGCATGATTGAATGAGAAACAGTAGTAATTGCATTAATCCATCAAGACACAGCAGAGCTCCTCACCCCCAACCATGGGGTTTAGAGGCTCATGCTGTGGAAAGTACACAAAGAAAACGTGTAAAGTGTCATGAGGTACAGATACAATGTCAAAAGATCCTATTAATAGTAAACTAGTAGCCTAGGGTGTACAGAAATGAGTAAATGACATAAAAATCCACTTCCGGGCCCACTTGGTGTGTGCTTGGGTTGAGCAATGAAGCATTTTCGTGTAGAGACCTTTTCTGGAGTTAAACGCCAGCTTTTATGCCAGTTTGGGCGTTTAACTCCAAGTTTTATGCCAGTTCCAGCGTTAAACGCTGGAATTTCTGAGGCTGTTTTGCCACGCCGGTTTGGGCCATCAAATCTTGGGCAAAGTATGAACTATCATATATTGCTGGAAAGCCCAGGATGTCTACTTTCCAACGCCGTTGAGAGCGCGCCAATTGGGCTTCTGTAGCTCCAGAAAATCCACTTCGAGTGCAGGGAGGTCAGAATCCAACAGCATCTGCAGTCCTTTTTGGTCTCGGAATCAGATTTTTGCTCAGGACCCTCAATTTCAGCCAGAAAATACCTGAAATCACAGAAAAACACACAAACTCATAGTAAAGTCCAGAAAAGTGAATTTTAGCTAAAAACTAATAAAAATATACTAAAAACTAACTAGATTATACTAAAAACATACTAAAAACAATGCCAAAAAGCGTATAAATTATCCGCTCATCACAACACCAAACTTAAATTGTTGCTTGTCCCCAAGCAACTGAAAATCAAAATAGGATAAAAAGAAGAGAATATACTATAGACTCCAAAATATCAAGGAAACATAGCTCCAATTAGATGAGCGGGACTAGTAGCTTTTTGCCTCCGAACAGTTTTGGCATCTCACTCTATCCTTTGAAGTTCAGAATGATTGGCATCTATAAGAACTCAGAACTCAGATAGTGTTATTGATTCTCCTAGTTAAGCATAATGATTCTTGAACATAGCCAGTGTATGAGTCTTGGCTGTGGCCCAAAGCACTCTGTCTTCCAGTATTACCACCGGATACATACATGCCACAGACACATAATTGGGTGAACCCTTTCAAATTGTGACTTAGCTTTGCTAAAGTCCCCAATTAGAGGTGTCCAGGGTTCTTAAGCACACTCTTGTTGCCTTGGATCACAACTTTATTTCTTTCTCTTTTTTTTCTTTTTCTTTCTTTCTTTTTTTTTCGAAATTTCTTTTTTTTTTCACTGCTTTTTCTTGCTTCAAGAATCAATCTGATGATTTTTTCCAGATCCTCAACAACAGTTCTCTTTCTCCTCATCCTTTCAAGAGCCAACAATTTTAACATTCTTAAGACAACAAATTCAAAAGACATATGCACTGTTCAAGCATTCATTCAGAAAACAAAAAGTATTGTCACCACATCAAGCTAATTCAACTAGTTTCAAGGATAAATTTCGAAATCCTGTACTTCTTGTTCTTTTGTGATTAAAGCATTTTTCATTTAAGAGAGGTGATGGATTCATAGGACATTCATATCTTTAAGGCATAAAATTTCAATTTTATTAATTATGAATTAAGAACAAGACTCAAAGATAAATATAAGATGAGACTAAAAAGTAAAAAATAAAAATAGAAAACAAAATAAAAGAAAAAAAAAACGCAAAAACATAGGCTCCTAATGATAGAGGTTTTCACAGAGTTAGGACTCAACAACCTTGATTTTGAGAAGTGGATGCTCCCTCAGTTTGAGATGAGAGCTTTTGGCGTTTCAACTCTTGGAGTTCACGCCCCTGCTTCTCTTGTTCCTTCAGCAATTTGCAGAGCATGCAGTTCTGATTCTGCTGTTCTTCCTTCAGTTGCTCCATAGTCTCTTGCAACTTGGTGATAGATGCTTCTAGGCTGGTCCAGTAGTCAATTCTTGGGAATTCAGGGAGGAATTCCTGCGCCCTCCTCTTGATAGAGTTGTCTTGCATTTGGCCTTCCATTGACTTCTTGGTGATTGGGTGTTCAATGGGTATGAACTCATCTACTCCCATCTTCACCCCAGCCTCTTTACAGAGCAAGGAGATCAAGCTTGGGTAAGCCAATTTGGCTTCAGTGGAATTCTTATTTGCAATTGTGTAGATCTCACAAGCAATCACATGATGAACCTCCACTTCTTTTCCAAGCATAATGCAATGAATCATCACTGCTCTCTTGATGGTGACCTCAGAACGGTTGCTAGTGGGCAATATGGAACTCCCAATAAAGTCTAGCCAACCTCTTGCAATTGGTTTGAGGTCTCCCCTCTTGAGTTGGTTTGGGACACCCTTTGAATTGGTTATCCACTTAGTTCCAGGGAGGCATATGTCCTCTAGAACTTGATCCAACCCTTTATCTGCTCTCACCATCCTCCTATTAAAGGATTCAGGATCATCTTGCAGTTGAGGTAGTTTGAAGATTTCTCTTATTTTGTCCAGATGGAAGTACATAACTTTCCCTCTGACCATGGTTCTGTAGGTATGGTAAGCAGTTCCAGTCATTCTCTGCTTATCTGTTAGCCACAGATTAGAGTAGAATTCCTGAACCATGTTCCTTCCAACCTTTATTTCCGGATTGGTCAAAACTTCCCATCCTCTGTTTCGAATTTGCTCTTGGATCCCCGGATATTCATCTTCTTTCAGATCAAATTTAACTTCCGGGATCACTGACCTCAGACCCATTATTTTGTGATAATGGTCTTCATGTTCTTTGGTTAAGAACTTCTCTTGATTCCAAAGATTCTTTGGATTATTCTCTTTCTTTCCTCTTAAATTGGTTTGTTTTCCCTTAGGAGCCATGATCTTGAAGAATTTTGGCTTAGTGATCACGGAAAAGCACACCAAACTTAGAGGTTTGCTTGTCCTCAAGCAAAAGAAAGGAAAGAAGGGAGAGAGAGGAAGAGGAAATTCGAATGGTGTGGTGGGAAGAGAGAGCCCAACGTGTATTCATAAGGTGGGGAGGGGAGTTTTTTCGAAAAACAAAGAGAGATTTGAAAGGAGATTTGAGAAGATGTGGAAAGAAATTGAGAAAAGGGTGATTTTTTTGAACAAAATTTGGGAATGATTTGAGAGATTTGAAGAGTGATTTTAGATATTTGAAAATTTGAAAGTGAATGATGAGAGATTGAAATGTATTTTTGTAGAAAAATATGGGTTTTGAAAAAATCTGATTTGAAAACAAAATTGTGGTCCCCCCACCTTACTGGCATTAAACGCCCAGAATGGCACCCATTCTGGCGTTTAACGCCCACTTGGTACCCCTTTTGGGCGTTTAACGCCCAGCCAGGTGCCCTGGCTGGCGTTAAACGCCAGAAATCCTTTATCACTGGGCGTTTTTCTGAACGCCCAGGATGCTGCACACCTGGCGTTAAACGCCCAGAATGGTGCCCATTCTGGCGTTTAACGCCCAGAATGGCACCATTCCTGGCGTTAAACGCCCAGAATGGTACCCATTCTGGCGTTTAACGCCCAAAATGCCCCTTACTGGCGTTTTTTCGCCAGTAAGCTCTTTTTCTCTGCTTTTTGAGCTGAATCCTTCTGTAACTCTGTGAATTCCTTCATTTTTGATACTTGCCTCTGTAAAAACAAAACATATAACCTCCTAATGACTGAGTTGCCTCCCAGCAAGCGCTTCTTTACTGTCTTTAGCTGGACCTTTACTGAGAATCACTCAAGTCTCAGTTTTGAGCATTCCTGCTCAAAATTCCCTTCAAGATAATGCTTGATTCTCTATCCATTAACAATGAACTTTTTGTCAGAATCAGTATCCTGAACCTCAACATATCCATATGGTGACACTCCTGTAATCACATACGGACCCCTCCACCAGGATTTGAGTTTTCCTGGGAACAGTCTGAGCCTAGAGTTGAAGAGCAGAACTATTTGTCCTGGCTCAAAGACTCTGGTTGACAACTTCTTGTCATGCCATTTCTTTGCCTTTTCCTTATAAATTTTTGCATTTTCAAAGGCATTGAGTCTGAACTCCTCTAGCTCATTTAGCTAGAGCAGTCTTTTTTCACCAGCTAACTGTGCGTCCATGTTTAGGAATCTGGTTGCCCAGTAGGCTTTATGTTCCAGTTCCACGGGCAGATGACAGGCCTTCCCATACACCAGTTGGTATGGAGAGGTTCCTATAGGAGTCTTGAATGCTGTTCTGTATGCCCATAGAGCATCATCCAAGCTCTTTGCCCAATCCTTTCTTCGGGCCATCACAGTCCGTTCCAGGATTCTTTTTAGTTCTCTGTTAGAGACCTCAGCTTGCCCATTTGTCTGTGGATGATACGGAGTTGCCACTTTGTGGCTAATTCCATATCTAACCATAGCAGAGTATAGCTATCTATTGCAGAAATGAGTGCCTCCGTCACTGATTAGTACTCTGGGAACACCAAATCTGCTGAAGATGTGTTTCTGGAGGAATTTCAGCACGGTCTTGGTATCATTAGTGGGTGTAGCAATTGCTTCTACCCACTTAGATACATAGTCCACTGCCACCAGAATGTAAGTGTTTGAGTATGATGGTGGGAATGGCCCCATGAAGTCAATTCCCCATACATCAAACAATTCTATCTCTAATATCCCTTGTTGAGGCATGGCATATCCATGAGGCAAGTTACCAGCTCTTTGGCAACTGTCACAGTTACGCACAAACTCTCGGGAATCCTTATAGAGAGTAGGCCAGTAGAAGCCACATTGGAGGACTTTAGTGGCTGTTCGCTCACTTCCAAAATGTCCTCCATACTGTGATCCATGGCAATGCCATAGGATCCTTTGTGCTTCTTCTCTGGGTACACATCTGCGGATCACTCCGTCAGCACATCTCTTAAAGAGATATGGTTCATCCCAGAGGTAGTACTTGGCATCTGAAATTAATTTCTTTCTTTGCACTCTACTGTACTCCTTGGGTATGAACCTCACAGTTTATAATTTGCAATATCTGCAAACCATGGAGCTTCCTGAATGGCAAAGAGTTGCTCATCTGGGAAAGTCTCAGAGATCTCAGTAGAAGGGAGGGACGCCCCAGCTACTGGTTCTATCCGGGACAGATGATCAGCTACTTGATTCTCTGTCCCTTTTCTGTCTCTTATTTCTATATCAAACTCTTGCAGAAGCAACACCCATATGATAAGCCTGGGTTTTGAATCCTGCTTTGTGAGTAAGTATTTAAGAGCAGCATGGTCAGTGTACACAACCACTTTGGATCCCACTAGATAGGATCTAAACTTGTCAATGGCATAGACCACTGCAAGTAACTCTTTTTCTGTGGTTGTGTAATTCTTCTGTGCGTCATTTAGAACACGGCTGGCATAATAAATGACGTGCAGAAGCTTGTTATGCCTCTGTCCCAACACTGCACCAATGGCATGGTCACTGGCATCACACATTAATTCAAATGGCAATGTCCAATCTGGTGCAGAGATGACTGGTGCTGTGACAAGCTTAGCTTTCAGGGTCTCAAATGCCTGCAGACACTGTGTGTCAAACACAAATGGTGTGTCAGCAGCTAACAGGTTACTCAGAGGTTTTGCAATTTTCGAAAAATCCTTTATAAACCTTCTGTAGAATCCTGCATGCCCCAGAAAGCTTCTGATTGCCTTAACATTGGCAGGTGGTGGTAATTTTTCAATTATCTCTACCTTTGCCTTATCCACCTCTATTCCCCTGCTTGAAATTTTGTGCCCAAGGACAATTTCCTCAGTCACCATAAAGTGACACTTCTCCCAGTTTAAAACCAGGTTAGTCTCTTGGCACCTTTTCAGGACAAGTGCTAGGTGATTAAGACAGGAGCTGAATGAGTCTCCATATACTGAGAAGTCATCCATGAAGACTTCTAGGAATTTCTCTACCATATCTGAGAAGATAGAGAGCATGCACCTCTGAAAGGTTGCAGGTGCATTGCACAGACCAAAAGGCATCCTTCTGTAGGCAAACACGCCAGAAGGGCAAGTGAATGTTGTTTTCTCTTGGTCCTGAGGATCTACTGCAATTTGGTTGTAGCCTGAATAGCCATCCAAAAAGCAGTAATAGTCATGACCAGCTAGTCTTTCTAGCATTTGGTCTATGAATGGTAAAGGAAAATGATCCTTTCTGGTGGCTGTATTGAGCCTTCTGTAGTCAATACACATGCGCCACCCTGTGACTGTCCTTGTAGGAACCAGTTCATTTTTTTCATTATGAACCACTGTCATGCCTCCTTTTTTGGGAACAACTTGGACAGGGCTCACCCAGGGGCTATCAGAAATAGGATAAATAATCCCAGCCTCTAGTACTTTAGTGACCTCTTTCTGCACCACCTCCTTCATGGCAGGATTTAGCCTCCTCTGTGGTTGGACCACTGGTTTGGCATTATCCTCCAATAGGATCTTGTGCATGCATCTAGCTGGGCTAATGCCCTTAAGATCACTTATGGACCACCCAAGAGCTGTCTTGTGTGTCCTTAGCACTTGAATCAGTGCTTCCTCTTCCTGTGGATTTAAAGCAGAGCTTATAATCACTGGAAAAGTTTCACCCCCTCCCAGAAATGCATACTTTAGGGATGGTGGTAGTGGTTTGAGTTCAGGTTTGGGAGGCTTATCCTCCTCCTGAGGAATTTTCGAAAATTCCTTTGCTTCCTCTGGTTCTTCTTGATCAGTTTGAGCATCTTTGAAGATGTCCTCAAGCTCTGATTCTAGGCTTTCGGCCATATTGATCTCTTCTACCAGAGAGTCAATAATGTCAGCGCCCATGCAGTCATTTGGTGTGTCTGGATGCTGCATAGCTTTTACAGCATTCAACTTGAACTCATCCTCATTGACTCTCAAGGTTACTTCCCCTTTTTGTACATCAATGAGAGTTCGTCCAGTTGCTAGGAAAGGTCTTCCTAGGATGAGAGTTGCACTCTTGTGCTCCTCCATTTCCAGAACCACAAAGTCAGTTGGAAAGGCAAATGGCCCAACCTTGACAATCATGTCCTCAATTATGCCTGATGGGTGTTTAATGGAGCCATCAGCAAGTTGGAGGCATATCCGGGTTGGTTTGACTTCTCCAGTCAACCCAAGCTTTCTGATAGTGGATGCAGGTATTAGATTGATGCTTGCTCCAAGATCACATAGGGCTGTCTTGGTGCAAGCACCTTCTAATGAGCATGGTATCATAAAGCTTCCAGGATCTTGAAGCTTTTCTGGTAAGCTCTTTAATATGACTGCACTGCATTCTTCAGTGAGAAACACTTTTTCAGTTTCTCTCCAATCCTTCTTATGACTTAAGATTTCTTTCATGAACTTAGCATAAGAAGGTATTTGCTCAAGTGCCTCTGCAAACGGAATCTTAATTTCAAGAGTCCTTAGATAGTCTGCAAAGCGGGCAAATTGCTTATCCTGCTCCGCTTGTCGGAGTTTTTGAGGATAAGGCATTTTGGCTTTATATTCTTCAACCTTAGATGCTGCAGGTTTATTCCTTACAGAAGTGGTTGAAGAAGCCTTGTTAGAGGGATTACTGTCAGCACTCTCAGGTGTCTGATTCTCCCTAGGCGTCTGAACGCCAGGATTGGGTGGAAATTGGGCGTTTAACGCCAACTTTTCCCCCTTTTCTGGCGTTTGGACGCCAGAACTGGGCAAGGAATGGGCGTTTAACGCCAGCTTTCCTTCCCTTTCTGGCGTTTGAACGCCAATGACATTCCTCTCTGGGCTCTTACTGTCCTCAGAGGGATTTTGAACAGTAGTTTGGTTGTCCTCTGTCAATTGTTCCTTGTTTGGCTTTTTACTCTTTTGAGCAGTGTTATTCAGGGTCTTCCCACTCCTCAATTGAACTGCTTGACATTCCTCTGTTATCTGTTTAGATATTTGCTGTTTTGCTTGATTCAACTACAGTTCTATGCTCTTGTTAGCAACTTTAGTTTCATAGAGCATCTCTTTAAAGTCTGCTAACTGTTCTGTCATCAGGAGCAATTGTTGATTAAGCTCAATTATCTGTTCTTGAGGACTAGGGTCAGTGACTACTGTCATGACTTCCTCTTTTGGAGAGAACTCATTGCTAGAATACAAATATTGGTTTCTAGCAACAGTGTCTATAAGCTCTTGAGCTTCTTCAATTGTCTTCCTCATGTGTATGGATCCACCAGCTGAGTGGTCTAAAGACATCTGAGCTTTTTCTGTAAGCCCATAGTAGAAAATGTCTAACTGTACCCACTCTGAAAACATTTCAGAGGGACATTTCCTTAGCATACCTCTATACCTCTCCCAGGCATTATAAAGGGATTCATTATCCTCCTGTTTAAAGCCTTGGATGTCCAGCCTTAACTGTGTCATCCTTTTTGGAGGGTAAAAATGATTCAGGAATTTGTCTGACAACTGTTTCCATGTTTTTATGCTTGCTGTAGGTTGGTTATTCAACCACCTTTTAGCTTGATCTTTTACAGCAAATGGAAACAGTAATAGTCTGTAGACATCCTGATCTACCTCCTTATCATGTACTGTGTCAGCAATTTGTAAAAACTGTGCCAGAAACTCAGTAGGTTCTTCCTGTGGAAGACCGGAATACTGGCAATTTTGCTGCACTATGATAATGAGTTGAGGATTTAATTCAAAGCTGCTTGCTTTGATGGGAGGTGTACAGATGCTACTCCCATATGCAGCTGTAATGGGGTTAGCATATGACCCCAGAGTCCTTTTGGACTGATTAATCCCACTTAAGTCCATAATGGACAAAAGGGAAATGATAATGATTGCAAGGAGATAAAAATTTTTTTTTGAATTAACGAAAAAAATAAAATAAAATAAAATAAAAGTAAAATAAAAATTCGAAAATCAAAAAGAAAATAAGATCAAAGCAAATTGAAAACTGAATCAATTAGTTAATTAAAAAGATTTTGAAAACAGCAATTAAAAAGATATGATTGAAAAAAATTTTTATGAAAAAGATTTGATTTTTTAAAAAGAGGAAAGAGAAAAACACAAAAGACACCAAACTTAAAATTTTTAGAAAATCAAACACTAATTTTTCGAAAATTTTAAAGGAAAAACACAAGGAGGACACCAAATTTAGAATTTTTATGAATCAAAAGGGACTAAGAACATGCAAAATCAAAAATTAAAAGAAAAACAAAAGCATGCAATTGACACCAAACTTAAAATATGAAACTAGACTCAACTAAAAGACTCTAAACCAACAAAAATAAAACAGTCCTAATCTAAGCAACAAGATAAGCCGTCAGTTGTCCAAACTCAACAATCCCCGGCAACGGCGCCAAAAACTTGGTGCACAAAATTGCAATCACACTTTTGCAACTCCGCACAACTAACCAGCAAGTGTACTGGGTCGTCCAAGTAATACCTTGCGTGAGCAAGGGTCGATCCCACAGAGATTGTCGGCTTGAAGCAAGCTATGGTTATCTTGTAAATCTTAGTCAGGATATCAGAAATTATCAGGATTGATTGTGAAAAGCAAAAGAACATGAAATGGTTACTTGTTTTGCAGTAATAGAGAATAGGTTGAGGTTTTGGAGATGCTCCATCTTCTGAATCTCTGCTTTTCTACTGTCTTCTTCTTCAGACACGCAAGGCTCCTTCCATGGCAAGCTGTATGTAGGGTTTCACCGTTGTCAATGGCTACCTCCCATCCTCTCAGTGAAAACGATTGCATATGCTCTGTCACAGCACGCGGAATTCAGCTGTCGGTTCTCGGTCAGGCCGGAATAGAATCCAGTGATTCTTTTGCGTCTGTCACTAACGCCCCGCCTGCTAGGAGTTTGAAGCATGTCACAGTCATTCAATCATTGAATCCTACTCAGAATACCACAGACAAGGTTTAGACCTTCCGGATTCTCTTGAATGCCGCCATCAGTTCTAGCTTATACCACGAAGATTCCGATTAAAGAATCCAAGAGATAACTACTTAATCTAAGGTAGAACGGAGGTGGTTGTCAGGCACACGTTCATAGTTGAGAATGATGATAATTGTCACGGATCATCACATTCATCCGGATTAAGAACAAGTATTATCTTAGAATGGAAGCAAGCATGATTGAATGAGAAACAGTAGTAATTGCATTAATCCATCAAGACACAGCAGAGCTCCTCACCCCCAACCATGGGGTTTAGAGGCTCATTCTGTGGAAAGTACACAAAGAAAACGTGTAAAGTGTCATGAGGTACAGATACAATGTCAAAAGATCCTATTAATAGTAAACTAGTAGCCTAGGGTGTACAGAAATGAGTAAATGACATAAAAATCCACTTCCGGGCCCACTTGGTGTGTGCTTGGGTTGAGCAATGAAGCATTTTCGTGTAGAGACCTTTTCTGGAGTTAAACGCCAGCTTTTATGCCAGTTTGGGCGTTTAACTCCAAGTTTTATGCCAGTTCCAGCGTTAAACGCTGGAATTTCTGAGGCTGTTTTGCCACGCCAGTTTGGGCCATCAAATCTTGGGCAAAGTATGGACTATCATATATTGCTGGAAAGCCCAGGATGTCTACTTTCCAACGCCGTTGAGAGCGCGCCAATTGGGCTTCTGTAGCTCCAGAAAATTCACTTCGAGTGCAGGGAGGTCAGAATCCAACAGCATCTGCAGTCCTTTTTAGTCTCGGAATCAGATTTTTGCTCAGGACCCTCAATTTCAGCCAGAAAATACCTGAAATCACAGAAAAACACACAAACTCATAGTAAAGTCCAGAAAAGTGAATTTTAGCTAAAAACTAATAAAAATATACTAAAAACTAACTAGATTATACTAAAAACATACTAAAAACAATGCCAAAAAGCGTATAAATTATCCGCTCATCACTTTTCTTGATCACAACTCATATGCATTGGTTATTATTGAACTTCGCTTTGGGGCTTTTTGTCCCCTTCTTATTACTTTCTTTTTCTTTTTCTTTCTTTCTCTATTTATTTTTTTTTCTTTTCATATATATATTTTTTTCTTTTTATTTTCTCATTTTTTCCTTTTTACAAAAGTATCAATGCATATGGCTTTACATTTAATTAACACATGAGAATGTTTCCAATTTCCAAGATCTTCAATAAAGGTACAACACACACCTTTTCTAAACCAATGTCCCAAGTTTTCCCACACTTGAATCATACACACTCACTAGCCTAAGCTAATCAAAGATCCAAATTAAGGACATTTATTGTTTTCCGCTTTAAGGCTTGTAATGTGCTAATATGAAGAACAAGTGGGTTAATCGTAGGCTCAAAGTTGGCTAACAATAGAAGATAAAAGGTAGGCTATTTGGGTAAGTGAGCTAAACGAAACAATGGCCTCAATCATATAAATGCATGTATACACAAAATAATGGACATAAAGAATTAAACAAATCAAAGATGACAATCATAGAAAGAGAATAATGCACACAAGAAGGAAAATAAGTGGTTATAAGATATAACCATGCAATTAGGCTCAAAACTCACAAGTTTGTGTTCTTAGCTCAAAAACATGATCCACAATGTACAGTTCAAGCAAGTTCAATGAGAAAAATTTTTTTACTCAAATCAATTGGGACGCCCTATAAGTGAATTTCTTGAAAAATTTCATAATGCAACTAAAAATCCTAAAAGAAAAATGAAATGCAAGAGTGTTGGGATTATAAACTTGTCACCCAAAAATGCCGACTGGTCGGACGACCTCCCCACACTTAAAAGTTTGCACCGTCCTCGGTGCATTCAAAGATGAGCAAGGGAGTACGGCGAATTTCCGGATTGCCACCTTCAGCTAGTAGATCAACTGGCTGCTGTATGTTCTTTTTCCCGCTTCCATTTTTGCTTGTGGTGCATTATTCATGAAAAATAGAAAATAACACCATAAGATGAGAAAATACAAAAGCAAGGAAGCGCAAATTATTGGAATGAGGTAATAATCACCAGAAAGAAGTGAGTGAATTAGTGTGACATTGAAGAAAAGAGCGTGTGAGTGCTAAATTAGGCACCTTTTAGAACACACACTAGCATAAAAGCTATGTCACAAGAGAAGCATGCACTTCACTCATTTTAGTGTGCTTGAAATACTTTTAATCTTGTAGGTTAAGACAACTAAACAAGCAATAAAGAAGCATAAAAGCATTCAAGCGAAAAACATATGGATGCATATGATCAAGAAACACAATGCATTAAGATAAATGCTCAACATCCATCAAGAAATTACCTAAACAAAGAAAGGATTCAAATCACATGGTGGCCAAATCATGCAATTCAAAAGATTTAGAAAGCTCTAAAGGCAAGTCATTCACTTGGTATTCACAAAAGTTAAGCATGAAAAATTCAAAACCAAGTAATGAATTATAACCTCAATAAAGAGATCCAACAATAAAAATTAACAACAATGATGTTAAACCAACATCTCATCAGTGATCAGCAGCAATAAACAGTAAAACGAATTAATAATACAACACTTATAATGAAAACAGAAAAATTAAACAAAAATAAAACTAACCAAATAACTAACTAACTAAAAGGAATAGTTATAAATGGTGTTTGGTAGTGTTGAATGAGAAGTAAGAGAAGGGAAGAAGAAGGGACAGAAAGAAATGGAAAGAAGAGAAGAAAAGAGGGGTGTTGAGACAAGGCGACCCACGTGTACGCGTGGAGCGACGCATGCGCGTGGAGTGGTGAAATGGAATTGACGCGTACACGTTTATCACACGTACGGTGGTGTGTTATTCAAAGAGCGTCGATGCGTACACGTGAGGTGACGCATATGCGTGCTTTCGGGCACAAAGTTGGCATGAAGTATGCACAACTGTCGAGATTTTGGCTGGGAGGTGGAAATTTTGAATCCACGCGTATGCGTGGGTGACGCGGCGCATGGATGGTTGAAAAAACTTGGATCATGCGTACACGTGGGGCACACATACACATGGGTTGGTGCTTTGTTTTTCAAAATTTTTCTAAGTTCTTGCACCAAACCAAGCATTTCAAACCTCCAAACAGCTACCAAAACACTATAAAAACTTATTTAACATCCTAGACTACCAAATACACTTGATGACAAGTCATCATATACCCATTTTTCAAGCTAATTTCACTTTTTTTGTTAGCATTTATGCACTTTCTTGCATCCTAAGTAAGTGATTTGGAGTGAAAATGCATAACTTCTCTAAATCAAGCAACCACCATGAAATTAATGTTAAATCATGAGGTTTAAGCTAATTTTAATTGAATTTTAATTGATTTATAAGCCTCTTGAATTTAGTGATACTTGGAGTGTTGTTTTGGTTTATTATAGGTGAAGAAAAGAAAAGAAAAGGAAAAGCGTGGCCTAAGAAGTGTAGCCCAAGGAAAGGAAAGCGTGGCAAAGGAGAGAAGAAGCGTGCCGCATTGCAAGGGGAGGCAACATTGCCCTCCACAAGGGCAGACTGCCCTCTAGGAGGGCAACATAAGGAAACCAAACAATGAAGGCAACTCTGCCCTGCCCACTACAAGGGCAGAGCACAAAATGGTGCCTTGGAACCAAGAGGAAGAGAACATTGCCCTGCCCTTGTGGAGGGCAGAATCGGGCTATCCAAGGAAGAAATTCAAAGGAAACTGTCACCCATGCATGCTACAAGGTTCGAACAAGGAACCATGAGGAAGCCAAGAACTAAGGTTGAGTGCCGTGCCAAGAAGCCAAGAAAAATATTGTAGCGTGTGCCCCAGCCGTGTTTCGAACACGGGGCGTGGAAGTGGCAACTCTGCCCTGCCCTTGGCGCGGGCAGGGCAGCATTTGGACTGGCGCACCACACACAAAATTCTGGCGCACCAAATCCTACCCTGGCAGCACCACGCACGCATCTGGCAGCACCACGCACGCATCTGGCAGCACCAACCTTTCCTGCGCTGCCCTTGGCGCGGGCAGGGCAGCATCTGGCGCACCAAAATCAATTCTGGCGCACCAATCTTCAACCCTGGCAGCACCAACGCGCGCACTCCTCAACCCTGGCAGCACCAACTTTTCTGCCCTGCCCTTGGCGCGGGCAGGGCAGCATCTGGCGCACCAAGGGCGCACCAAACTCGCACCATGCCGCACCACGCCGCACCAGCTCGCACCACCATGCATCAATTTTCTGCCCTGCCCTCCACAAGGGCAGGGCAGCCTCCTGGGAGTGAATTTCATGGGCCGAAAAATTCAATTAAAAATCCAATTGAATTCATTTCTTCACCAAATCAAAAGCCCATCCAAATCCCAAAATCCAAGAATAGAAAGTGTATAAATAGAAGCTAGTTTGATGTAATTAGGACTTTTAGCTTTTACCTTTTTACTACTTATACTTTTTACCTTGGCTATTGAATTTTACTTTTACTTTGGCACTTTCTTTGAGCTTTCTTGAGAGACTTGACCGAGAGCTAAGAGGATCAAGGGAGAATTGATTGATCTCCTTCCTCATTTTTCTTGGGCAATTCTACTCTTCTGTTTCTGAGTTTTGGGTGTGTGAAATTGGGGAAATTCTGTCCCAATTCCCATTCAAACTCTTTTCAATTTGTTTTCTGCATAATTCAATTTCAATTCTGTTCTTCTACTGCTTTCTCTTCAATTTTCTGTCAATTTCTTTGTGAACTTGGATCTAAGAAGGTAAATAGAGATCTAGGCTCTGCTACCTAGTCTCTTGAGACCTGAGACCCAATTTTACTTTTGGTTCTTCTGTGAACCTTTGCTGCATTTTATTTTCCTTCTGTTTGAATGCTATTTGCTTCTGATTCAATTTCTGTTCGATTAATTATTGCAATTTACTTTCTCTTTGTTTAGATTCTGCAATCCCATTCCTCAATTCCCTTTTATATTCAAGCCATTTATCTTTCTTGCCATTTAAGTTACTGCAATTTAAGTTTCTTGAACTTTAAGTTTCAGTCATTTATTTTCTTGCTCTTTAAGATTCTGCAAATTTACAATTCTGTTCTTTAATTTACTGCACTTCTCCCTTCCCCCTTTACATTTACTGTCATTTACTTCTTGTTAAACACAATTCACTCAACCAAAACTTGATTCGCTTGACTAAATCACCCACTAAACTAAAATTGCTCAATCCTTCAATCCCTGTGGGATCGACCTCACTCATGTGAGTTATTATTACTTGATGCGACCCGGTACACTTGCCGGTGAGTTTTGTGTTGGATCGTTTTCCACACATCAACACTCAACAAACTCAAAAAAACATGAATTTAAACTGATTTTACTAATATTTACAAAAGAGGAAATGAAAAGATTTTACCATGGTAGGGTGTCTCCTACTTAGCACTTTTGTTTATTGTCCTTAAGTTGGACTTATGGGGAGCTCCTCCTCAAGATGGCTTGTGCTTGTACTCATCCTTGAACATCCATCAATGCTTGGACTTTCAATAAGCTCTATTCTTCATAATCAATACCTCCAAGTCTTGATGGAGTTCTTCACAAGCTAAAGGCTCCCAAATTTGATCGTCATATATTCCCGGAACCCATATCTTATTTCTACACCCATCTTTAAGTTAATCATCATTATTCCATTTGGGTGGAAAGCAAGATGAATTCTCAATGAAGTGTCTAACTATCCTCCTAGACCCATCTACTTGAGCACTAGTCCAACCTTTGCATCTAATCCTTGAAGTATCAACCATTATGAACCTTGATTTGCAACGTCAACCACAAAACACCCTCCTTTTACGCTTCATCTCGCAAAGTGTCCTAAGTTGACCATCCGTTCCAAACAAGCCAAACTCAAGTGGGATAATAAGGCTAATATAAATGAGTTTTACCCACTCAAATGAAGGAATAGATGACAACCTAGGTAAAGAATCTTCTAAGGATCTTGACAAAGCGTGTTCAACTCCCGTCCTTCTTTTTTCTAAGGACTTCCACCTCTTCACAAGATTTATCAAATTTAATCCTTTGTTCATCAATTTGAGAAGGTTCTTCAAGCTCAAAGGATTCTTCACCACTAAGACTTGATGCTTGATCTTAATTGCCAAGGGAACTTAATTCTTCCACTATCCCATCCAATTCTTCATATGGGATATGCCTTGGAAGTTGTGCACATTCCTCCTTAACATCAAATTCGATCTTCTTGGAGGGATTTTCTTCAACTTTGAGTTCCCATGGAGGTTCCGCATCTCCTAAGTCCTCAACCAATTCTTCCTCTTTTTCAAGAATCAAAGCTTCCTCCAATTGTTCCAACACAAAGCAACATTCCTCATTTTCCACCGGAATTTCCAATCTCTCCTTCATGCTATGCACTTCATTTGATTTCCCACATGTAGCCATGGGAGTGCTTTGAGTGTTCAAGCATTGGGAGGCTAATCGGTTTACGACCTCGACCAAGGCGGCCGTGAAATATAGTACATCCCTTTGCATCTGTTCTTGCCCTTGAAGATTAAGACCAAGGGTTTCATTTGTTGGAGATTGGGGTGGATGGAAGGGTTCATTATCAATAATCATGGAGAAAAGATTCGTAATAGGAAGGTGGTTTATCATAGTAAGGATGTGGTGGTTGATGCGTGAGCATCTTTTCAATCTTTTCCTAGTGAATTTGCATTAAAATTATTAAATTTAATAAAGAATTAATTATATTTTAGTTACTATGGATGCTACTTTGAGTCGTGTGAAATTATGTTTATTTTAGGTAGCATTCGGATGAATTTGATGGAGTTTCCGCAGAAAAACAGAAGAAGGCGAATGATGCTGTTAATCTTGACCTCTCCGAACTCAAACCTGAATAACTCGAGCTACAGAGGTCCAATGGATGTAACTTTAGTGGCATTGAAAAGATAACTTCCAGAGCTTTCCAACGATATATAATAGTTTACACTTCTCTCCCACCAATTCGGCCAAGGTTGCGCCTAACTTGAGAATCTTAAGTTAGGCGCAAGACAACAACAACAACACGCAACCATAGGCGTGACTCCTCAAGTAAGGCGCAATGAACCCCCAAGTTAGGCACAAGACAACAACAACAACATGCAACCATAGGCGTGACTCCTCAAGTAAGGCACAATGAACCCCCAAGTTAGGCGCAGCACATGAGGGCAACACACTCTTTCTCACTGCATCCCTCAAGTAAGGCGTGACTTGTTGCCAAGTTAGGCGTGGTCCTCAGTAAAGTTTAGTGGTCCCCGCGTTTACAAGAATCGCGCAGATTGTTTAATTAATTCTGATTTAAACTTTATTTTTTTATTTAAAAATAGAAAAAGATATTATTTTAGTTTTAGAAAATAGATTTGAAAATTTATTAGGATTAGATTTAAAAGGAAAAAGAAACTTCTCTTTTGGGGGACCTCATTCTGTAAATTACAGTTTACCTGAATCCTAGTTTTTCTCTCTTAACCATGAGCAACTAAACCTCCACTGTTAAGGTTAGGAGCTCTGTCTATTATATGGATTGATTCTATTGTTTTTCTATTTGAATTCATGTACTGATTTGTAATTCAAGAATTGTTTTCGTTCTTTATCTTATGAATTTGGGTGGAACGGAAGTATGACCCTTGTTCTAATTGAGTTCTTGTATAACTTGGAAAAGCTAGTTACTTGAACAACAGCTTGAAAATATATTCTCCTAAATTTCTAATTATCTGGACTTAACCGGATACGTGACATATAATCCTCTTATATTTGGGTAATTAGGATTTCTATGGCATATAAACTAGAATTGTACTTCACCCTCTAATTGGAATTAAGTGACCAAAAAATTGGCGGTTGATGAATTTTAGAGGATTGGTGGACGAAATTGTATCTCTTTATGGAATATGATAATAGAGCCTTCGTCCAACTAACCAGCAAGTGCACTGGGTCGTCCAAGTAATACCTTACGTGAGTAAGGGTCGATCCCACGGAGATTATTGGTTTGAAGCAATCAATACTTATTTTATTAATCTTAGTCAGGAGGCTAAAGAAGTTATTTGGATTTATTTGTAAAAAGCCAAACTACAAATTTCATAAAATTGTAAGTTAAAATAATAGAGTTACTTGTTGTGCAGTAATGAGAAACATGTTGGAATTTTGGAGATGCTTTGTCCTTTGAACTTCAACTCTTCCTTGAAATCCTCTTTCTCACACGCAAGTTCCTTCCATGGCAAGCTCTATGTAGGGTGTCACCGTTGTCAGTGGCTACTTCCCATCCTCTCAGTGAAAATGTTCCTATGCTCTGTCACAGCACGGCTAATCATCTGTCGGTTCTCAATCAGGTTGGAATAGAATCCATTGATTCTTTTGCGTCTGTCACTAACGCCCAGCCCTCAGGAGTTTGAAGCACGTCACAGTCATTCAATCCCGGAATCCTACTCGGAATACCACAGACAAGGTTTAGACTTTCCAGATTCTCATGAATGCCGCCATCAATCCGGCTTATACCACGAAGATTCTGTTGGGGAATCTAAGAGATATTCATTCAATCTGATGTAGAACGGAGGTGGTTGTCAGGCACACGTTCATGGATTGAGGAAGGTGATGAGTGTCACGGATCATCACCTTCTTCACAATTAAGCGCGAATAAACATCTTAGATAAGAACAAGCGTGTTTGAATGGAAAACAAAGGAATTGTATTAAATCATCGAGACGCTGCAGAGCTCCTCACCCCCAACAATGGAGTTTAGAGACTCATGCCATCACAAAGTATATAATTCAGATCTGAAAATGTCATGAGGTACAAGAAATGTCTGTAAAAGTTGTTTAAATAGTAAACTAGTACCCTAGGTTTACAAAAAATGAATAAACTAAGATAATTGGTGCAGAAATCCACTTCTGGGGCCCACTTGGTGTGTGCTGGGGCTGAGACTAAAGCTTTCCACGTGTGGAGGCCCTTCTTGGCGTCAAACTCCAGGTTATGACGTGTTTTGGGCGTTCAACTCCGGATCATGACGTTTTTCTGGCGTTTAACTCCAGACAGCAGCATGAACTTGGCGTTTAACGCCAAGTTACGTCGTCTATCCTCGTGCAAAGTATGGACTATTATATATTGCTGGAAAGCCCTGGATGTCTATTTTCCAACGCCGTTGAGAGCGCGCCAATTGGACTCCTGTAGCTCCAGAAAATCCATTTCGAGTGCAGGGAGGTCAGGATCCAAACAGCATCAGCAGTCCTTTTTCAGCCTAAGTCAGATTTTTGCTCAGCTCCCTCAATTTCAGCCAGAAAATACCTGAAATCACAGAAAAACACACAAACTCATAGTAAAGTCCAGAAATATGATTTTTGCCTAAAAACTAATAATATTCTACTAAAAATTAACTGAAACATGCTAAAATCTACATGAAATTACCCCCAAAAAGCGTATAAAATATCCGCTCATCACAACACCAAACTTAAACTGTTGCTTGTCCTCAAGCAACTAGATGAATAAAATAGGTTCTAACAGAAATAAAGAAGTAATAATATTCTCGAGTTTTAAATGAGGCTCAGATTCTTATTAGATGAGCGGGGCTTGTAGCTTTTTGTCTCTGAATAGTTTTGGCATCTCCCTGTATCTTTAAATTTTCAGAATGATTGGCATCCTTAGGAACTCAGAATTCAGATAGTATTATTGACTCTCCTAGTGTAGTATGTTGATTCTTGAACACAGTTATTTTATGAGTCTTGGCTGTGGCCCTAAGCACTTTGTCTTCCAGTATTACCACCGGATACATAAATGCCACAGACACATAACTGGGTGAACCTTTTCAGATTATGACTCAGCTTTGCTAGAGTCCCCAGTCAGTGGTGTCCAGAGCTCTTAAGCACACTCTTTTGCTTTGGATCACGACTTTAACCACTCAGTCTCAAGTTTTTCACTTGGACCTTCATGACACAAGCATATGGTCAGGGACAGCTTGGTTTAGCCGCTTAGGCCTGGATTTTTATTTCCTTGGGCCCTCCTATCCATTGATGCTCAAAGCCTTGGATCCTTTTTACTCTTGGCTAGTGCTCATGGCTTGTGAATATTGTATATTTTTTTTTTGACTGCTTTTTCTTGCTTCAAGAATCAATTTCATGATCTTTCAGATCATCAACAATATTTTTCGTGTTCCTCATTCTTTCAGGAGCCAATATTCATCAAATTCAAAGTACATATTATGCACTGTTCAAGCAT
Source organism: Arachis hypogaea (assembly GCF_003086295.3). Classification (NCBI taxonomy): domain Eukaryota; kingdom Viridiplantae; phylum Streptophyta; class Magnoliopsida; order Fabales; family Fabaceae; genus Arachis; species Arachis hypogaea. The sequence continues at coordinate 38,212,128 of NC_092037.1, forward strand.
TCATTCAGAGAACAAAAAGTATTGCCACCACATATAATTAATTATAAATTTTTATTATTAAGAACTCGAAAAATATAAATTACTTCTTTATTCTAAAAGAAAATCTACTACTTTATTCATGCCTAATGATGATGAGAAAAATAAATTGTAGCTTAGTTGGAAATAAAATCAAAATAGACATCCTAATTACTACTAAATATCTTCTAAGGTCAATTTCTAAAAGGAATAATTATTACTAAGTTAAAACAGAAAAATTGGAACTCAGCAACCTGTTGTTTTGAGGAGTGGATGCTCCTCTAATTCTTTGGGGTGTGGTTCAAGGATTAATTTTTGGCGCTTCAGCTCCCTTAGATCACGCCCTTGCTCCTCCTGTTCCTTGAGCAGTTTGCAAATCATGCTACCTTGATTATTCTGTTCTTCCTTTATTTGATCCATAGCTTCTTGCAATCTGGAAATAGAAGCCTCAAGCTGTTCCCAATATTCAAATTGGGGCAGTTCTGGGAGGGCTTCTTGTGCTCTCCTTCTGGCAGAATCCTCTTGTTGCTGTTGCCTGACCATTGATGTTCCAGTAATGGGCTTTTCAATTAGGATATATTCAGTTATTCCCATCTTTACTCCAGCATCTTTGCAAAGCATAGAAACTAGGCTTGGATAAGCCAATTTAGCGTCCTTAGAATTCCTGTTTGCTATTTTACACAGCTCACAGGAGATCAGCTGATGGACTTCCACTTCTTTTCCCAACATGATGCAGTGAATCATGACAGCTCTTTTGATGGTAACTTCAGAATGGTTGCTGGTGGGCAATATGGAACGACTAATAAAATCCAGCCAGCCTCTGGCTACTGGTTTTAGATCTTCTCTTTTGAGTTGAACTGGGATGCCGGTTGTACTGGTAGTCCACTTGGCTCCAGGGATGCATATATCCTCCAGAACCTTGTCCAACCCTTTATTGACCCTCATCATTCTCCTATTAAAGGAGTCTGGGTCATCTTTCAGTTGAGGAATCTTGAATATCTCCCTGATCTTGTCAGAATTGGTATGAATGATCTTTCCTCTGACTAAGGTCTTATGGTCAAAGAGAGCAGCTCCAATGATTCTTTGCCTTTCTGTCTGCCATAGATTAGCATAGAATTCCTGAACCATATTCTTCCCCACTTTCGTTTCAGGATTGGCCAGAATTTCCCAATTCCTGTTTCGAATTTGCTCTTGGATCTCCGGATATTCATCTTCTTTCAGATCAAATCTGACTTCCGGGATCACTGATCTGTGACTCATTATCTTGTAGTAATGGTCTGAATGTTCTTTAGTTAAGAACTTCCCTTGATTCCAAAGTGGCTTTGGAGCGCTTTCTTTCTTCCCTCTTGGGGTGGTTTGCTTTCCTTTAGGAGCCATGATCTTAAGTGAGTATATTTTTGTGATCACGGATAAGCACACCAAACTTAGAGTTTTGCTTGTCCTCAAGCAAAGGAGAAGAAAGAAGAGGGATAGAAGGAGAGCAAGTGTTGGATGAAGATGAGGAGGAGGAGGCCGAATATAATATAAAGGGATGGGTGGGGTGGGAAATTTTCGAAAAAAGAGAAAGAGATAAGATAAAAGATATGATTTTAAAAATTATGATCAGAAAAAGATATAATTTTAAAACGGAAAAGATATGAATCATAATTTAAAAGATAATTTTGAAATTTAATTGTGAAGAGGATTTTTTTTTAAAAGGAATTATTGATGTGTTGGAAACAAATTTGAAAAGATGATGGCTTGAATTGGAAAGCCATTTGGCTTTATGGATTAAGATATATTTAATATTTTTGAAAAAGGGATTTTAGAAATTAGGATAAAAACTTTTGGAATTGAAAGTGATAATTTAAAATATGTTTATGCAAGAAATCATGAATTGAAACATAAAAATTTTGAAAAATTGCAAAGAAAAACGAAATTGTACCTCCTCCCACCATCCTGGCGTTAAACGCCCACATGGTGCATGGTTTGGGCGTTTAACGCCCACATGTTGCTTCTCCTGGGAGTTCAATGCCCCTGTGATGCTTCTTTCTGGCGTTGAACGCCAGGAAGTCCTTCTTTACTGGGCGTTTTTCTAAACGCCCAGAATGCTAGCAGATTGGCGTTAAACGCCCAGAAGGTGCATCTTTCTAGCGTTTAACGCCCAGAAGATGCTCCTTTCTGGCGTTTAACGCCCAGAAGGCTACCCTTACTGGCGTTAAACGCCCAGTGGGTGCTTCTTTTGGGTGTTTAATGCCCAAAGTGTTTCTTACTGGCTTTTTCATGCCAGGGAGCTTCCAAATTTCTCTGTAACTCTTGGGACTTCAATAAATTTTGCTATTTCACCTTTTGAAGATACTTAGACCTAAACCTGTAAAGAAAGAAAATTTATTTAATTAGTAATTAAACTTTGTACATGGCTGGGTTGCCTCCCAGCAAGCGCTTCTTTAATGTCATTAGCTGGACTATCACTGATCTTCAATTAAGTCTCAGTCTTGAGCATTCTTGCTCGAGATTACCTTCAAGATAGTGTTTAACTCTTTGTCCATTAACAATGAACTTTTTGTTAGAGTCACTATCCTGAAGTTCTATGTATCCATATGGTGATACGCTTGTGATTACATATGGACCTCTCCACCGGGATTTTAATTTCCCAGGGAATAATTTGAGCCTTGAATTAAATAGCAGAACTTTCTGTCCTGGCTCAAAGACTCTGGATGACAATTTCTTATCATGCCATCTTTTTGCTTTCTCTTTGTAAATTTTTGCATTTTCGAAAGCATTGAGTCTAAATTCCTCTAGCTCATTTAACTGGAGTAATCGTTTTTCTCCAGCTAACTTGGCATCAAGGTTCAGGAATCTGGTTGCCCAATAGGCCTTGTGTTCCAGTTCTACTGGCAAGTGACATGCCTTTCCATACACCAGCTGGTATGGAGAGGTCCCTATAGGGGTCTTAAATGCTGTTCTGTATGCCCATAGAGCATCATCCAAGCTTCTTGCCCAATCCTTTCTACGGTTAATTACAGTCCGTTCCAGGATTCTTTTAAGTTCTCTATTTGAGACTTCAGCCTGCCCATTAGTTTGTGGGTGATATGGAGTAGCCACCCTGTGGTTGACTCCATAACGTACTAGAGCAGAGTAGAGCTGTTTATTACAGAAATGAGTGCCCCCATCACTGATTAACACTCTAGGGATACCAAATCTGCTGAAGATATATTTCTGGAGGAATTTTAACACTGTTTTAGTGTCATTAGTGGGTGTTGCAATAGCCTCCACCCATTTGGATACATAATCCACTGCCACCAGAATATAGGTGTTTGAGTATGATGGTGGGAAAGGTCCCATGAAGTCAATGCCCCATACATCAAACAACTCAATCTCCAAGATTCCTTGTTGAGGCATGGCATAACTGTGAGGCAGGTTGCCTGATCTTTGGCAACTATCACAGTTAAGCACAAATGCTCGGGAGTCTTTATAAAGAGTAGGCCAGTAGAAGCCACTTTGGAGGACTCTTGTGGCTGTTCGTTCACTTCCAAAATGTCCTCCATACTGTGATCCATGGCAATGCCACAGGATCTTCTGTGCTTCTTCTTTAGGCACACATCTACGGATTACTCCGTCTGCACATCTCTTAAAGAGATATGGTTCATCCCAAAGATAGTACTTTGCATCTGTGATTAATTTCTTTGATTGCATCTTACTGTACTCTTTGGGTATGAATCTTACTGCCTTGTAATTTGCAATGTCTGCAAACCATGGCACTTCCTGGATGGCTAGTAGTTGCTCATCCGGAAAGGTTTCAGAAATTTCAGTGAGAGGGAGGGACGCCCCTTCCACTGGTTCTATTCGGGACAGGTGATCTGCTACTTGATTCTCTGTCCCTTTTCTGTCTCTTATTTCTATATCAAACTCTTGCAGAAGCAACACCCATCTGATGAGTCTGGGTTTTGAATCCTGCTTTGTGAGTAGATATTTAAGAGCAGCATGATCAGTGTACACAATCACTTTTGATCCTACTAAGTAGGATCTGAATTTGTCAATGGCGTAAACCACTGCAAGTAGCTCTTTTTCTGTGGTTGTGTAATTCTTCTGTGCATCATTTAGCACACGGCTGGCATAGTAAATGACATGCAGAAGCTTGTCATGCCTTTGTCCCAACACTGCACCAATGGCATGGTCACTAGCATCACACATTAGTTCAAATGGTAATGTCCAGTCTGGTGCAGAGATGATTGGTGCTGTAACCAATTTAGCTTTCAGAGTCTCAAATGCCTGCAGACACTCTTCATCAAAGATGAATGGCGTGTCTGCAGCTAGCAGGTTGCTCAGAGGTTTGGTGATTTTTGAAAAATCTTTTATAAACCTCCTATAGAATCCTGCATGCCCCAGAAAGCTTCTGATTGCCTTAACATTAGCAGGTGGTGGTAATTTTTCAATTACGTCTACCTTAGCTTGGTCCACCTCTATTCCCTTGTTCGAAATTTTGTGCCCAAGGACAATTCCTTCAGTCACCATAAAGTGACATTTTTCCCAGTTTAAAACCAGGTTAGTCTCTTGGCATCTTTTCAGAACAAGTGCTAAATGGTTAAGGCAGGAGCTGAATGAGTCTCCAAATACTGAAAAGTCATCCATGAAGACTTCCAGAAATTTTTCCACCATATCAGAGAAAATTGAGAGCATGCACCTCTGAAAGGTTGCAGGTGCATTACACAGGCCAAATGGCATCCTTCTGTATGCAAATACTCCAGATGGGCATGTGAATGCCGTTTTCTCCTGATCCTGGGGATCTACTGCAATTTGATTATAACCTGAATATCCATCCAAGAAGCAGTAGTATTCATGACCTGCTAGTCTTTCTAGCATCTGGTCTATGAATGGTAAAGGAAAATGATCCTTTCTGGTGGCTGTATTGAGCCTTCTGTAATCAATGCACATACGCCACCCTGTAACTATCCTTGTAGGAACTAGTTCATTTTTTTCATTATGAACCACTGTCATGCCACCCTTCTTAGGGACAACTTGGACAGGGCTCACCCAGGGGCTGTCAGAAATAGGATAAATAATCCCAGCCTCTAGTAATTTAGTGACCTCTTTTTGCACCACTTCTTTCATAGCTGGGTTCAGCCGCCTTTGTGGTTGAACCACTGGCTTGGCGTCATTCTCCAACAAGATTTTGTGCATGCATCTGGCTGGGCTAATGCCCTTAAGATCACTAATGGACCACCCAAGAGCTGTCTTGTGCGTCCTTAGCACTTGAATTAGTGCTTCCTCTTCCTGTGGCTCTAAGGTAGAGCTTATAATTACAGGAAAGGTTTCACCTTCTCCTAGAAATGCATATTTCAGGGATGGTGGTAATGGTTTGAGCTCGGGTTTTGGAGGTTTCTCCTCTTCTTGAGGGATTTTCAGAGGTTCTATTATCTTCTCTGATTCCTCCAAATCAGGCTGAACATCTTTAAAGATGTCCTCCAGCTCTGATTCGAGACTCTCAGCCATATTGACCTCTCTTACCAGAGAGTCAATAATATCAACACTCATGCAGTCATTTGGGGTGTCTGGATGTTGCATGGCTTTAACAACATTCAACTTGAACTCCTCCTCATTGACTCTCAAGGTTACTTCCCCTTTTTGGACATCAATGAGGGTTCGGCCAGTTGCTAGGAAAGGTCTTCCTAGAATGAGAGTTGCACTCTTGTGCTCCTCCATTTCCAGCACCACAAAGTCAGTAGGAAAGGCAAATGGCCCAACCTTGACAATCATGTCTTCAATCACGCCTGATGGGTATTTAATGGAGCCATCAGCAAGTTGAAGACATATCCTGGTTGGTTTGATTTCTTCAGTCAAACCAAGCTTTCTGATAGTAGATGCAGGTATTAGGTTGATACTTGCCCCAAGATCACATAAAGCTTGCTTGGTACAAGTATCCTCTAATGTGCATGGTATCATAAAGCTCCCAGGATCTTTAAGCTTCTCAGGTAAGCTTTTCAGAATGACTGCACTACATTCTTCAGTGAGATAAACCTTTTCAGTTTCCCTCCAATCCTTCTTATGACTTAAGATCTCTTTCATGAACTTAGCATAAGAAGGTATTTGCTCAAGTGCTTCTGCAAACGGAATCTTTATTTCAAGAGTCCTGAGATAGTCTGCAAAGCGGGCAAATTGCTTATCCTGTTCCGCTTGGCGGAGTTTTTGAGGATAAGGCATTTTGGCTTTGTATTCCTCAACCTTAGTTGCTGCAGGTTTATTACCTACAGAAGTGGGTTGGGAAGCCTTTTTAGAAGGGTTGTTATCAGCACTTGTATGTGACTGATCACCCACTGTCATTTGAATGCCAGGTGTGGAAGCTGGAGTGGCGTTAAACGCCACCTCCTTGTTTGTTACTGGCGTTTGAACGCCAGAACCATGTTCTTTTTGGGCGTTCAACGCCAGATCCATGCTTGTTTCTGGCGTTGAATGCCAGGAATGAGCATGGTCTGGGCGTTCAGCGCCAGCTTTATCCCTTTCTGGGCTCTGCCTGTCCTCAGAGGGATTTTGAGTAGCTATTTGTTCATTTCCTGTCTTCTTGCTGCTTTGAAGTGAGGTATTTAATGTTCTCCCACTCCTTAATTGAACTGCTTGGCATTCATCTGCTATTTGTTTTGACAGTTGCTTTTCTGTCTGTTTTAATTGAACTTCCATGTTTCTGTTAGCCATTCTTGTTTCCTGTAATATTTCCTTGAATTCGGCTAGCTGCTGAGTTAGAAAGTCTAATTGCTGATTGAATTCATTAGCCTGATCCACCGGACTGAGTTCTGCAGTTACTGTTTTAGCTTCTTCTTTCATGGAAGATTCACTGCTTAGGTACAGATGCTGATTTCTGGCAACTGTATCAATGAGCTCTTGAGCTTCTTCAATTATTTTTCTCATATGTATAGATCCACCAGCTGAGTGGTCTAGAGAAATTTGAGCTTTTTCTGTAAGCCCATAGTAGAAGATGTCTAATTGCACCCATTCTGAAAACATTTCAGAGGGGCATTTTCTTAGCATCTCTCTATATCTCTCCCAAGCATCATAAAGGGATTCATTATCTCCTTGTTTGAAGCCTTGGATGTTTAGCCTTAGCTGTGTCATCCGTTTGGGAGGGAAATAGTGATTCAGGAATTTTTCTGACAGCTGTTTCCATGTTTTTATGCTGTTCTTAGGCTGGTTATTTAACCACCTCTTAGCTTGATCTTTTACAGCAAATGGAAACAGTAATAATCTGTAGACATCCTGGTCCACTTCTTTATCATGTACTGTGTCAGCAATTTGTAAAAATTGTGCCAGAAATTCTGTAGGTTCTTCATGTGGAAGACCAGAATACTGGCAGTTTTGCTGCACCATGATAATGAGCTGAGGATTTAGCTCAAAGCTACTAACTCCAATGGAGGGTATACAGATACTACTCCCATATGAAGCAGTAGTGGGGTTGGCATATGACCCCAGAGTCCTCTTGGACTGTTCATTCATAGGTGCTTCCGTGTTGGAATAAAAGAAAGGATGTATATGTTGATATTATTTATTTTATAAAAAAAATTTAATTTTTTTATAAAATAAAATAAAAACGAAATAAATAAAAGAAAGTGAAAATATTTTGAAATTGAAAATTTAATTTTTATATAAAATTTTCGAAAAAATATAGTTTAAAATTAGTTAGAAAAATAAAAATTTTTTTTTTGAATTTTGAATTTTTTGATGAAAGAGAAAAACACACAAAAGACACAAGACTTAAATTTTTTAGATTTAATGTTCCTTATTTTCGAAAATTTTGGAGGGAAAACACCAAGGAACACCAAACTTAAAAATTTTAAGATCAAGACACAAGAAAAACTCAAGAGCACCTTGAAGATTCACAAGAACACCAAGAACAAAAGGAAGAACACCAAACTTAAAATTTTTAGAAAACTTTAAGAAAATTTTCGAAAATTATAAAAGAGATTAACAAGAAAACACCAAACTTAAAGTTTGGCACAAGATTCAATCCAAGAAAAATTATTTTTGAAAAAGGTTCCAAAGGGTATAACCAATTATCAAGAACAACTTAAAGATCAAGGAAGAACCAAGAACACTAACACGAAATTTTCAAAGAACATATAAAACATGCAATTAACACCAAACTTAGAATAAGACACTATACTCACGAAAAATTAACACTTAATTAAGAAAAATAATATTTTTTTAAAAAGAAATTTTTGAAAATAAACTATCCTATCAAGATTTAATGACTCTTTAACAATAAAAAATAAGAATAAAAATAAAAATAAATTATTCCTAATCTAAGAAATAAAATAAGCCTTCAATTGTCCAAACTCAAATAATCCCCGGCAACGGCGCCAAAAACTTGGTGGACAAAATTGTATCTCTTTATGGAATATGATAATAGAGCCTTCGTCCAACTAACCAGCAAGTGCACTGGGTCGTCCAAGTAATACCTTACGTGAGTAAGGGTCGATCCCACGGAGATTATTGGTTTGAAGCAATCAATACTTATTTTATTAATCTTAGTCAGGAGGCTAAAGAAGTTATTTGGATTTATTTGTAAAAAGCCAAACTACAAATTTCATAAAATTGTAAGTTAAAATAATAGAGTTACTTGTTGTGCAGTAATGAGAAACATCTTGGAGTTTTGGAGATGCTTTGTCCTTTGAACTTCAACTCTTCCTTGAAATCCTCTTTCTCACACGCAAGTTCCTTCCATGGCAAGCTCTATGTAGGGTGTCACCGTTGTCAGTGGCTACTTCCCATCCTCTCAGTGAAAATGTTCCTATGCTCTGTCACAGCACGGCTAATCATCTGTCGGTTCTCAATCAGGTTGGAATAGAATCCATTGATTCTTTTGCGTCTGTCACTAACGCCCAGCCCTCAGGAGTTTGAAGTACGTCACAGTCATTCAATCCCGGAATCCTACTCGAAATACCACAGACAAGGTTTAGACTTTCCGGATTCTCATGAATGCCGCCATCAATCCGGCTTATACCACGAAGATTCTGTTGGGGAATCTAAGAGATATTCATTCAATCTGATGTAGAACGGAGGTGGTTGTCAGGCACACGTTCATGGATTGAGGAAGGTGATGAGTGTCACGGATCATCACCTTCTTCACAATTAAGCGCGAATAAACATCTTAGATAAGAACAAGCGTGTTTGAATGGAAAACAAAGGAATTGTATTAAATCATCGAGACGCTGCAGAGCTCCTCACCCCCAACAATGGAGTTTAGAGACTCATGCCGTCACAAAGTATGTAATTCAGATCTGAAAATGTCATGAGGTACAAGAAATGTCTGTAAAAGTTGTTTAAATAGTAAACTAGTACCCTAGGTTTACAGAAAATGAATAAACTAAGATAATTGGTGCAGAAATCCACTTCTGGGGCCCACTTGGTGTGTGCTGGGGCTGAGACTAAAGCTTTCCACGTGTGGAGGCCCTTCTTGGCGTCAAACTCCAGGTTATGACGTGTTTTGGGCGTTCAACTCCGGATCAAGACGTTTTTCTGGCGTTTAACTCCAGACAGCAGCATGAACTTGGCGTTTAACGCCAAGTTACGTCGTCTATCCTCGCGCAAAGTATGGACTATTATATATTGCTGGAAAGCCCTGGATGTCTACTTTCCAAAGCCGTTGAGAGCGCGCCAATTGGACTCCTGTAGCTCAAGAAAATCCATTTCGAGTGCAGGGAGGTCAGGATCCAACAGCATCAGCAGTCCTTTTTCAGCCTAAGTCAGATTTTTGCTCAGCTCCCTCAATTTCAGCCAGAAAATACCTGAAATCACAGAAAAACACACAAACTCATAGTAAAGTCCAGAAATATGATTTTTGCCTAAAAACTAATAATATTCTACTAAAAATTAACTGAAACATGCTAAAATCTACATGAAATTACCCCCAAAAAGCGTATAAAATATCCGCTCATCAAGGATACTAAAAAGGTCTAAGGAATCAGGGTTTAGTCACATACAGTTTGCCATGAATTAAATCTTGCATGATTCAAATAGTTAGTAAGAAAAGTCAATCCGGAAAATAGATATCTCTGAAGCTTTAACTATTTTCTCCATATATTATTCACAACTTGTTCACTGCTTGCTTTATTAATTTTCTGAATTTACGGTTTGATGCAATTGAGACCCAAACGCTCTTTTCAGTTTGTCTAACTAAGTAATTTAATCCACCATTGTTGTTTAGTCCATCAATCCTCGTGGGATCGACCCTCATTCACATGAGGTACTACTTGGTACAACCCGGTGCACTTGCCAGTTAGTTTGTGGGTTATAAATTTCGCACCAGTGGTTCAATGTTCTCCATTCGTTCTACTTGTTGCACCACTGGTACACGAAAATTACACTCACACTATGTAATTCCGCACAACTAACCAGCAAGTGCACTGGGTCATCCAAGTGATACCTTACGTGAGTAAGGGTCGATCCCACGGAGATTGTTGGCTTAAAGCAAGATATGGTTATCTTATTATTCTTAGTCAGGATACCAATATGGTTCTTTAGTTTCAATTGTAAAAAGTGAGAGAGCATGAAACGAGTAATTGTTACGCAGTAATGGAGAATATGTTGGAGTTTCAGAGATGCTTTGTTCCTTCCATGACAAGCTGTATGTAGGGCATCACCGTTGTCAATGGCTACTTCCCATCCTCTCAGTAAAAATGGTCTAAATGCTCTGTCACAGCACGGCTAATCATCTGTTGGTTCTTGATCATGTCAGAATAGGATCCATTGATCCTTTTGCGTCTGTCACTATGCCCAACACTCGTGAGTTTGAAACTCGTCACAGTCATTCAATCCCTGAATCCTACTCGAAATACCACAGACAAGGTTTAGACTTTCCAGATTCTCAAGAATGCTGCCAATGGAGTCTAGCTTATACCACGAAGACTCTGATTAAGGAATCTAAGAGATACTCATTCAGTCTAATGTAGAACGGAGGTGGTTGTCAGGCACGTGTTCATAGGTTGAGAATAGTGATGAGTGTCACGAATCATCACCTTCTTCATATTGAAGTGCGAATGAACATCTTAGATAGAAACAAGCATGTTTGAATAGAAAACAGAAATAATTGCATTAATTCATCGAGACGCTGCAGAGCTCCTCACCCCCAACAATGGAGTTTAGAGACTCATGCTGTCAAAGAGTACAAAGTTCATATCTAAAATGTCATCAGATACAAAATAAGTCTCTAAAAGTTGTTTAAATACTAAACTAGTAACCTAGGTTTACAGAAAATAAGTAAACTAAGATGAATAGTGCAGAAATCCAATTTTGGGGCCCACTTGGTGTGTGCTGGAACTGAGACTTGAGCTTCTCACGTGCCTGGGCTGTTTCTGGAGTTAAACGTCAGGTTGTAACCTATTTCTGGCGTTTAACTCCAACTTGCAACCTATTTCTGGCGTTCAACGTCAGAATGCAACATGGAACTGGCATTAAATGCCAGTTTATGTCATTTATCTTCGCGCAAAGTATGTACTATTATATATTTCTGGAAAACCCTAGATGTCTACTTTCCAACCCAATTGAGAGCGCGCCAATTGGACTTCTGTAGCTCCAAAAAATCTATTCCGAGTTCAGGGAGGTCAGAATCCAACAGCATCAACAGTCGTTTTCAGCCTGAATAAGATTTTTGCTCAGCTCCCTCAATTTCAGCCAGAAAATACCTAAACTCACAGAAAAATACACAAATTCATAGTAAAGTCCAGAAATATGAATTTTGCCTAAAAACTAATAAAAATATACTAAAAAGTAGCTAGAACCTACTAAAAACTACCTAAAAACAATGCCAAAAAGCGTATAAATTATCCGCTCATCAACCACACACTCCAATCTATTGTTCTCAAGTTGAGATTCTACAATCTCCTTCATACTCCGCTCCTCAGTTACTCTTCCACAATCATCCATGGACATGTTTTGATTGTGGCATGAATCCCATGAGTCCAACTTTTGTTAGATGGTTACTTGAAGCCGATCCATTGATTCCTTTAGGCGATTCCTTAATTCTCATTCCAAATTGCTAACATAAGTGAGATCATAATGTCCTTAGATTGATGGACATGGACATTCTTCCATAGAGGGTTGTGATGGAAAGTAGAATTCATCTTGTGGGTAAAAGTTTTCATGCATCAGAGGTGGTTCATCTTGGTAATAGTATGGAGAAGGTGGTTCTTGGAAGTTTTGATATTGTGGTGGTTCCATATATGGTTCATATGGCTCAAAAGGTGGTTGGTATGGTGGATATGGATTATGATCATATGGAGGTGCTTGGTGAAAAGGGGCTTGTGAGTATGATTGATGACTATGTTGAGGATATGGCTCATAGGTATATGGTGGTGGTTCTTAATAGTCACAAGGAGATTCACCATAACCATTGGATTGATATACATCATGGAATGGCTCTTGTTCATAGTTTATTGGTGGGGGTTGTTGCCAAGAGGATTGATCATATACATATGGCTCCTCCCACTCTTGAGTGTCCTATCCTTGATACATATCCTCATTGAAGCTTCCATTTCCTACAACATAATGAGAACCAAACTCATAGCCAAACTGGTGAGAATTAATAGTAGCAAGAGAAAATAAAAATAAAAACTAGTAACAAATAAAGAGAACAAACTCCTTCAACTACCAAAAACTAACAAAGAAGCAAAAGGTAAACATATTCACAATATTCACATATATACAATAACCAATAGCAAAGCACACAATTGCAACTCCCCAACAACGGCACCATTTTGATGAACGAATTTTTGATGGTATATAATTTCACAAATGAAACCTCGTTGCAAGTATAGTTTCTAAACCAACAAATAATCCTCTCATGCAAAAATTTGGTTGTCACAAGTAATAAACCCCAATAAAAATAATAATCAAAGTATTCAAACCTCGGGTCGTCTCTCAAAGAAATTGCAGGAAAGTGTTCTTGTTATTGGTTATGAGATGTATATTTTGGGGTTTTGGATAAAGGACAAGAAAAGTAAATTGTAAGAATAAAACTAATAGCTAAGAAAGCTCTTAGCAAGGTATGAGAATTAGAAGTCCTATCCTTATTATCATCATCAATTGTGACAACAATTGTTCTTTGCTCCACTTATTTAACCTCTAACTATGAAGGCAAGTCAAGTGAAGATAATCAAATTGGGTCCACAAGTCCTAGTCAAATCCTAGGGAGAGACTAGCTTTAGTGACATGCAAATCAATTAGTAATTTCCAATTATGAATCAACAAATGAGTTTGATAACTCAAGAGTCACTAATTACTCAACTCAAGCCAAGAGGAGAAAAATCTACTCTAATATCCTTCCAAGCATTTAATCAAACACTTGGAAGGTATAAAAGGAAAGTAAAATCAAATTGCAAGAAAAGTATATCTACACTACCTATTGCAAGGAATTAACAATAATAAAGCAAATCAACAATAAAAGAAATCAAACTCAAATTGCATTAAAGGAAAATAAGAGGAACAAGAGTGCATCAATAACAAAGTAAATAAGTACAAAGAGTAAAGTACCAAACTAGAGAGAGGAAGGGTATAAGAACAAGAAATTACAAAGGAAAAGTAAATCAAAGCATGAATTAAACCTAGATCTAAGAAATCCTAATCTAGATCTAACCTAATTCTAGAGAGAAGAGAGAGATTCTCTCTCTAAAAACTAACTAAAACATGATGTAAACTAAACTATGTGCTAATGTGCTAATCCACTAATTGTTCTTTGAATTCTGCCTCTAATAGCCTCAGAAATGAGTTGGATCTGGGCTTGGAAAGCCCAGAAATTGCCCCCAGCGGATTCACTTTAAGTGGGTCACGTGCGAGCACCGACGCGTACACATCTATTGCATTTTCAATCCATGTGTACGCGTCTGCTGCGCGTGCGCGTCGATCTCAGCATCCCAAATCCTTATTTCTTCATGGATTCTCCACTTTGCATGCTTTTCTCTTTGCTCCTTTGAACCATTCCTAGCCTTTTCAACCTCAAATCACTAATAAACGCATCAAGGCATCTAGTAGAATCAAAGGTGAATTAAAATCAACCAATTAAGGGACTAAAAAGTATGTTTTTACACTTAAGCACAACTTAGGAGAAAGTCATGAATCCATACTATTGCATTGAATAAATGTGGGAAAAGTGGCTAAAATCTACCCAAATTAAGTACAAGATGTTCCACGAAATAGTGGTGCATCAGACATACCCTCTAAAATCTGCAAAGTTCTTCGAACTTGCTGGTGTACTGTGCCACAGTCATAAACTCTTGCTTCAGCTGCATGAGTTCCAATTCCCTTGCTTCCCTCATCGACTCTAAAAAGTACTTCTTATAGAACAGAGTTTGAAACAGTTCCCATGGGATGTCCCTATTCTGCGGTTACATCAGTCGGCACTCCCCTTGCCACCAGTGTTGTGCCTTACCTAACAACTGATAGGCTGCAAACTCCAAGAAATGATTCTCTGGAACATGTTGAGCTTGCAACGTACGCTCCATGGCTTGAAACCAGTTATCTGCTTCAGTAAGATCTGTCGATCTCTTAAAACTTGGCGGGTTAACTTTCAGAAAGGTCTCTAACATCATCGGAACACCACCGCCCAAGTCATTTCCCGCACCTTCTCCATTCTCATTGCCGTTATCATTTCCATGTCCTTTTCTTTCCATAGCCTGAGCAGTCGCAGCAGCATTCGCTTACATAGCGTTTGCTAGGTGGGTCATAGCTGCCATAAATTCAACGTGGTTACCGATCGGTTGATCATCCTCACTATCTCTCTGTGTATGGGAACGATCTTGTCCATGAGTAGCCATTCAGGTTCCTGTCCACACCAAACAATCGATATCATGGTGATCAATCTCAATATCTCAAGTCTAGTGCTTCAATTATCCCAAAAAGGCACTCACAAACAAGCATGCTATGCATATCAAGTGGATAACCTAAATAGCATGAAAAAAAATTGACCCAGAGAATGCAATGAAGCACAATTGGTCCATCCTTCAGGCTCACGAGGACGAACTGCTCTGATACCATAAATGTAACACCCTGTTACCCTAAGCCTTACCTCTAGCCGTAAAGCGAAGGATAAAGAAGTGTCATGATAGTTTTAAAACTCATACAGTAATAAATATAGAATGAAATAGTAATACTAGAAGCCCGATGAGGAATAAAAATAAGAGACTACAACATAAAAATAAAAATACAATGATAACAAAAGATCCTTTGCTCTGTCACCATCCACAAACTTACCGAGATGGGTTGCGACTTGTATCTGAAAAGTAACAACAATATATGGTATGAGAACCGGAGGTTCTCAGCATGGTAACAGTACCCAATATATAAGACATAAGGTTCCGAGATGCCAAAGGCAATCCTGAACTTCACATCACAGATACACAAGCTTAACAAATTAAATAACTTAAACTCTAAGCCATAAAGAGGATTATCTAAACTTAGAGAATTTCCAACTAATTCTAATCACATCGCTGTATCTCACAACTTTCGCTAACCTAACCTCTATACGACCCATCGTTACCGCCTCCCGATGTAAAACCCGAGAGATTAGTAAATAATTAGAGAATAAATTAATTATTACTCAAGAAAATTAGAAAATGAATTTTTGTAGTTTAACATGATAGAGAAAATTAAAATAAGAATTTTGACACTATTTTAAAGAATTTGGCTCGAGATTGGGCCAAACGGGTAGAACCAACCCATTGGCCCAATACTTAATGAAGGGAGAGCCCCTTCTTCCCCATTCAGCAAAGAAGGACGCTGAAACATCCAAGGGGAAGAGAAGGGTTCCAAACCCTAACCTCCATTTCAAACCACCATATCTCTCCACTCCGAGATCCGATCGCCGCACCATTTGCACCTACGCGACCACCGCGTCGAACTCTACGAATCTATCGAAATAATTTCATTGGTAAACTTCACTTTCACCCTAGTTGCTCTACCCCTTTTTTATTTTTGAAAATTATTGGAGTGGTGGTGAGATTTTTCTTCTTTGATGTTATATGACCCGATTAGCTTAAGAAAAATATTCACTCTTGCTTATATGATGCTTGGGTAAGGTGAGGATCATAGAACTCTAGCTAATTCTTTGAGTTTGTGTATTGGGTATTAAGTCTTGGATATAGGCATGTGTGGTGATGTTAATTTAGGTATATATGTATATTGGAGTTTGATTTGTGGGCATTGGAGGCTTAATTGGAAGCTTGGGAAGCTGAATTGTGGTGAGGAAGGCTTGTGAGCTTGCCTTGAGGGTTGCCTTGGTTAATACGTAGAAATCAGCCAAGGTATGGTTTAGGTTTCACGTATTTAATATGTAATGTTCTGTGAAAACTTAGGCTAGATGACCATAGGATAGGTTGGAATACAAGTATATGGTTGATGCTTAGCACCCTTAGGGATGATTTTGATAAAAAATTGAGTATTTGTTGGATGATTGTGGTTTATGATGATAATAGGAGGCTAAGTGATGAGTTGATGATAAACAACATGATGATATGAATATATATGGAAACATGATGATATAAATACATAATGAGTAAGTGGATTGGAATCTTGTTGGTTTAAAAATGAGAAATTTATGTGTGAAATTGTGATATATTGAAGTATAATTGAATGTGGTATGAAGTGGGAGTTTTATTGCTGTGTTGGTGTGTTATAATATGTTGTTAAGCTAAATATATAGGAAGTGGGATTTATGTTTGGTTTGTAATGAAAATTGAGGTTTGAGGTGTTTGTGAAAAACTAATTTTTAGCCAAATTTCGGTGAGCCATAACTTGGCTTCCGACCCCCAAGTTATTTCAAACTTTTTCAAATGAAAATTGCGTCTATGAAGTTTACGCCGTTCAAAGAACGGATGAAAAATATTTTAAAATGAAAAAGTTATGCACATCAGAAGTTTGGAGTGCAAAGCTGAAAATTCTGCAGCATTCAGCATTTTTGCTGTTCTACATAACTCGCATACGCGACCACCTGCACGCGACGCGACCAACCGTTTCGGGTTAGGTATCTCGCGTATGCGAGCAGAATGCTTGTGCACACGAGCATAGAAAATTGTATTACCACGCGTACATGTGACCTTTTAGAAATGCACTCCCATGCGTACGCATGGCCCACGTGTACGTGTGACCCCTGTTTTCAGCAAATAAGATTTTTGTATTTTAAACATGAATTTAAACCTCTAAACCTCTATTTTCACTCTTTTACCCTTAGATCTCAGTATTAATCCTAGTAATAGGATGAAGCTAGGAAATGGTGGAAACTTGTGGGTGAAGTAAACTTTGAAATGACAAATTAAAAATGAAAAGTGCGAAGATGTGATTGAATTAGAACTTAGGAGTGAATGTTGAGACCGGCAATGACTGGTATGGTCGCTTTGGTCGAGATGGCAAGGTTTGGGGTAGGAACCCGCTTGCGTGTTAAATTGAAAATGTGTTCGGATGGCAAGTTGAGGACGGAAGTTCTCTCTCTTGTCGTGATGAGGATGTGGGGAAGGTGGAAAGGCACTCTCCTTTGTATTGTTTCCCCCACATTCTTTTCTAGTTGTAAGGTGGAAAGGCACACTCCTTTGCATCCAAAAGTATTGCTCTAAGAAAATCAACGTCTCAATGGTTATAGTTAGGATTCATATGCGATACCAGTTTAGGCTCGAGTTTATTTTAAAAAAAGGCATTAAGATCGAAAGACGAATGAACAATACGAACGGTGTTCATGAGAAATCAGTAGGAAAATCTTGTGTACGGTCAAACAGAGTTGTACCGAAATATTGGAATGCACGAGGAGAAGAACTAAGGTGCATCTCAAGAAAAAGAGTTTGAATCAAGGACCTTTGGTAGGAAGAATAGAGCGTATAGAGTCAAAGAAGTCTCAACTGATTTAGAAGAGCACGATTTGCGAATACGAACAACCCTACTCATTGCAAGACGTGATTATACCAAGACAAGCTCAAACTCATTCTAGAAGAAACAAGATTCATGCGTATAGAGAGTAAAACTGGAAAGATGATCAAGTCATTTAAGAAGAACTCCGGATAGAGTTTCAACGAAAGTTTGAAAAGAAATTTGGCACATTCCCTCTCGTATAAAGTCTCTTACCGTTCTCTTCCTTCTTCACTGTCATAATCGGTGCTTCTCACAAGGTAACACTTAGTTGGACAATTCTCTCTTTCAGTACTCTCTTCAACTCAATCCTAAGTTCTACTGATTGTAATGGTGTCTTCGCTTGTAGTGCAATCAACACTGATCCAACTTTTGGCACAAGTCTATCACAAACTCACTTTCTCTTTGAGATGGAAATTCTGGTACACCTTCAAGAGTTGTCTCAAAAACTTTGTCGTAGTAGAAATTTGGTCTCGTCTTCACACGCCTCTTAAAAATTAACAACTAAAGGTTGAATTTGCTCTATTTCTCTTCCTCGAAGTTTTACCGTCACTGGATTTCAAACAATAACTCTGCGTAGCCCTCAACACTCCTAATTCCTTAGATATAATCTAACCTGCTTCCGCTACGTCACTTTGATCCTTAACCTTCAAGAGCTTAATCGCTCCTATAAATTAACTAAATATCGCTCCGTCTCAATGACTAATGGTCTTTGACTAATCATCAACTTGGACTTCACGATTATCAACGCTTGTCATGCATTACGAATGAATATCACATATTAATGATATGCAAAGAAGTTAGAAATCTAACTGTTAGTTCGTGGTTACCTCGGGTTTGAGATTCAGATTCAGTTGCATCCCGGCGTTTCATGTGTAGACAATCTCAAGCTATATGCCCTCGCTTCCCACACTTGTAACATACACCTAGTCTGGCTCTGCATGGTCTATTCGGATGGTACTTCTTGCATCTTGGGCATCTTAAGTCTTCCAGTTGAATACTAGTTTGCCCTTTTGAATTTGGATCCAGACGGTTGTCGTTTCTTCGGTCATTGTTCCGGCGTTGAGAATGTGAAGCGACATAACAACCCTTTTTGAAGCTTTGGCTCTTAGGTGTAATCTTTCCCTTTTTCTTTGTGAAGGGTTCCTGGCGGTTACTCCTTGCTACCTCAGTTCTCCTTGAGCTTTCTCCCGTTTCCTGACCCGTGTTAACTTGCTCTAGATAACTTACTGGTACCCCCGTACTCAAAACATTATTTCCACCTTCATGTTTGTTACCACCATTATTGCCAGTCCTAGCTTGTGGTTCCATCTTATCTATCACTTGGCTAGTCATAGCAGCAACAGCACTAATGGCAGCAATAGCACTCGTCATCACGGTCACGAAATAGGTTAAACTACCTACCGGTATGGTTACCTCATTACCTCTTCGTCCCAGACCTCAATTACGCCCATGACCGCGCCCATGAGACGCCATTTGGTTCCTATTCACACCAAGCAAGTGATATCAAGGTGATCAGTCTCAATATCACAAGTCCAATGATTCAAAGACCCAAATGCATGCTCATGAACTTTATGCTATTTATATCAGTCTGATATCCTAAATAGCATATAAATACAACTCAGAGTATGCTCAGAAGTATAGTCAGTCCGTTCCTCAGGCTCTACAGGAATGAATTGCTCTGATACCATAATGTAACACCCTACCACACAGAACTTTACGCTTAAGCCGTAAAATAGAGGTGGTGTGGTATTACAACCTCTAAAATAAACTATATACATATAGCAGCAGAAAGAATATAATAAACTAGAAGTCTTGAGAAACGGGTGAAACAAAATCGTGAAAATAAAAGCGCAACACTCAGGAAACGAGATAACTTGCGTGCGAAGAAACCTAAAGATCGTAGGTATAAATAGACAAAAAGAGAGAATAGAGAATCAAGGATACAGAATAACTAGCTCCTAACTCAGCCTGCGAAGCCAAGGCTGGCCGGAGAATATTTACATACATATATACATCTTCCATCAACCCAAAATACAAAGATAAAACCTTAACACTCCTTTAACTTCTAAGAGGAACAAAATAAACAAGTTATTCGGAGAGAAAGCTAAGTGCATACATATATACATAAACTATATAGCAAAAGAAACCCAGAAACCACTCCGCTTTAGAAGTCCAAATGCCTACTGAGGAGCCTCCTGACCCGCATCTGAAAAACAGCAACACAGTACGGGGTGAGAACCAGAGGTTCTCAACATGGTAAAGGTGCCACGCATATAGTATATAAAGTCCTGGGAATGCCAGAGGCAATCCTAGAATACCGACACTCAGATTATAAAGCTTAAAATACTAAATAGAAACCATAATTTTTTTGTTAAAAATCCTTTTTCTTCCATTCTTCGAACGGCGTAAACTTCACGGACCCAATTTTCATACAAAATAAGTTTGAAATCATTTGGGGATCCGGAAGCCAAGTTATGGCTTGCTGATATTCGGCCAAAAATCGATTTTTCACAAAAGACTTCAAACCTCAATTTTCTTGGAACCTAAACTCATATCCATAATTTTATACCTAGATTCAGCACAATATCATATCATAGCACTTTAACACAACACTACATTCTTTACATCACACCACCTTCAACCAAACTTTATATTTACACAATTTCAAACCCCAATTCCTCATTTTGCATCAACAATATTATCAATAACTTTCTCAACACACATATAATCATATCATTACATCATCCATCATACATCAATATTATACAATTTTGTACCTAAATTCTTACTTTAAATAATAAGACTATGAGCAATCCACCAATTATGCACAAACAACCTTACCAACAAACTAATCATTATTCAAATACCATTTTAGCATTATAATTCCAACATAATCATAATCACCAACACATACTCGATCCATGTCTTCAACCATTATCACAAATACTATCATTCAACATGCTTAATCGTTCCAACCTATCCTATGGTCCTCTAGCCTAAGGTTTCACAGAATATTATATATTAAATATGCGAAACCTAAACCATACCTTGGCCAATTTCTGCGTATTCTCCAAGACAATCCCGCAAGACAAGCTCGCAAGCCTTCCACACCGAAGTTTAACTCTAGCACTAACCAATTTTCCAACTAAGCTTCCAATGGCTCCAAAGAGTTCATATCATACATATACACACCTAACACATATATAACATATTCATACCCAAAATTCAATACCTGATATACCAACACACAAAATTAAAGAATTAACTAGAGTTCTAGGATTCTCACCTTACTAACAGGAAAATGGGACAAGACTCAGTAGGTCCACCAAGTTAATTTGATCCAAAACACTGAAATTTAACAATTTTCAACATCTTTGCACATGAATTTTCGAAACTGAAAGTGAAAAAATTAAGGGAGAAACATGACTTTCTTACCTTTCAATGTACCGGGCTTTGTAGAGCTCGACGCCAAAGACGGGTGGCCGCAAACGGTGCAGCGATCGGAGCTCAGAGTGAAAGTTATGGAGGATTGAATTGGAACCAAGGGTTTTGTGATTTTACCTCATGTTCGTCCCCCTTTAAGTATTCTACATTCTTTGCATGTAGAAGAGAGAGAAGTGAGCTGAAGCTCACTTAAATGAGTGGATTGGTTGGGCCCAAGGGTCTGGTTCAGGCTCGATTCAACCGGTTTGGCCCGTTCGACCCAATTTTGGACCAAATTCTTTGATGATCTCTATCCTTATTTAATATAATATTCATATTTCTAATTTTTTTTATTAAAATTTAATTTATTGACTAATTATTCGCTAATTTTGCGTGATTTACATCTGCGGCAACCCTATATACCTGTGACCTTTTTTATAGATTTTGAGAGTCCCTAAAACTGGCTGTAAGATTTTACTTGTAGACCGGCAAGATTGTGAAAATGGATGTTGCTATGTGATACAGAAGTATCGCCGCCCGGAGGCAACCTGGCATGTCTTGCATTAGCCGTACAATGGAATATTTCAATGTAATTGCCGCAGAATGGAGTCATATGGAATCCCTTGTGTTTACATAATTGTCGTTCTAGTTGGTATTAATATCGGTTCTTTGCCAGAGACTCTAGTCCTATAGAGGTGGTGCAAAAGCGCCAAGAACAATGTGATTGCCGATAGGCAAGTTACTGATACGGGTAATGCTGCATTCCGGTACCGTAGCAGACTTGGTGCACTTGTAGACCAACGTAAGCATTTTACCAAGGTGACTTGTCTAAGGGATGAGGACTACAAGGTCTTCACTGAAAAAATGGCACGGGATGCTATCATATTAGAGGTCAAGAATGGGTTGCGTGTGGCTCCATATGTGAATCCACACCTTAACGGTGACGGGGTGGTGGGATAAATGATCCGGTTTGCATGCGGACAAAAGGCACTGGCAGAGGAAATGATTCTCATGTAACAAAGGGACCAAAGAGTCTAACGCTTCCATTTGTGTGGTATGTGCAATAGAAATAGAAAGATATTTGGAAGGGAAGCTTTAGCGGCAGAATAGGGATCCTTTTTTTCTTAGTTTTATTACTTTTTTAGATAGATAAGGCCCTTTTGATGTGACAGATACTTTGGATTATCATGATAAATTACTACCTGGGTAACCCACTGCAAGAGCATTAAATACTTCTGACTCAATATGTCAAGAATTTGAAATTAAAATTTGATAATGTTTGAGTAGATCTTTGCATTGCCAAACTACATGACCAAACATACTTATGGCATGGTCCATGCCTCTTTATACAACCTAATGGCAGTGAAACACCATTAGATCATGTACATTAATGCTAATTGTTTTACCATGGATAACAAGAAATAGTGGCAACAATAGCAAGAAGAAATATTCTTGATTAGATAATAACACAAAAATTTTGTTTCATGTTATCTATAGTACTAATGTGAGCATTATTTTCAAACAACAAATAAATGGAATACATAACTAAATTTAAACAAATATAGACTCCAATTAAATTAGTGCAAATTTCTTTTTTTAGTCAGCTCAGGGTCATCTAAATTGAGTGTCTACAGTTTTTAATTCTTGAAGACTCAAAATTTTTTTATATTTATAACTTTACTTTGACAAAGTAAATTAATTGAGCTCTTGCTTAGCATCCCAAATATACTTCTTTAGATGACTATGTACGATTGATCATAGTTATAAACTTCTTTTATATTCAAAAAACATAAAAGTTAATTTCTTTTTTTAAACACTTTTAACACGTAATGAAAATAATCTATAATATTTTTAAAAATAATTTTAAATATACTTTTTATATATATTTATTGTTGTTTCTAGGATAAAAATAAAATTTTTAAATTTTACCACAATAATTTTTGGTAAAAATAAATTATTTGGATAAATTAAATTTTAAAATTTTAAAATAACATATTTACAAAGACAATTTTTTAAAAAAGAATTAAATTTTTTAAAATAAACCACTTGAATATTGTACTTTTATTATTATCTAGAATAAAAGAGTACTATATTTTCTATTTTTTAAGTAAATAAAAGTGATTGTTATTAACATATTAGTACATGGTTATTTCTCGTATTTAGCTGAATTATGTTACATGATATTCTAGCTTGTAATGTTTTATTTAATATTATTTGGTATTATTAATATTATTATAAAAACTACAAAAGTAGTCTAAAACAAAATTAAAATAAAACAAATAGTTTCTATATTATTTAATTATAAAAATTAATATTAGAGTAAATAAGAAATAATGAGACGCATGGCTTCTTTACCGTTCAAAAATGTGGCTAGGTAACTCAAAAAAAATGTAACGTGAATATAAATCAATTTTGGTTCTTCGGATTTTCCTCTATTCCAATCTCACCATGCATATTATTTTCGATTTTAGGAATCATATGACTGAGTATATTACATCCATTTTATATTTATTATTACTACAAATAACCTCAATATAATCATAAAAATTTTAAACTAACTTAAATCTATTTTAATTTTATCTTTATTATTAGTTTTAGGGATTATTATTACTTTTATTTGTATTTTTACTTTAATCTTTTATCATAGATTTTCTTTATTACTATTTTTTTGTGTGTTAGAAAATGTCGGTTCACTTTTAAATACTAAAAAAAATACTATTAGTACAAATTTATGTTGTAACTTGTTTACCATTGCTATACGTTGTATTCTAATTTTAGATTCCATGAATAATCATCATTCTTTGTTTTGTTACTTTCACTCCAGAGTACTTTGCTATGATGCTCAATTATGCATCTTTTGGAGGAACCTTATTCAATTGGATTGAGAAAGTGTATAAAGATATGTTCAAATTTTATGATGAGCCCAAGATATTTTATCATGAATGTTTTTGTCTTTTTCATGTGTTATAGCTGACCAAAAATACCCAAACCAAGAGACCCAAATCCGGATTCACAACCCATTTCAGATGGACCTTCAAGCCATTGACCCAAACCACAACACACCCACCACCCATATTAGTTGGGGGGCAATTTTGGTCTAGTGGTTAGCTCACTAGTCCGCTTAAGCAAGTGTCGGAGGTTCGAATCCCGCCTTGTGCATGCAGCAACCCATTGGCCAGCGGCAAACCCTTAAATGGAGCTCAGTATCGCGACGGATTAGTCCTTAACATGTCGGGTTGGGGGATACTGTGGGAAACCAAAAAAAAAAAATATTAGCTGGGGGCAATTTTGACCTTCGATAAATATAGCAAATGATGACTTAAGCATTAGGTTAAAGTCCAACAATACACCTTTCAGTCTATATGTTCACATTATAAAGTGTTTGACATGATCTTCACTACTAGAATATTTTATTTTAAATCTGAATGTTAATACACAATGGTATACTGAAATGCCATGAAAGTATATTGCCTCACCTGGAATGCTTCCTGTAATATAGGAAACGTTTCAGGTATACCCTGTCTTTTCTTGAAAATTTGAAATATCATGTGCGAATAATTTGCTGGTTAATTATTTGTCTTTTAGTAAGCTAGTATTTGACAATGTTATCCTTGTGAAAGCTTTTGAAAGACGAGAAGGGACAGTTGCAATACACTAGCTATAACGTTAATGAGAGCCATAGAGATTGTAACTATTTTTCTTGGTTTTCCCATCATTATTATTGCAACATGTGTCATCCCATGATTCTTACTTATTAATGTTTAATAATAAAAAAATAATACTACACATTTAAATTTTTTTATTAACTAAATCTAATTAAGTAGTCTAACATAATAAAAATTAATTATAATTAATATTATTCTAAACTTTATTGTTTAACTTGGTTTAACTTAGTTCATAAAAAAAACTTAAATGTATCGCATTACTCATAATAAGATATTATAATCTACAAAATATGATTAAGAAAACGGTTTATTTATTTTGTGCTCTTAAAATACATATTATGGTTATAAAATTTATTTTTTATTAAAAATATAAATTTTTAATGTATTTATTTTATATCTAATAAATAAAAATATTTAAAATTTTTCTCTAATAATAAACATATCATGTGTCTTTATGACATATATTAAGAGTTAAACCTCAGAGTGGTCCCTGAATTTGCACTCGACCCTCAAAGTGGTCCTTAAACTTGCAATGGCCCCAATCTTATCCCCAAATTTAACACATGTGGCTCACAGTCGTCCTTGAAGCCTTTTCCAGTGACGGAAAGATGACTTGGATTGACGGATGCCACGCTGGAAGCCAGGCTGGACTCCCAAAACGACGTCGTTTTTAATTTGGCGCCCAAATTGCATTAAAACATCGTCGGTTAGTGTTTGTAGAAGGGATTTAACATGCAGTGACTACTTCTCTCTCAATCCAACACAGTCTCTTCCTCTTCTCCTTATTTTCTTCAATGGCACCACTTTGAGAGGGATTTTCGCGGGTCTTCTCTCTCAAGGAAATCAAGTATATTGTGATTATCTCCTCTCTATCGCACACGTAGTGGTCTGACGGGAAGCACTTTGATTGTTAGAGGTAACCAAAATAGAAAGGATAAATAAAATAGCTACCATCTACTCCTCTGTTTTTGTTGATAATGACTTTTTGTACATTGTTAAGTCGTTGTATATTCATTCGTTCATCGTTTTGTTATGTGGTTTTTCTGAAAATTTTTGTTAGAATTTTCTCCATATGTTGTGGTTGCATTTTTATTGATTATTTTTTGCTGTAATGTTGGTAGCTATGGATTGTAATATGCTTAAAATAGAAGTATGTAGGTTGTTTATGTATGCAGTTTATGTGTGTTCATGGATGGTTAGGGATTAGGGTTATTGTGCTTTCCTGGTTGATGGCAATTTTGATGATCATTTGTTATTTGCAGATGGGTCTCATAACTATTGTGTGTCACCATAGGGGATCCTTTGTGAGGAGTGAAGACGGTGTCGTGTCATACACCAGGAACCATATTTCAGAGATTCTGAAACTTGACCCTGATAGGCTAGATGACTTTTTCATCAGGAATTACTAGAAAGAGCTTGTGTATGATAAGGCGAAACACTGTTGGTGGTTGATTCCAAACAGACCCTTAGAGACTGGCCTAAGGGAACTTAATTCTGATGCTGAGCTCCTGAAGATGTGCTTCCTTGCTGAAAGCAACCACGAAGAGGTACATGTGTACTATGAACATAGGGTATTTATTCCAACGTACTTGGAAGAACCACCATTAAAAAAGGACAAGGAGGAGGTGGTGGTTGAAGTCCCTACCCAACCAGTTTTGCTGAGAACAGGACCAAGCTCCAGGGCTATTCCTCCAGACCCAGTTCCAACCTCATGTATCAACCGTCTGAGTACTACCGAACTCACCCAGGACGCAACCTCTACGAAAACTACCCCTGCCCTACCCAACCAAGACATGGACCATGCTGAAGCACCATCTGTAACCACCAAATCAACCCCAACCCCTAAATCCATCATTCTGACCCCAATTTCTATGGCTGCTACCCCTGCCCCACCCAACCAAGACATGAGTCATACTCAAGAACCAGTTGCAACCACCAAATCAACACCAATTCCCAAAAGTACTCCAACACTGGTGCCTAAGCCAAAACAGGGTAAGATTTTCTAACTGAAAATACCCTCAAAGAATGGGACAGAGAAGAAAAGTGTTGCTTTGAAAAAAATTGCAAAGAAAGGCGAACCAAGAATAACACTGAATAGGAGATATATAACCAGGGGTCTAGCCAAAGATCATGTGGCGAGGCAAACAACTAAGGGCAAGGGAAAGCAAGCTGATACGGTTGTGTTATCAGAATCAGACTCTTCGGACAGTTATGAAAGTGCAGAAGATAGTGCTTACAAGCCGGAGCTGAGGAAAGTTCCAGTGATGAAGAGGTCACCAATACAATACTGTAAGGTAAAAGGAAAGAGGTAAACAAGAAGCATCCTAAAAAAGTTAAACTCAGTAAATTGTGGAAGGAGATACTAGAAGCTGATGATGGATTAGTACTTGAGGATGATTCCGATGAAGATGATGAGTTCTTTTTTGGACAACCGGCAAACCATAGTCCTGATATTGGGGGTTATGATGCTCATGATGAATATCATGATGAGTCAGTGGTGGACGAAATTGTAATTCATACTTAAATTGTTGTTTGAAATTGATTCCCAGGTAATGGCCCCAAAAACTTGGTGCTCAATACCATGGTCTAAACATAATTTCACAACTTTGCTCAACTAACCAGCAAGTGTAGTGGGTCGTCCAAGTAATAAACCTTATGTGAGTAAGGGTCGATCCCACAGAGATTGTTGGTATAAAGCAAGCTATGGTCATCATGTAAATCTCAGTCAGGCGGATAATAAATGGTGATAGAGTTTTTGAATAATAATAGTAAATAAACAAAAAATAAAGATAGAAATGTAAATCATTGATGGGAAATTCAGATAGGCGTATGAAGATGCTGTGCTCCTTCTGAATCTCTGCTTTCCTACTGCCTTCATCCAATCCTTCTTACTCCTTTCCATGGCAAGCTGTATGTAGGGCATCACCGTTGCAATGGCTACATCCCATCCTCTCAGTGAAAAAGGTCCAAATGCTCTGTCACGGCACGGCTAATCATCTATCAGTTCTCGATCATGTCAGAATAGAATCCCTTGATTCTTTTGCGTTTGTCATCACGCCCAACAATCGCGAGTTTGAAGCTCGTCACAGTCATTCAATCCCGGAATCCTACTCGGAATACCACAGACAAGGTTTAGACTTTCCGGATTCTCATGAATGCCGCCATCAATTCTAGCTTATACCACGAATACTCTGATCTCACGGAATGGAAGGCTCGGTTGTCAGGCGAGGGCAACCATGCGTCGTGCATCAGGAATCCAAGAGATACACACTCTAGCTTTTGCTTGTAGAACGGAAGTGGTTGTCAAGCACGCGTTCATAGGGACGGATGATGATGAGTGTCACGAATCATCACATCCATCAGGTTGAAGTACGAGTAGTATCTTAGAACAGAAATAAGATTGAAATTGAATAAAAGGTAGTAGTAATTGCATTAAAACTTGAGGAACAGCAGAGCTCCACACCCTTAATCTATGGTGTGTAGAAACTCCACCGTTGGAAATACATAAGTGATGAACGTTCAGGCATGGCCGAATGGCCAGCCCCCAAAACGTGATCAATAGTCTCCTAAGATGAATAATGGAATAAAATCGAGACCAAAGATGTAACGTGGTCAAAAGACATCTAATACAATAGTAAAATGTCCTATTTATACTAGACTAGCTACTAGGGTTTACAGAAGTAAGTGATTGATGCAGAAATCCACTTCTGGGGCCCACTTGGTGTGTGCTTGGGCTGAGCTTGAGTTTTACACGTGCAGAGGCTTCTTTTGGAGTTGAACGCGAAGTTGTAATGTGTTTTTGGCGTTCAACTCCTGTTCGTGACGTGTTTTTGGCGTTTGACTCCAGAATGCAGCATGAAACTGGCGTTGAGCGCCAGTTTACGTTGTCTAATCTCGATTAAAGTATGAACTATTATATATTTCTGGAAAGCTCTGAATGTCTAATTTCCAACGCCGTTAAGAGCGCACCATTTAGAGTTCTGTAGCTCCAAAAAATCCTTTTCGAGTGTAGGGAGGTCAGAATCCAACAGCATCAGCAGTCCTTTGTCAGCCTTTTATCAGAGTTTTGCTCAGGTCCCTCAATTTCAGCCAGAAATTACCTGAAATCACAGAAAAACACACAAACTCATAGTAAAGTCCAGAAATGTGAATTTAGCATAAAAACTAATGAAAACATCCCTAAAAGTAACTATATCCTATTAAAAACTACCTAAAAACAATGCCAAAAAGCGTATAAATTATCCGCTCATCACAACACCAAACTTAAATTGTTGCTTGTCCCCAAACAACTGAAAATCAATTAGGATAAAAATAAGTGAATATACTATAAATCCCAAAATATCAATGAATATTAATTCTAATTAGATGGGCGGAACTTGTAGCTTTTTGCTTCTGAACAGTTTTGGCATCTCACTTTCTCCTTTGAAGTTTAGAATGATTGGCATCTAAAGGAACTTAGAATTTCAGATAGTGTTATTGATTCTCCTAGTTAAGTATGTTGATTCTTGAACACAGCTACTTTTATGAGTCTTGGCCGTGGCCCTAAGCACTTTGTTTTCCAGTATTACCACCAGATACATAAATGCCACAAACACATAACTGGGTGAACCTTTTCAGATTGTGACTCAGTTTTGCTAAAGTCCCCAGTTAGAGGTGTCCAGAGTTCTTAAGCACACTCTTTTTGCTTTGGATCACGACTTTAACTACTCAGTCTCAAGCTTTTCACTTGGACCTGCATGCCACAAGCACATGGTTAGGGACAACTTGATTTAGCCGCTTAGGCCTGGATTTTATTTCCTTGGGCCTTCCTATCCATTGATGCTCAAAGCCTTGGATCCTTACCCTTGCCTTTTGGTTTTAAGAGCTATTGGCTTTTTTTGCTTGCTTTTTTTCTTTTTCTTTCTAATAATTTTTTTTCACCATTTTTTTTGCAAGCTTTTGCTTTTTCACTGCTTTTTCTTGCTTCAAGAATCAATTTTCATGATTTTTCAGATTGTCAATAACATTCTCTTTGTTCACCATTCTTTCAAGAGCCAACAATTTTAACATTCATAAACAACAAGATCAAAATTATGCACTGTTCAAGCATTCATTCAGAAAACAAAAAGTATTATCACCACATCAATATAATTAAACTAAATTCAAGGATAATTTCGAAATTCATGTACTTCTTGTTCTTTTGAATTAGAAACATTTTTCATTTAAGAGAGGTGAAGGATTTATGGAATTATTCATAGCCTTAAGACATAGTTACTCAATACTAATGATCATGAGGTAGAGACACAAAACATAAACACACATATAGCATAAAAATCGAAAAACAGAGATAAGAACAAGGAAGTTAAGGAATGAGTCCACCTTAGTGAGGGTGGCACCTTTTTGAAGGACTAATGGTGCTTTTTGAGCTCCTTTATGTCTCTTCCTTGCCTCTGTTGCTTGATCCCTAGTGATTTTGGTGCTCTTATTCTTAGTTGCTCCCAATAGTTGTGTGGAGGAAAATGTATCCCCTGAGGTATCTCAGGAATTTCTTGATGAGGGAATTCCTCATGCTCTCTTGATGTGCACTCAAATGCTCTTCTACTGAGCTATGGACCCTTGAGATGAATCTCTCCATCTCCCATGACTCGGAGGTGAAAAAATTTTTTGTCTTTCCCTTTTCTATCTTTTTTTTTTTTTTGAGGTTTCTCTAGCCTTAGGTTCCATTAATGGTTATGGAAAAACAAAAAAGCTATGCTTTTACCACACCAAACTTAGAATGTTGCTCGCCCTTGAGCAAAGAAGAAAGAATGGAAGGAGAAGAAAATATAGAGGAGAGTGAGAGATGTGTATGTTTCGGCCATATGGGTGGGATTGGGTGAGGAAGAGATGGATGGATGTGAGTGGTGAAGAGGTGATGGGGAGGAGAGATTGAGGTGATTGGTGAAGAAGAGAGAAGGTGAGTTGAGGTAGGTGAGGATCCTGTGGGGTCCACAGATCCTAAGGTGTCAAGGATTTTCATCCCTGCACCAATGAGGCATGTAAAATGCCCTCTGCATGCAATCCTGGCGTTTAACGCCAGATTGGTGCTTGTTTCTGGCGTTAAACGCCAGCTCTAAGCTTGTTCTGGGCGTTTAACGCCCATCTGCAGCATGTTTCTGGCGTTGAACGCCAGCTTTCCTCAATGTGCAATCCTGGCCTTTAAACGCCAGATTGGTGCATGTTTCTGGTGTTCAGCGCCAGATCCATGCTCTGTTCTGGCGTTGAACGCCAGCCAGATGCTCCTTACTGGCATTTAAACGCCAGTAAGTCCTTCCTCCAGGGTGTGATTTTTCTTCTGCTATTTTTGATTCTGTTTTTAATTTTAGTATTTTTTTGTGACTCCACATGATCATGAACCTAATAAACATAAAAGAACAATAAAAAGAAAAATAAAATTAGATAAATAAAAATTGGGTTGCCTCCCAATAAGCGCTTCTTTAATGTCAATAGCTTGACAGTGGGCTCTCATGGAGCCACACAAGTGATCAGGTCAATGTTGTAGACTCCCAACACCAAACTTAGAGTTTGGATGTGGGGATTCAACACCAAACTTAGAGTTTGGCTGTGGCCTTCCAAAACCAAACTTAGAGCTTGATTGTGGAGGTTTTGTTTGACTCCGTACTGAGAGAAGCTTTTCATGCTTCCTCTCCATGTATACAGAAGAACATCCTTGAGTCTTAAACAAAGGTAGTCCCCATTCAATTGAAGGACTAATTCTCCTCTATTAACATCTATCATAGCTCCTGCTGTGGCTAGAAAAGGTCTTCCTAGGATGATACATTCATCCTCCTCCTTCCTAGTGTCTAAGATTATGAAATCAGTAGGGATGTAAAGGCCTTTAACCTTCACTAACATGTCCTCTACTAATTCATAAGATTGTCTTACTGACTTGTCTGCCATTTGTAATTAGAATATGGCAGGTTGTACCTTAATGATCCCCAGCTTCTTTATTACAGAGAGTGGCATAAGATTTATACCTGACCCCAGGTCACACAGAGCTTTTTCAAAGATCATGGTGCCTATGGTGCAGGGTATTATAAATTTGCCAGGATCTTGTCTCTTTTGAGGTAAAGTTTGCTAAACCCATGTATCTAGTTCACTAATGAGCAAGGGAGGTTCAACTTCCCAAGTCTCATTACCAAATAACTTGGCATTCAGCTTCATGATAGCTCCTAAATATTGAGCAACTTGCTCTCCAGTTACATCTTCATCCTCTTCAGAGGAAGAATAGTCTTCAGAGCTCATGAATGGCAGAAGGAGGTTTAATGGAATCTCTATGGTCTCTATATGAGTTTCAGATTCCTTTGGGTCCTCAATAGGGAACTCCTTCTTGCTTGAGAGACGTCCCATGAGGTATTCCTTATTGGGATTTACGTCCTCTCCTTCCTCTCTAGGTTCGGCCATGTTGATTATATCAATGGCCTTGCACTCTCTTTTTGGATTTTCTTCAGTATTGCTTGGGAGAGTACTATGAGGAGTTTCAATGATTTTCTTACTCAGCTGGTCCACTTGTGCCTCCAAATTTCTGATGGAGGACCTTGTCTCACTCATGAAACTTAAAGTGGCCTTAGACAGATCAGAGACTAAATTTGCTAAGCTAGAAGTACTCTGCTCAGAATTCTCTGTCTGTTGCTGAGAAGATGATGGATAAGGCTTGATATTACTGAGCCTATTTCTTCCACCATTATTAAAGCCTTGTTGAGGCTTTTGTTGATCCTTCCATGAGAAATTTGGATGATTTCTCCATAATGAATTATAGGTGTTTCTATAAGGTTCACCCATATAATTTACCTCTGCTATTGTAAGGTTCTCAGGATCATAAGCTTCTTCTTAGATGCCTCTTTAGTACTGTTGGATGCATTTTGCCATCCATTCAGACTTTGAGAAATCATGTTGACTTGCTGAGTCAACATTTTGTTCTGAGCCAATATGGCATTCAGAGCATCAATTTCAAGAACTCCCTTCCTTTGAGGCGTCCCATTATTCACGAAATTCCTCTCAGAAGTGTACATGAACTGGTTATTTGCAACCATGTCAATAAGTTCTTGAGCTTCTGCAGGCGTTTTTTTTAAGGTGAATGGATCCACCGGCAGAATAGTCCAGTGACATCTTAGAGAACTCAGATAGACCATAATAGAATATATCTATCATGGTCCATTCTGAAAACATGTCAAAAGGACATCTTTTGGTCATCTGCTTGTATCTTTCCCAAGCTTCATAGAGGGATTCACCATCTTTTTGTTTGAAGGTCTGAACATCCACTCTAAGCTTGCTCAGCTTTTGAGGAGGAAAGAATTTAGCCAAGAAGGTCGTGACCAGCTTATCCCAGGAGTCCAGGCTATCTTTAGGTTGAGAGTCCAACCATGCTCTAGCTCTGTCTTTTACAGCAAAAGGGAAAAACATGAGCCTGTAGACTTCAGGATCTACTCTATTAGTCTTAACAGTCTCACAGATCTGCAAGAACTTAGTTAAGAACTAGTAGGGATCTTCTGATGGAAGTCCATGAAACTTGCAGTTCTATTGCATTAGAGCAACTAATTGAGGTTTCAGTTCAAAATTGTTTGCTCCAATGGCAGGAATTGAGATGCTTATTCCATCAAACTTGGATGTAGGTGCAGTATAATCACCAAGCATCCTTCTTGCATTATTGTTGTTGGGTTCGGCTGCCATCTCCTTTTCTTGTTCAAAAATTTCAGCAAGGTTGTCTCTGGATTGTTGTAATTTAGCTTCTCTTAGTTTCCTCTTCAAAGTCCTTTCAGGTTCTGGATCAGCTTCAACAAGAATGCCTTTTTCCTTGTTCCTACTCATATGAAAGAGAACAGAATAGAAAAAGAAGAGGAATCCTCTATGTCACAGTAAAGAGGTTCCTTATTGTTAGTAGAAGAAGAAGGGAATAAAGAAAGGAGAATTCAAACACAAGGGTGAGGATAGGGGCAGAGATTTGAGATGAAGAGAAGTGTTAGTAAATGAATGAATAAATAGAATAAGATGAGAGATAGAAGTTTTCGAAAATAATTTTGAAAAGGAGTTAATGATTTTCGAAAATTAAGATAAGAAATAAAATTAAAATTACAATTTAAAACAATTAATTAATTAAAAAGAATTTTTGAAAAAGAGGGAGGTATTTTCGAAAATTAGAGAGAGAAAAGTTGTTAGGTGATTTTGAAAAAGATAAGAAACAAACAAAAAGTCAAATAGTTAGTTGAAAAAGATTTGAAAATTAATTTTAAAAAGATAAGATAAGAGGTTAAAAGAGATATTTTAAAATCAAATTTTTGAAAAAGATAAAATTTTGAAAAAGATATGATATAAAAGATAAGATAAAAAGATATGATTAAAAAAATATGGTTAGAAAAGATTTAATTTTTTAACATTAAAATTAATTACTTGACTAACAAGAAACTAAAAGATAAGATTCTAGAATTTAAAGATTGAACCTTTCTTAACAAGAAAGTAACAAACTTCAAATTTTTGAATCAATCACATTAATTGTTAGCATAATTTTTGAAAATAAAGAAAAAATTAAGAAAAAGATTTTTGAAAAATATTTTAAAGAATTTTTGAAAATTAATAAGAAAAATGAAAAAGATTTGATTTTTGAAAAAGTTTTGAAAAAGATAAGATTTTTAAAATTGAAAATTTGACTTGACTTACAAGAAATAACTAATTTTAAAAATTTCTGACTAAGTCAACCCAAATTTTCGAAATTTTGAGAGAAAAAAGGAAAAGATATTTTTTTGATTTTTTAATTTTTAATTATGAGAGAGAAAAACATAAAAAAATGACTCACAACATGAAAATTATGAATCAAAACACATGATGCATGCAAGAACACTATGAATGTCAAGATGAACACGAAGAACACTTTGAAGATCATGATGAACATCAAGAACATATTCTTGAAAACTTTTTGATGCAAAGAAAACATGCAAGATACCAAACTTAGAAATTTGCAATGCACAAATGCATATGAAAAACAACAAAAAACACAAAACAAGAAATTATCAAGATCAAACAAGTAAACTTACCAAGAACAACTTGAAGATCATGAAGAACACTATGAATGCATGAATTTTTTCGAAAAATGCAAGAACAATATGAATATGCAATTGACACCAAACTTAAAACATGACATAAGACTCAAACAAGAAACACAAAAATATTTTTTATTTTTATAATTTTATTATTTTTTTTATTTTATTTTATATTTTTCAAAAAACATATAGGAAAAAGGAAGTAATGAATTCAAAGTCCTCAATCAAAATCCCAGGAATCATACCAGGTTAGTCTAAAGCTTGATGGCCAGCCAAGCTTCAGCATACCATTTTGAAACTCTAGAATTCATTCTTAAAAAACTCTGAAGGATTTTTTGAAAATAGAGGGAGAAAATTTTTTAAAAGATTTTTGAAAAAAAAATAATATTTTTGAAAATAAATGAAAAGAAAATTACCTAATCTGAGCAACAAGATGAACCGTCAGTTGTCCAAACTCGAACAATCCCCGGCAACGGCGCCAAAAATTGGTGGACGAAATTGTGATTCATACTTAAATTGTTGCTCAAAATTGATTCCGAGGTAATGGCCCCAAAAACTTGGTGCTCAATATCATGGTCTAAACATAATTTCACAACTTCGCTCAACTAACCAGCAAGTGTACTAGGTCGTCCAAGTAATAAACCTTACGTGAGTAAGGGTCGATCCCACAGAGATTGTTGGTATGAAGCAAGCTATGGTCATCTTGTAAATCTCAGTCAGGCGGATAATAAATGGTGATAGAGTTTTCGAATAATAATAGTAAATAAACAGAAAATAAAGATAGAAATACTTATGTAAATTATTGATGGGAAATTCAGATAGGCGTATGAAGATGTTGTACATCTTCTGAATCTCTGCTTTCCTACTGCCTTCATCCAATCCTTCTTACTGCTTTTCATGGCAAGCTGTATGTAGGGCATCACCGTTGTCAATGGCTACATCCCATCCTCTCAGTGAAAAAGGTCCAAATGCTCTGTCACGGCACGACTAATCATCTGTTGGTTCTCAATCATGTCGGAATAGAATCCCTTGATTCTTTTGCGTTTGTTATCACGCCCAACAATCGTGAGTTTGAAGCTCGTCACAGTCATTCAATCCCGGAATCCTACTCGGAATACCATAGACAAGGATTAGACTTTCCGAATTCTCATGAATGCCGCCATCAATTCTAGCTTATACCACGAAGACTCTGATCTCACGGAATGGAAGGCTTGGTTGTCAGGCGAGGGCAACCATGCATCGTGCATCAGGAATCCAAAAGATACACACTCTAGCTTTCGCTTGTAGAACGGAAGTGGTTGTCAGGCACGCGTTCATAGGGACGGATGATGATGAGTGTCACGGATCATCACATCCATCAGGTTGAAGTACGAGTAGTAACTTAGAATAGAAATAAGATTGAAATTGAATAAAAGGTAGTAGTAATTGCATTAAAACTCAAGGTACAGCAGAGCTCCACACCCTTAATCTATGGTATGTAGAAACTCCACCGTTGGAAATACATAAGTGATGAAGGTTCAGGCATGGCCGAATGGCCAGCCCCCAAAATGTGATCAATAGTCTCCTAAGATGAATAATGGAATAAAACCGAGACCAAAGATGTAACGTGGTCAAAAGACGTCTAATACAATAGTAAAATATCCTATTTATACTAGACTAGCTACTAGGGTTTACAGAAGTAAGTGATTGATGCAGAAATCCACTTCCGGGGCCCACTTGATGTGTGCTTGGGATGAGCTTGAGCTTTACATGTGCAGAGGCTTCTTTTGGAGTTGAACGCCAAGTTGTAATGTGTTTTTGGCGTTCAACTCTGGTTCGTGACGTGTTTCTGGCGTTTGACTCCAGAATGCAACATGAAACTGGCGTTGAGCGCCAGTTTACATCATCTAATCTCGAATAAAGTATGAACTATTATATATTGATGAAAAGCTCTAGATGTCTAATTTCCAACGCCGTTGAGAGCGTGCCATTTGAAGTTTTGTAGCTCCAGAAAATCCATTTTGAGTGCAGGAAGGTCAGAATCCAACAACATTAGCAGTCCTTTGTCAGCCTTTTATCAGAGTTTTGCTCAGGTCCCTCAATTTCAGCTAGAAATTACCTGAAATCATAGAAAAACACACAAAATCATAGTAAAGTCCAGAAATGTGAATTTAGCATAAAACTAATGAAAACATCCCTAAAAGTAACTATATCCTATTAAAAACTACCTAAAAACAATGCCAAAAAGTGTATCAATTATCCGCTCATCAGTTAGATGGGGCAGATTTTTGGCTTTCCAAAGAAATGAAGACACCCCCCAACTCAGAGGATGAATTTGTTGAAGTTGTGGATGACGACGCATTTCCTCTTTTCAGAGAAAGAACAAGGTTCGGGGAACTTTGATTAGAGGTAGGGATGAAATTCAACACGAAGATGGATTTTTAAGGAGGCTGTGAGAGAGTATTGCATCCAAGAAGGTAGGAGAGTTAGATTCAAGAAAAATGATAAAATACGATGCAGGGCTTTATGTAAGGTTGAGGATTGTCCATGGGTTATCTATACCTCAAAGGATAGTGAGAGTGTTTGCTGGCAAGTTAAAACCTTCAATGATGATCATACTTGCCCAAGGGAGACAAAAAATAGATTAGCTAACAGAGGGTGGTTAGTTAGCAAGTTGGTGAAGAAGCTTAGGAAATTTCCAAATCTGAAGCACTCTGAAGCTTTAACATACTTTAAAAGTAAATGTGACTTGGAGTTGAACAAGTCTTCCCTGACAAGAGCACTCAGAGATGCAAGGCACATTGTGTATGATGATGCTGTTGCACAATATGGGATGGTGATAGATTATGGTGAGACTCTCCTGAAGTGTGACCCTGGTTCTACTATGTGCATCACAACAATTCCTCATCCCAACCACCAAGAAGAGCCCACTTTTGACAAGATGTATATTTGTCTCGATGGATGCAAGAAGGGATTTAAGGCGGGACGCAGACCTTTAATTGGACTTGATGGAGCATTCCTGAAAACCAGATTTGGTGGACAAATCTTGGCAGCCATTGGACATGACGCCAATAATCACATTTACGTAATTGCATATGCCATTATACCAGTGGAGAACACAGATAATTGGAGGTGGTTCCTTGAGCTGTTGCATGATGATCTAGGGAGCTGCACCCAAAATAGATGCTGTTTCATTTCGGACATGCAAAAGGTAACGACAAATTTGTTATTTACTAGTTATTGTAATTTAGAAATGGTTGAACTCTTTAGGATGATGTATTTTTTGTCGCCATGTCCTGCTTTCATGATTCTGTTTCAATATGCACTGGTTTGTTTCAGACATTGTTGTTGCCATGTTTTGCTTTCATGCTTCTGTTTCAATATGCCTGTATTAATAGAATGGAATATGAGTAGAACTTACTATCTCATGGGGACGAGTTTACTGTCTCTTACGTAAGTTTAGGGACTAATTTTATCTCATTTATGTATATGTAGGGACTAAGTTTATGTCACTTATGTGAGGGACCATGTTAGGTCCCGATATTGTAAGTTAATAATTTTTGTATTTTCCTGCAGGAACTAATCACAGCTGTCCAGGAGGTCTTCCCTAATGTCCACCACAGATTTTGTGTATGGCACTTGTGGAGAAACGTCAATAAGTAGTGGAAAGACAACGAATTCAGAGGATTACTGTGAGAGTGTGCAAGATCTACCACTCAAGAGGGATTCGTTGATGGTATGATGAAAATTCAGAGAGCTAAGAAAGAAGCCTGGGAGTACCTTGCCAAATGGTGAAGAGATGCATGGAGTCGGGCTTTCTTCCCTACCCAATCAAAATGTGACAACATCTGTAACAACGCTTGCAAAGTATTTAATGCAATAATCAAGGAAGCAAGGGCTAAACCAATTCACACTACTCGAGGAAGTTAGAATATATATCATGAGGATGACAGCTCGAAACAAAATGAAATTCAAGAATCGTGTTGGGTTACTACCCCCTGTTCAACGTAGCTGCTTGGAAAAGATCAGGAATGCTTCAAAGAATTGGGTGCCAATGTGGTCCGCAGATGCGGACTATGAACAATTCGAGGTACATGGGTGGCCAACAAACATGATAGTGAACTTGGAAAAGGGAATATGCACCTGTGGACTTTGGCAACTAAGTGGTATTACTTTAATTGTCATTACCGTTCCAATAGTTATTCTGATATTGTAATTGTTTTTCTTAATTTATTGTGGATTGCTGGTGCACGAAATTACAATCACACTTTTACAATCCGCACAACTAACTAGCAAGTGCACTGGGTCGTCCAAGTAATACCTTATGTGAGTAAGGGTCGAATCCCACGGAGATTGTTGGTTTGAAGCGAGCTATGGTTATCTTATTATTTTTAGTCAGGATACCAACAACAGTGTTTTTTTAAGTTCAATTAAAAAGTGAAAGGGCATAAAATAAATAATTGTTACTAAATAATGGAGAATATATTGGAGTTTTGGAGATGCTTTGTCTTCTAAATTTTTGTAACATAATGCTTCCTCACTTTCATAAACGTAAAGCTCCTTCCATGGCAAGCTGTATGTAGGGTGTCACCGTTGTCAATGGCTACTTCCCATCCTCTCAGTGAAAATAGTCCAAATGCTCTGTCACAGCACGGCTAATCATCTGTTGGTTCTCGATCATGTCGGAATAAGATCCATTGATCCTTTTGCGTCTGTCACTACGCCCAACACTCGCGAGTTTGAAGTTTGTCACAGTCATCCAATCCCAGAATCCTACTCGGAATACCACAGACAAGGTTTAGACTTTCCAGATCCTCATGAATGCCGCCAACAATTCTAGCTTATACCACGAAGATTCTGATTAAGGAATCTAAGAGATACTCATTCAATCTAATGTAGAACAGAGGTAGTTTCCAGGAACACGTTCATGGATTGAGGAAGGTGATGAGTGTCACGGATCATCACCTTCTTCATAGTGAAGCGCGAATGACCATCTTAGATAGGAACAAGCATGTTTGAATGGAAAACAGAAATAATTGCATTAATTCATCGAGACGTTGCAGAGCTCCTCACCCCCAACAGTGGAGTTTAGAGACTCATG
Source organism: Arachis hypogaea (assembly GCF_003086295.3). Lineage (NCBI taxonomy): Eukaryota > Viridiplantae > Streptophyta > Magnoliopsida > Fabales > Fabaceae > Arachis > Arachis hypogaea. The sequence goes on from NC_092037.1 coordinate 38,252,219, forward strand.
CCGTCAAAGAGTATAAAATTCAGATCTAAAAAATGTCATGAGATACAAAATAAGTCTCTAAAAGTTGTTTAAATACTAAACTAGTAACCTAGGTTTACAGAAAATGAGTAAACTAAGATTGATAGTGCAGAAATCCACTTCTGGGGCCCACTTGGTGTGTGCTGGGACTGAGACTTAAGCGTCTCACGTGCCTGGGCTTTTTCTGGAGTTGAACGCCAGGTTGTAACCTGTTTCTGGCGTTGAACTCCAACTTGCAACCCGTTTCTGGCGCTGAACTCTAGACTGCAACATGGAACTGGTGTTGAACGCCAGTTTACGTCATTTATCTTCGTGCAAAGTATGGACTATTATATATTTCTGGAAAACCCTGAATGTCTACTTTCTAACCCTATTAAGAGCGTGCCAATTGGATTCCTGTAGCTCCAAAAAATCCATTCCGAGTGCAGGGATGTCAGAATCCAACAGCATCAGCAGTCCTTTTTCAGCATGAATCAGATTTTTCCTCAGTTCCCTCAATTTCAGCCAGAAAATACCTGAAATCATAGAAAAACACACAAACTCATAGAAAAGTCTAGAAATATAATTTTTGCCTAAAAACTAATAAAAATCTACTAAAAACTAACTAAAACATACTAAAATCTACATGAAATTACCCCCAAAAAGCGTATAAAATATCCGCTCATCACAACACCAAACTTAAAATGTTGCTTGCCCCCAAGCAACTAGATAAATAAAATAGGATAAAAAGAAATTAAGAAGCAATGATATCTCAGAGTTTTAAGTGAAGCTCGGATTCCAATTAGATGAGCGGGACTAGTAGCTTTTTGCTTCTGAATAGTCTTGGCATCTCACTTTATCCTTTGAAATTCAGAATGATTGGCATCCATAGGAATTCAGAATTCAGATAGTATTATTGATTCTCCTACTTTAGTATGTTGATTCTTGAACACAGTTACTTTATGAGTCTTGGCCGTGGCCCTAAGCACTTTGTTTTCCAGTATTACCACCGGATACATAAATGCCACAGACACATAACTGGGTGAACCTTTTTCAGATTGTGACTTAGCTTTGCTAGAGTCCCCAATTAGAGGTGTCCAGAGTTCTTAAGCACACTCTTTTACTTTGGATCACGACTTTAACCACTCAGTCTCAAGCTTTTCACTTAGACCTGCATGCCACAAGCACATGGTTAGGGACAGCTTGATTTAGCCGCTTAGGCCTGAATTTATTTCCTTGGGCCCTCCTATCCATTGATGCTCAAAGCCTTGGATCCTTTTCACCCTTGCCTTTTGGTTTAAAGGGCTATTGGCTTTTTCTACCTTTTTTGCTTTTTTTTTTCCGTAAACTTTTTTTTCACTGCTTTTTCTTGCTTTAAGAATCAATTTCATGATTTTTCAGATCATTAATAACATTTCTCTTGTTCATCATTCTTTCAGGAGCCAACAATTTTAACATTCATAAAATTCAATATCAAAAATATGCACTGTTCAGGCATTCATTCAGAAGACAAAAAGTATTGCCACCACATCTAAGTAATTAGAATTTTTCTTATTAAGAACTCGAAAAAATATTGCCTCTTTATTCTAAAAATCTACTATTTTATTCATGTTTGATGATAATGAGAAAAATAAATTATAGCTTAATTGGAAATAAAATCAAAATAGATATACTAATTACTACTACTCATGTATAACTTCTAAGGTAAATTCCTATAAGAACAACTATCACAGAGTTAAGTTTAAGATTAGGACTCAACAACCTTTGGTTTGGGAGATGATGGGTGCTCCTTCAACTTGTGGGGTGTCTGGTCCTTCAAGAGACAGCTTCTGGCACTTCAGCTCCTATATCTCTGGATATTCGTCTTCTTTTAGATCGAATTTAACTTGCGGGATCACTGATCTTAGACCCATTATTTTGTGGTAATGGTCTGCATGTTCTTTGGTTAAGAACTTCTCTTAATTCCAAAGTGATTTTGGAATATTCTCTTTCTTGCATCTTGAAGTAGTTTGTTTTCCCTTAGGTGCCATGATCTTGATGAGTTTTAGCTCAGTGATCATGGAAAAACACACCAAACTTAGAGGTTTGCTTGTCCTCAAGCAAAAGAAAGGAAATGAGAGGAATAGAAGGAGAGGCAATTTCGAAAATTCAAAAGATGTGATGAGATTTTGAAAAAGATTTGAGAAGAAATTAAAAAGTTTTGAAAAGAATTCAAAAAGATAATTGAGTTTTGAAAAAGGTTTGAAAAGATATTGAAGAAAAATTAAGAAACATGTTTAGGATTAAAAATTTTTGGAATTGAAGTTGAAAGATGAGAGTTTGTAAAATGTTTATGCAAGAAATCATGAATTGAAACATGAAAAATAGAAAAAATTTGAAGTGAAAAACGAATTTACCTCCTCCCCACAATCCTGGCGTTAAACGCCCAACCACTGCATGTTTTGGGCGTTTAACGCCCAATTGTAGCTTCTCCTGGGCGTTCAATGCCCAGCTGTTGCTTCTAGCTGGCATTTGAATGCCATAAACTCCTTTGTCACTGGGCATTTTTCTGAACGCCCAGAACGCTATAAATCTGGCGTTAAACACCCAGAAGGTGCTTTTTTCTGGCGTTCAATGCCCAGACGATGCTTCTTTCTGGCGTTTAACGCCCAATTGGCTATCTCTACTGGCGTTGAACGCCCAGTAGATGCTTCTTTTGGGCGTTCAACTACCAAAACAGCTCTTACTGGCCTTTTTGCACCAGTGAGCTTCTTTTTGCTGTTTTATCCTCTGAATCTTTCTGTAACTCTGTGAACTCAAGCAATTGCTATTTTACCTTGAAGATAATTGACATAAACCTGTAAAAATTAATTAATTAACAAATAAGCTTTGTAAATGGCTGAGTTGCCTCCCAGCAAGCGCTTCTTTATTGCCTTTAGTTGGGCTATTACTGAGCTTTAATCAAGTCTCAATTTTGAGCATTCTTGCTCAAAATTTTTTTCAAGATAATGTTTGACTCTCTGTCCATTAACAATGAACTTTTTGTTAGAATCATTATCCTGAAGCTCCACGTATCCATATGGTGACACACTTGTAATCACATATGGACCTTTCCACCGGGATTTCAATTTCCCGGAGAATAATCTGAGCCTAGAATTAAATAGCAGAACTTTCTGCCCTGGCTCAAAGACTCTGGATGACAGTTTCTTATCATGTCATCTTTTTGCTTTCTCTTTGTAAATTTTTGCATTTTCGAAAGCATTGAGTCTGAATTCTTCTAGCTCATTTAACTGGAGCAATCGTTTTTCTCCAGCTAACTTGGCATCAAGGTTTAGGAATCTGGTTACCCAATAGGCCTTCTGTTCCAGTTCCACTGGCAAGTGACAGGCTTTTCCATACACCAGCTGGTATGGAGAAGTTCCTATAGGTGTCTTGAATGCTGTTCTGTATGCCCACAGAGCATCATCCAAGCTTCTTGCCCAATCCCTTCTACGGTTAATCACAGTCCATTCCAGAATTCTTTTAAGTTCTCTATTAGAGACTTCAGCTTGCCCATTTTTCTGTGGATGATATGGCGTAGCTACCTTGTGGCTAACTCCATATCGAACCAAAGTAGATTAAAACTGTTTATTGTAAAAATGAGTGCCCCAATCACTGATTAGTACTCTAGGGATACCAAATCTGTTGAAGATATGTTTCTAGAGGAATTTCAGCACTTTCTTAGTATCATTAGTGGGTGTTGCAATAGCTTCCACCTATTTGGATACATAATCCACTGCCACCAGAATATAAATGTTTGAGTATGATGGTGGGAAAGGTCCCATGAAGTAAATACCCCATACATCAAACAACTCAATCTCCAAGATCCCTTGTTGAGGCATGGCATAACTGTGAGGCAGATTGCCAGATCTTTGGCAACTGTCACAATTAAGTACAAACACTTGGGAGTCTTTATAGAGAGTAGGCCAGTAGAAGCCACATTAGAGTACTCTTGTAGCTGTTCGCTCACTTCCAAAATGTCCTCCATACTGTGATCCATGGCAGTGCCATAGGATCTTCTGTGCTTCTTCTTTAGGCACACATATACGGATTACTCCGTCTGCACATCTCTTGAAGAGATATGGTTCATCCCAAAGATAGTACTTTGCATCCGTGATCAATTTCTTTGTTTGCTGCCTACTGTACTCTTTGGGTATGAATCTCACTGCCTTGTAGTTTGCAATGTCTGCAAAACCATGGACTTCCTGGATGGCAAAGAGGTGCTCATCTGGAAAGTTTTTAGAGATTTCAGTAGGAGGGAGGGACGCCCCTTCTACTAGTTCTATTCAGGACAGATGATCTGCTACTTGGTTCTCTGTCCCTTTTCTGTCTCTTATTTCTATATCAAACTCCTGCAGAAGCAACACCCATCTGATGAGTCTGGGTTTTGAATCCTGCTTTGTGAGTAGATATTTAAGAGCACCATGGTCAGTGTACACAATCACTTTTGATCCTACTAAATAAGATCTGAACTTGTCAATGGTGTAAACCACTACAAGTAACTCTTTTTCTGTGGTTGTGTAGTTCTTCTGTGCGTCATTTAAAACATGACTGGCATAGTAAATGACGTGCAGAAGCTTGTCATGCCTTTGTCCCAACACTGCACCAATGGCATGGTCACTGGTATCACACATCAGTTCAAATGGCAATGTCCAGTCTGGTGTAGAGATGACTGTTGCTGTGACCATCTTAGCTTTCAGAGTCTCAAACGCCTGCAGACACTCCTTATCAAAGATAAATGGCGTGTCAGCAGCTAGCAGATTACTCAGAGATTTGGCAATTTTTGAAAAATCTTTTATAAATCTCCTATAGAATCCTGCATGTCCCAGAAAGCTTCTGATTGCCTTAACATTGGCAGGTAGTGGTAATTTTTCAATTACCTCCACCTTAGCTTGATCCACCTCTATTCCCTTGTTCAAAATTTTGTGCCCAAGGACAATTCCTTCAGTCACCATAAAGTGACATTTCTCCCAGTTTAAAACCAGATTAGTCTCTTGGCATCTCTTTAGAACAAGTGCTAGATTGTCAAGACAGGGGCTGAATGAGTCTCCAAACACTGAAAAGTCATCCATGAAGACTTTCAAAAATTTTTTCACCATATCAGAGAAAATAGAGAGCATGCATCTTTGAAAGGTTGCAGGTGCATTGCACAGACCAAATGGCAACCTTCTATATGCAAATACTCTAGATGGGCATGTGAATGTTGTTTTCTCTTGATCTTGGGGATCTACTGCAATTTGATTATAACCTGAATATCCATCCAGGAAGTAGTAGTATTCATGACCTGCTAGTCTTTCTAGAATCTGGTCTATGAATGGTAAAGGAAAATGATCCTTTCTGGTAGTTGTATTGAGCCTTCTGTAATCAATACACATACGCCACCCTGTAACTGTTCTTGTAGGAACCAGTTCATTTTTTTCATTATGAACCACTGTCATGCCACCCTTCTTAGGGACGACTTGAACAGGGCTTACCCAGGGGATATCAGAAATGGGATAAATAATCCCAGCCTCTAGTAACTTAGTGACCTCCTTCTGCACCACCTCCTTCATGGCTGGATTCAGTCGCCTCTGTAGTTGAACCACTGGCTTAGCGTCACCCTCTAATAGGATCTTGTGCATGCATCTGACTGGGCTAATGCTCTTAAGATCACTGATGGACCATCCAAGAGTTGTCTTGTGTATCCTTAGCACTTGAATTAGTGCTTCCTCTTCCTGTGGCTCTAAGGTAGAGCTTATGATTACAGGAAAGGTATCACCTTCTCCCAAAAATGCATATTTCAAGGATGGTGGTAATGGTTTGAGCTCGGGTTTGGGAGGTTTCTCTTCTCCCTGAGAGATTTTCAGAGGTTCTATTATTCCCTCTGATTCCTCCAGATCAGGCTGAACATCTTTAAAGATATCTTCTAGCTCTGATTCGAGACTGACAGTCATATTGACCACTTTTACCAGAGAATCAATAATATCAATGCTCATGCAGTCATTTGGGGTGTCTGGATGCTGCATAGCTTTGACAACATTCAACTTAAACTCATCCTCATTGACTCTCAGGGTTACTTCCCCTTTTTGGACGTCAATAAGGGTTCGGCCAGTTGCTAGGAACGGTCTTCTTAGAATGAGAGTTGCACTCTTGTGCTCCTCCATTTCCATCACCACAAAGTCAGTGGGAAAGGTAAATAGCCCAACCTTGACAATCATGTCTTCAATCACGCCTGATGGGTATTTAATGGAACCATCAGCAAGTTGGAGACATATCCGGGTTGGTTTGACTTTATCAGTCAATCCAAGCTTTATGATAGTAGATGCAGGTATTAGGTTGATACTTGCCCCAAGATCACATAGAGCTTGCTTGGTACAAGTACCTTCTAATGTGCATGGTATCATAAAGCTTTCGAGATCTTTAAGCTTCTCAGGTAAGCTTTTCAAAATGACTGCACTGCATTCTTCAGTGAGGTAAACTTTCTCAGTTTCCCTCCAATCCTTCTTATGACTTAAGATCTCTTTCATGAACTTAGCATAAGAGGGTATTTGCCAAGTGCCTCTGCAAATGGAATCTTTATTTTAAGAGTCCTGAGGTAGTCTACAAAGCGGGCAAATTGCTTATCCTGTTCTGCTTGGCGGAGTTTCTGAGGATAAGGCATTTTGGCTTTGTATTCCTCAACCTTAGTTGCTGTAGGTTTATTGCCTACAGATGTGGGTTGAGAAGCCTTTTTAGAGGGGTTGCTATCAGCACTTGTATGTGTCTGATCTCCCACTGGCATTTGAATGCCAGGGGTGGAAGCTGGAGTGGCGTTAGACGCCAACTCCTTACCTATTTCTGGCATCTGAACGCCAGAACTGTGCTTCCTTTGGGCGTTCAACACCAATTCCTTGCTTGTTTCTGGCGTTGAACACCAGGACTGAGCATGGGTTGGGCGTTCAACACCAGCTTCCCACCTATTTTCTGGCGTTTGAGCGCTAGAATTATTCCTTTCTGGGCTCTGACTGTCCTCAGAGGGATTTTGGGTAGCAGTCTATTCATTTCTTGGCTTCCTGCTGCCTTCAAGTGAGGTATTTAATGTTTTTCCACTCCTTAATTGAACTGCTTGGCACTCTTCTGTTATTTGTTTTGATAATTGATTTTCTGTTTGCTTCAACTTTATTTTCATATTCATATTAGCCATTCTTGTTTCTTGTAGTATCTCCTTGAATTCGGCTAGCTGTTTTGTTAGAAAATCCAGTTGCTGATTGAATTCAGTAACTTGTTCTGTAGGACTGAGTTCAGCAGTTACTGTTTTAGCCTCTTTGTTGATGGAGGGTTCACTGCTTAGGTACAGATGCTGATTTCTGGCAACTGTATTAATAAGCTCTTGAGCTTCTTCTATTGTCTTTCTCATATGTATAGACCCACCAGCTGAGTGGTCTAGAGAAGTCTAAGCTCTCTCTGTAAGCCCATAATAGAAGATGTCTAACTGCACCCACTCTGAAAACATTTCAGAGGGGCATTTTCTTAGCATCTCTCTGTATCTCTCCCAGACATCATAAAGGGATTCATTATCTCCTTGTTTGAAGTCTTGGATGCTCAACCTTAGCTGTGTCATCCGTTTTGGAGGAAAATAGTGATCCAGGAATTTTTCTGACAGCTATTTCCATGTCTTTATGCTGTCCTTAGGTTGGTTATTTAACCACCTCTTAGCTTGGTCTTTTACAGCAAATGGAAACAGTAACAATCTGTAGACATCCTAATCTACTTCCTTATCATGTATTGTGTCAGTAATTTGTAAAAACTGTGCCAGAAACTCTTTAGGTTATTTCTGTAGAAGACCGAAATACTGGCAACTTTGCTGCATCATGATAATGAGCTGAGGGTTCAACTCAAAACTACTAACTCCAATGGAGTGTATACAGATACTACTCCCATATGAAGCAGTAGTGGGGTTAGCATATGACCCTAGAGTCCTTCTGGACTGTTTATTTCCACTTAAGTCCATAATGGAGAAAGGGAGATGATGTGAATTTATTTTATTTATTTTATTATATATAAAAATTTCAAAATAATAAAATAAAATAAAATAAAATAAAGACGACAATAAAATTAAAAATAAATAAAAATAAAGTAAAAAAAAGAATTTAAAAATATTTTATGAAGATTTTCGAAAAAGTGAGGAGGGAGAAAGTGGTTAGGATATTTTCGAAAAAGATATAATTTTTTTTAAATCTTAAAAGGATAAGATTTGAAAAATTTTGAAATTGAAATCTGAATTTTTATATAAAAAAATTTGAAAATATGGCTTAAAATAGTTAGAAAAGATATTTTTTTTTGAATTTTGAATTTTATGATGAAAGAGAAAAACACACAAAAGACACAAGACTTAAATATTTTAGATCTAATGCTCCTTGTTTTCAAAAATTTTGGAGGGAAAACACCAAGGAACACCAAACTTAAAAATTTTAAGATCAAAACACAAGGAAGACTCAAGAACACCTTGAAGAATCACAAGAACACCAAGAACAAAAGAAAGAACACCAAACTTAAAATTTTTAGAAAACCATAATAAATTTTCGAAAATTAAAGAAAATTAACAAGAAAACACCAAACTTAAAGTTTGGCACAAGATTCAATCAAAGAAAAATTATTTTTGAAAAAGATTTTAAAAAGAAGATACCCAAATACCAAGAATATAAACCAACGCTCTAACCAATTGAGCTATAAATGTAACATGTTTTAAAGAGGTATTTTTAATAAATAAAAATAAATTTTTTTGAAAACTAATATTTTGAAATTGCACAAGGAAAACACGAAAAATACACAAAATAGGAAAAAACAAAGATCAAACAAGAAAATTTGACAAGAACAATTTGAAGATCAAGGAAAAATAAAGAACATGCAATTCAAAAATTGAAAGACAAAGAAGAGCATGCAATTGACACCAAACTTAAAACATGACACTAAATTCACAGAAAAACTAAAAATTAATAAAGAAAACTAATATTTTTGAAAAAAAAAATTTATAAGGGATAATAAAAGATACAATTCTAGTAAAAAAGATAAATTTTTTCTAATCTAAGCAACAAGATTCACCGTCAGTTGTTCAAACTCAAACAATCACCAGCAACGGCGCCAAAAACTTGGTGCACGAAAATTGCAATCACACTTTTGCAATCCGCACAACTAACCAGCAAGTGCACTGGGTCGTCCAGGTAATACTTTACGTGAGTAAGGGTCGAATCCCACGGAGATTGTTGGTTTGAAGCAAGCTATGATTATCTTATTATTCTTAGTCAGGATACCAACAACAATGTTTTTTTAAGTTCAATTGTAAAAAGTGAAAGGGCATAAAATAAATAATTGTTACTAAATAATGGAGAATATGTTGGAGTTTTGGAGATGCTTTGTCTTCTGAATTTTTGTAGCATAATGCTTCCTCACTTTCATAAATGCAAGGCTCCTTCCATGGCAAGCTATATGTAGGGTGTCACCGTTGTGAATGGCTACTTCCCATCCTCTCAGTGAAAATGGTCCAAATGCTCTGTCACAGCACGGCTAATCATCTGTTGGTTCTCGATCATGTCGGAATAAGATCCATTGATCCTTTTGCGTCTGTCACTACGCCCAACACTCGCGAGTTTGAAGTTCATCACAGTCATCCAATCCCAGAATGCTACTCGGAATACCACAGACAAGGTTTAGACTTTCCGGATCCTCATGAATGCCGCCAACAATTCTAGCTTATACCACGAAGATCCTGATTAAGGAATCTAAGATATACTTATTCTTAGTCAGGATACCAACAACAATGTTTTTTTAAGTTCAATTGTAAAAAGTGAAAGGGCATAAAATAAATAATTGTTACTAAATAATGGAGAATATGTTGGAGTTTTGGAGATGCTTTGTCTTCTGAATTTTTGTAGCATAATGCTTCCTCACTTTCATAAATGCAAGGCTCCTTCCATGGCAAGCTATATGTAGGGTGTCACCGTTGTGAATGGCTACTTCCCATCCTCTCAGTGAAAATGGTCCAAATGCTCTGTCACAGCACGGCTAATCATCTGTTGGTTCTCGATCATGTCGGAATAAGATCCATTGATCCTTTTGCGTCTGTCACTACGCCCAACACTCGCGAGTTTGAAGTTCATCACAGTCATCCAATCCCAGAATGCTACTCGGAATACCACAGACAAGGTTTAGACTTTCCGGATCCTCATGAATGCCGCCAACAATTCTAGCTTATACCACGAAGATCCTGATTAAGGAATCTAAGATATACTCATTCAATCTAATGTAGAATGGAGGTGGTTGTCAGGCTCACGTTCATGGATTGAGGAAGGTGATGAGTGTCACGGATCATCACCTTTTTCATAGTGAAGCACAAATGAACATCTTAGATAGGAACAAGCATGTTTGAATGGAAAACAGAAATAATTGCATTAATTCATCGAGATGCTACAGAGCTCCTCACCCCCCAACAGTGGAGTTTAGAGACTCATGCCGTCAAAGAGTATAAAATTCAGATCTAAAAAATGTCATGAGATACAAAATAAGTCTCTAAAAGTTGTTTAAATACTAAAATAGTAACCTAGGTTTACAGAAAATGAGTAAACAAAGATGGATAGTACAGAAATCCACTTCTGGGGCCCACTTGGTGTGTGCTGGGGCTGAGACTTAAGCTTCTCATGTGCCTGGGCTGTTTCTGGAGTTGAACACCAGGTTGTAACCTGTTTCTGGCATTGAACTCCAACTTGCAACCTGTTTCTGGAGCTAAACTCCAGACTGCAACATGTAACTGGTGTTGAACGCCAGTTTACATCATCTATCTTCGCGCAAAGTATGGACTATTATATATTGCTGGAAAGCCTTGTATGTCTACTTTCCAACCCAATTGAGAGCGCACAAATTGGACTCTTGTAGCTCTAAAAAATCTATTCCGAGTGCAGGGAGGTCAAAATCCAACAGCATCAGCAGTCCTTTTTCAGCCTGAATCAGATTTTTGCTCAGTTCCCTCAATTTCAGCCAGAAAATATCTGAAATCACAGAAAAACACACAAACTCATAGTAAAGTCCAGAAATATGATTTTTTTCCTAAAAACTAATAAAAATCGACTAAAAACTAACTAAAACATACTAAAATCTACATGAAATTACTCCCAAAAAGTGTATAAAATATCCGCTCATCAATTGCACACTGGAATTGGAATTGGTTACTTAGTAACTTGGATGCATTTTATTGATTTGAAACAGGGATGCCCTGTGTCCATACTTGTGCTGCAATGGCTAGGGCAGACAGGCAGCCCAAAAACTTCTGTCATAGATGGTTGACAATGGATGCATACAATGACACATATGCATTCCATATCAATCATATTCTTGGCCAGAAACTATGGGAGAAGTCACTTTACAACAGACCAAAGCACCCAAATTCAAGAAGATGCCAGTGGCACCCAAGAAGAAAAGAAGAAAGGGAGTTGATGAAGGCCCGGTTGGAGGTAAGAAGTAGAAGATCTCCAAGATGAAGACGGTATATAAAGAGGGTTCATGCCGTCTTTCTGGTGGCAAGGGTCACGAAAAGAGAAAGTGTGCTAAGAAGAAGGCTGACGACGAGGCTGCAGCTGTTGCAGCTGCTGCTGCTAGTGAAGCTAATACAGGAAATCAGCAACAACCTCTCCCTGCTGCACCTGAATTCCCAGATGAGGGCAATGCTATTGAGATTGAGGTAGGCATGAGTCAACCAATGGTGTCAGAAAATGACAATGAAGAATCCCACCAGGTAAATCAGCCCCAGGCAAGGCCACCAAAGCTCCCTCAAAAAAGAAGACAACCTCCACCAACTGCAATAGCTTCGATTCCTCCAGCAGCAACCAGTGCTCCTCCACCAAGTTTTTCAAATGCTCTTCCACCAGCCACTATTCCAATTTCAAATACTCCACCTCCAACAAGTGCTCGTATCGATCCAATGGTTGCTGCATCAGCAGCTACAGCTTCAAGGTTGCGTAACGCCCTGCGTTTTGTTCCAACTCTAGGGTTCAAACTACCAAGAAAATTCAACAAATGAATATTTTGCTATTTTTCTGTTAAGATATTTTGCTTTTAAACATTGAACTCTATGGTTTCTGAGTTCCATGTGTCAGGGTGTATGTGTTTTGGATTATGGTAGTTAAATACTCTATCTTGTCTTTTGATCGTGTCTAGTTTGATATAGACAACTTTGGAAAACAATTAACAATGTGGGAATGTTATTATTGAATGTTTCAAATTTTATTACACTTCCTTAGCTACATAAAATAGAATTACACAAATCTATTCATTTGTTCATCATAAGGTACAACAATTATAACTTTTGTTTTACACAATATTCAACTGAAAATCACTGCTTCCATACTACACAAACAACAATTACAATTACTGTAACAGCAACCAACAACAAACAAAATGCTAGTTTTGGAGCCCTAACTTCAGACTCCAAGCTTCCAAGCTTCCAAGCAAATTTCATTCTCCACTCCTCCATTTCAAAGCCAGAATTACCTTTGTCACTTTCTTCTTCTTCATCAGCAACTTTGTCAGCCCACATAAAGAGATCACACCACCTCTTGTCAACACTCTGCAACCACATTTCATGCCCAGGGAGAAGAAATGTTACAAATTGAATAAGCAACCACGCTAGGTATATTCATTAACAAAAATCACTTACATTGTAGTTAGGACAACCATAAAATGGTCTCCCTGGATTCGCCTCTGTTCCTGACCACTTCAGGACGGGTCGGCTACCACACCCACACTTATCTGGAAGTTGTTCGTGACTACTTCTGGTGGTTCTCCTCCCACAGCTTCTCTCGGATCGTCAGTTACTGGAGCTACTAACATGGTTGCTGCCTCCACCCATCATGACCCACTCAAATCAAGCTCAACGGTGCCAGGGAAGACGAAGGAGAGCAGAGAAGAAGAAACAGTCTGGTTTCTAGTGATAAATTGGGGGTTAGAGTTATAAATGATTTCAGGGACTAAATTGAGTTAAAAAAAGATAACAGCCACGTCAGATAACCGTTACCTCTCCAACGTGGCGCCTCTCCATACACGTCAGCGCGCCGTTAAGGAATATTCCCCGAAAAAATATTTCAGGGACGACTGTGAACCACATGTGTTAAATTCAGAGATAAGATTGGGGCCATTGCAAATTTAAGGACCACTTTGAGGGTCGAGTGCAAGTTTAGGGACCACTTTGAGGTTTAACTCCACATATTAACTAAATCCATAAGTAAAATATACTACTTTAGTACGTCTAATTCAGTAACTCCACTTCTTTTTTCATGTCATTCTCTATTTCCGATAATTTTATATTTTTTTATAATTTCTGAAATTAAAATTATTTAACATTATTTTTTCTTACAATCAATATATTTGTTAAAAAAATATTATTACTGTTCTGAATTTGTGCTACTTATATTCTCTTAGAAATTAGAATTAATATTTATTTTTCTCAATAAATATTATCTGTATTATAAATTTATGCTGTAGAATCACTAAATTTTATAATTATTAATGTTCGTTTTATTATATTTATTTTTCTAATTTCTTACAGAAATAACAAAAAATAAAACATCTTCTTTTTGTTTTTAATTATTGTATATTACAACAACATCGCAAACAATGTTATACTTAAATATTAATATTTTTACCTCTCAAAGGAATAATTTAATTGACTTTTCTAAAATTTTGGTCTACTTCGACGAGAAAAAAAAATATAAACTAAAAATTTTAGTTGATCATTTAGACAACTTTTTTAAAAAATATTCTTAAACTAATAATATATTTTATTCATCTCAGTTTGTGAAATAATTTTGTCCTTATATTATATTTGTAAAATAATTTTTACTATGATATAATAATTAATAATATATACTTGATAAAATTCAAGAATAGAGGAAATTTCAAAAATAGCCTTTAAAGTATTGTAACTTATAAAAGAGATATTTTGCAAAGTATTTTTAAACAATTATAAAAAATAATAAAATTATCAATAATAATTTACAAATTTAAAGTATAATAGCACAAAAAATATAAATAGTAGTAATATGAATGATTAAGTAAATGTATAATATTTATAAACGTTACTTTCAACAATATAAACTAGATAAAAATGAAAACATATATAATATAAAAATACATTTAGAAAATTTAAGAATAATACATATATATATATAATTCATTATTATTAAAAAGTATTATTACCATAAAATTACATAAAAGAAACAATATATTACAAAATCAAAGAGTTTATTTGTCTAAAAAATAAAAATCAAGGTCTTAGTTGTTATTCTCATTTTATCTTTAGCCTAAAACGTCTCTCTATGCATAACATATAAATAAATAAATAAATAATTTTTTTGTTAGTATTAAAATAAATAATTAATTTAAAAGAATATTTTCAATTTTTTTTTATATGGATCAACAAAACACATTTTCAACCCATGATGAAATTGACTGCCTCAGGTTTTTGAAGCCACACATGCACATTATACCAATTTATTGGACTAAAGACTATAATGACATGCTTACCTCTACACATGCACATTATACCAATTTATTGGACTAAAGACTATAATGACATGCTTACCTCTACAAAACCTGTAACATTAAATCGCAGTTACAACTCTTTTATGGAGTTCCTTTTGTGCATATCTACGTAATGTATATTCTCTTACATCGGAGTCGATAACTTTTTTATTATATTAAATCTGAATGACTCTAAATTATAGCATTTCAAACTTCCAGAAAAGATAGGAGTATACCTGAAACGCTTCCTCTAATATATATGTTAGTTTTGAGAAAGAAAATCCTAACCCTAAGACTGGAAGTGAGTCAAGTCAGCTCATGGGCCAACTTGATCTCGACTCGTTAATAGCTCAATAAGATGAGCTCATGAGCTGGTAAACCAAGCTTAAACTCGGAATTGAACTCATAAAATAAATAAACTCGCCGAACTTGAACTAGGATAATCTCAACTCATTTGACTCGATTATATATATATATATATATATATATATATATATATATATATATATATATATATATATATATATATATATATATATAACACATATTTTATATGCATTTAATATATACTTTTAATATTATATATATACATATGAAATAGTAATATATAATTATATATATTAATCATCTTTATTGTTTAAAATTTTACTCTTGACAACAGTTTATAATTTACAAAGTCTCATCAAAGAAATTCTAGTAATTACCAAACTTTTTAAACACGAGCATTGACACACAAATGCTGTAATTCCATCAATAACTTAAGACTGTTACAGATCATTATCGACTATGGCAACGGACAAGAACTAACGTAATCAAACCCCCCTCCAACCCAAAAAAAAAAAGGGGGCAAAAATAGCATCTATGAATTTTCCAAGTGATCGAAATTCAATATACCCTCCTTTCCTTTGCTCGCTTCCAGGAATTCCGACCCCTAATCTTCCACTTGGTATTGCCCACAGGTCGATTTTGTTCTTCAATTTCACGTACCTTTCGCTTCCTGCAATGAAGATGATGAACGAGGTGAGTAAATATCCCAAAAAGCATAGCAACAAGTACAAACAAAACAAACTAACTTAGGAATGGTATTTTTTTAATGGTCCAAAATTTAAATGGTCAGGACTTTTATGACCCAACTGCCTTATTTTGGCAGATAAATTAGATGGTCCCACCGAATGGTCCATTTTGACAACCCTCGTATTTTCTGATTAACCAGTGGAATGTGTCTTTTACTGCAAGTGCCTATTTTACCTATATGCCGCAAGCTTTTGATCAGAAAGCAACTCATCTGCAATGGTTGCTTTCCTCTCCTTCTTTGTTAATCTTTCCGAGTAGAATTCTGATGCATCTTCTACAACTGTTCCCACCTGGTCATATTCAAATGACAAAAATAAATAAATATCAAATAAAGTAAAAATTGAATGCTCACCAAGAGAGATTGTAATTTTATAGCAAGTAACATCAATCATATGCTTGCCTATGATATACATACAGATTGGGTATACAACAATGAACTTGCCTGGAAATACTTGGGAAGTGCCTTTGATTTAGATTCACCCTTCTTATAGTGCCGTTTTGGATCTAACGCAGACCTCAACTGTAACAATAAACACAGTAAGAGTGTAAGGATCCCATTCCACTTGTGAAACTAAGGGATAAAAGTTTGTGTGTTGTATAAAAAGTAAATGTTAGGCGACCAATATTTTTCTCTTGTATTTGTCTTGCATTTGAGCCAACATTAATCAACTCATTTTTTTTCTTTAACTAAGTATTAATCACCTAACATTCTCCTGAAAAATATTACATAGCTATTATCATGATACAAATAATTGGAAACATCCAAATTTGTTATTAATGAATACTATATACATGCCTACACATTTTACTCCCCAAATGCTAACCGATCCCATTGAACTTTCAGCTGCCTGAAAGTTTGTCTTCCCATTATAAACATATACAATATAATTTACTTCAATCAAGCTGAGAACACTAGCTAAGTTTTCAGGAAGCATCAAACACCCCACAAATCATTGAAAATAGTAAAGTTGGCTGTTGGCCCAAAACAAGGGGTAAAATGGACTATGAACAGGGATCTTGTTAGCCAAAAGGCCTAACATGAAATAAAGTTAACTTGACAAGGAATCTAAATCTGAGTAACTGTTCTTTCCATTTTGAATGTAGGTGAATGTTGCCCAATCCAAGGAAAATATAAAATGGCAAACATATCAAAACTCAAAAATCACCTTCAACAACTTTAGATCTGTCTGCAACTCAGGAGTGATGGTTTGAGCAGGCATGTCAAACCTGACAAACATATACATAAAATCAGATAACTACATAATTTCTTTTTATAGTTTTCCAGAAAAAAAAAAAGGTTGGGGAGGGGGGGGGGGGGAAGAGAGAGAGAAAGATATAACTAAACAATCTCCTAATTCTATCTGATTAAAAATGGAAGTCACCACCCCTATACCCAGCCCCAGCTAGTCAGCTGTGTAAAACTACTTAAACAAGTAATAAAAATAAGATTTTTTTGTTTTAAAAAACAAAAAGAAACTTAACCATGGTTGCATTGCAAAAGAAAATTTGCTCCAGAAAATATATTGCATACCAATCTTTTCCAGCAGTATCTTTAGCTTGTTTCCTCAGTAATTTGTTTAACTTTCTGGGATCATTAGGAGGAATGAAAAGGCCATCAACAAGCTCTGTATTGGGTTTCCAAAGACTACTATTAGATGCCTCACTTTGAGGTTTGTTATGACAAGCATCTGCGGCTTTTGATGATGATGGAATCAACAGCTGTGGTTGCCATGAAAGTCCAACCAGCAGTTTACCCTCCGGCATCCCTATACCGAAGCAGATTGCACAATCAAATAACCAAGCGTTACATTTAATCTCTTTTTTAAAAGAAAAATTGACAATCTAAATGAGATAAGCTAAAGAATATATTCTTATATATCAAAACTATAGTAAATTTCATAAAACATCATGGAAACTATGCAAATATTTATGGCAAACTTTGAGAATTGCAGCAGTGTCTAACAAAATGAGCATGGTAGGGGACAAACCAAATTAAAATTAAGTAATATTAAGTTAAAAAAGGCATAAAACTTAATATAAGGTTGGAAGTGCATAAAAAAGAACAAAATACAAAATCTTATTCAGAGGGAACTCAAAAAGTTTATATTTTCCACCTTTTTGGGAATTTTTCAAAATAAAATACCCCTTTGTAATTATCAAGACAACAAAATAACCCATCAACATTTTTGTTTCAGCATAAAGTTTTAATTATCAAAACCAAGAAACTAGACAGCAACATTAGAACCAGACTAAGAAAACTTTTCCTAGGCATGATATTTATTTTTCCCATTGTTACTTTGATAATTAAAATTTTGAAATATATTATACAAAACGTCATCAAATCACATTCATAGCACATCTGAACCTCGGTGGCTTCAAGTAACAATATCAAAGTAAATTACATATGAATTAATTATGACATATTTATAATTTTTAGTTTTCTACCATTATGGATACCAAACTAGTAACTACAACTTGTTTTCAAAATGAAAGATGCTAGACCTCTGGTTCAGCCACCAACTTACTTGGCATTCTAAATTGAATAAACTATTTCAGTATTGATTATTGTAACTCAAATTAGGAATAAGGAAATGATATACAGTTAGAATGCTAACAATTTAAAATCATATATCATATCTCATATCTATTTTTAGAGGAATCCGATCACACGCAAACACTTCATCATTCACACTCCTTCATTTACCCAAACACTACCATTACCACACACAAACACTTCATTGTCATTCACACAGTCACAACATATATTGCATATACATACAAAACTGTTTCTGGTACAAGCAAATTAAGGATCCAGAATGTTAATTAGTTCATTCTGTTGTAAAGTAACAAGGTTTAATCACAAAACTAGAAGATATCGACAACATATATTTTTAACAGATTAGGTTATCAACATTCAATAATCAATTAATCACAAAACAAGACATCAAGAGGCAAAAAAAACAGAAGAGAGGAGATCGGTGACCGGCAGCGAGAGAGAGTATAGAGGAAGCAACCGAGACTAGGTGAGCAGAGAGCACAGAAGTGGCGGAAAGGCACAGAACACCAAAGCGAGAGACTACATCAAGAACAACAACACAGGTCAAATCACAAGCATTTAACAAATAAACAAAACACAAGCATTTAGCAAATTAATTCAGTAAACTAAACAGGAAATAAATGAACACAAGCATTTAGCAAATTAAATAAATATAACCTTGACTACATCTCTTATTATCTTATTGAGAGTGACACATGCTTATCTCTAATGCACAAAACTTGCCTTCAAATTCCCATTTTATCATCCTACTTCCAAGTAGAGATGGCAACGGGTCCTCATGGGGGCGGGGACATGCAAAACCCTCCCCATCTCCCCGATAGGTAACAGGGACCCGTATCCGCTGGATATCCGGATTTCTGTGGATTTAAAAAAAATCTAAAAAAGAAAGAAAAAATTGAAAAAGAAAAAGATAATCCCCAAGGTAATATATGTTCTTCTTTAATATTAAATGTAATCTTGATGATTAAATTGTATTAAGAATCAGGGTAATATATGTTCTCTTCTCTTTATCAATTATAACATCAACATTAGTACTGGTCTTTCTTAAAAGAACCAACTAAAAAAAGAAAATACAACAATTAAAATAAAGATATTAAATGAGTCAAGGAAACACCAAATCATATGAATTGCTGCAAGTTCTTCTTTAATATCTACATTGCATATACAAGACTTCAAGATACAAATATGCATGACAACAATAAATTCAAATTCAACAATGAAACAAGATTAGTTGTATACACAGCAGCTCACTAATTTTGTAATTCAAATTCAACAATGGCACAAGAGGCATACACACTGAACCATTTTGTTTAATCGTCCTTAACTCAATTTCAAAACAACAACAAACGCAAGTAATAGTGCTTCTTCAGCAACAACACCCACAATCATCTCATCATCATTATTGATCACTAAAACTAATCAGCACCCTCAACAACATTCTTGCTATAATAATGGTCCCAATCTTCTATACCAGCATTGCTTTGTCTTCAATTACCAAACTCTATCAAGGTCAGAAGACACACACTGAATAAAATTACAGAAGACTTACCGTAAGGAAGAGCAGCGAACGGCGAAGAGACTAACAGACGAGCTGCGACGAAGACTGGAGAAGATCTTGCTGGAGACGGAGACGAAGACCGGGTTGGAGGCGGCGGCGACGTTCAGGCTGCGACGACGATTCTTTCTCAGCCCTAAGACGCAGGAAGACGATATTTTGCGGTTAGACCGTGAGAGTGAGAGACGGTGGCGGGAATAGGGGAGGAACGTGGCGGTGAAAGGAGAGGAGGGTGGCGGACGGCGGTGAGAGGAGAGCCAGAGAGGTCGAATTTCTGAGCTGAAATTGTGAGAGAGGATGTGAATTTTGGAAGTGGAGAGAGTTTGAAGTGACGCCACTGCAGAGGAGGGTGATAGGGGGGAGTGGATCCTCTCCAGTGAGAAAAAAATTGGATGATATCCAGTGTTGAATCTAACCATTCATTGCACTCTCTCTTATTTATTTCTGGGCCCACTCATAGAATCAAAGGTGATAGATCACACTGGATTCTATCAATTGTTAAAAAAACTGGAGAGGATCTTTTTCCGGTGATAGGGTTAGGTAGGGCTCGGTCTTGGAGTTAGCTCAAGTTTCATGAACTTGACTCACGGATTCATTATCAATGAAGCTTATTTGATAAGCTCAAGCTCGACTCGTCGAAAGCTCACAAGTTGGTTCCAGCTCACGAGCTAACTCAGAGCTTTAAGCAAATTGTAATTGCATCGGGTGTTGCTTCTCTTTCTGTTGTTTAAAATAGTAGGGGTGAACAAAAAGACAAAAATCTCAACTCACAAATCCTATCCGATTTGATTACATTTTCTTTCTTAGATTGGATCAAATGACCGAAATAATTGGATAAAACCCAAACAAATCCAATTTGTTGTCATTTCTTTTTCCCTTGGATGGAAGTTGTTAACTAAGAAACTAATGTTGGTTCCCTTATATTACTTAAAGAAATAATCTCTAGTCCATTTTACATTTAAGTAAATGTTAGATAGCACATTAATAAAAATATAAATTATATTTGGGTTTGTTAATTATCAAAATACACTATGAAATATTGTAGAACTAACAAAAACCATATCACCTAGCCTCGGTCTCCTTGGTTTTTTTAGATTTTGAAGAATACTCCATTTAACAGTTGTCGTGCCTCTCCCACCACTCGATATTTCCGCAAAACCCTTCATCGGAATATATTTCATTGCTGAATTGATTAAAACCTATGAAGCACGGACACTTCGCTGAGTTGCTGTGTCAGCGTGTCGAACACATTTCGGACACGACACTTACTGACACTCGTCCGACATGCGTGTCTGCGGTGTCCAATCGTGTTTTAATAAAAAATAAAAAAAAATTTTCCGGACACACTTGAACACACCTAAATACCATTACGTGTCAGCGTGTTTAACAAATATTCTTGAAATAAATTTAGATATAGTATATATTATTATTTATTAAAACAAAAAGATATTTTAAATACTTGATATATTTAAAATAAGACATTAAAAATAATTAAAAAGTTATTTTATATTTTAATATTAATAAAATATTAAAATATTATTACCATTTATCTAATAAAATACTTTATATTTTATATGTATGCGTGTCCCCGTGTCTTATAAAATTTTAAAATTTGCGTGTCGGTGTGTTCCATGTCGTGTCCCGTATCCATGTCAGCGTGCATCATAGATTAAAACCAACTTACTAATTTGAGATAAATATTTGCCTTTCCACTCCTTCAATTTCTCTTCCACCTTGAGATTTCAACCAAGTAGAATACTAAGATTTAATTGGAAAATCCATCCACCTCTTTGCAACGGAGAATGTTAACACCTTTTGCACACTACTACTATGACTATTTAAAGTAAGGACAACATATTTTATCATTATTGATTTCAACTCTGTTATTACCTTGAAGTTTTGAAAAATTCTCCTATAATTTCGAATACACTGAATGTCACAAGGGCAGAGCAAATTGAAAATAAGACCACCTTATTCTTTCCTTTCCCACCTGCAATGCTCTTGCCTTCCCCAATAAGCTTATATCTATAGCATATTGTTTAAAATGAGACCACCAACTCAAAGAAATGGGGAGAAAAGATCCCCTATCTCAATCCTCCTTTTAGATTAATGAGTTTTGTAATTGTTTTCCATTGATTAAGATTGAAGACTCAAACATCAACTGCGATTTAATCATGTAATAGTCGAATCACTCGTAGTTTAAGCTTGAGTTTCCTGACTTTATTTGTATATCCTATACTACAAAGACCATCAATAACAGCTCTCTGAGTAGCCCTTAAGATCCGAAACCCAGAATTTAGACACAAAACTATGATCTTGGAGGCACAAAGGAACCTTCTAGCCCTACAAAGGTTGTGCACTATGATGGTATACGTGAAAGAGTCTTTAACTTCCATCGATTCGAACCATTTCATTGCATGATCAATATGACCTGCTTTACCCAATCCATGAAGAATACAGTTATGCGCAACCAAATTGTAACCAAACCCCAGTGAGTTCATATAAATCAAATGCTGTTTTGCACCTAAAAAGTTGCCTGCCTTGCACAATCCATTAATTATAATAGTGTGTGTATATTGATCGCATTCCAGACCTTCTTTCTCTATCTTGCCAAGTAACTTCATGGCATCATCTAATCTTCCTTGTCTGCAGTAAAGATTTATCAATGTATTATAAGACACTAAATCTGGTTGAATACCACTATGCTGCATCAGCATGACGATTTCATCTGCCTCTTCAATCCGCCCGATCTTTATCAGTGCAGCAATCACTGTGCAGTATGCATATCCATCGAAAGTGTACCCTTTACTCCTCATCTCATGCAAGGTCTCTAACGCTTCGTCAAACTGCCTACACTGGAAGCAACACTTCATAACCGTTATGTAGGTAATACAGTTAGGTTCATAACCTGCTTCCTTAAACTCCCTAAGAATCCTCCTAGCTGTCCCCGTTCGTCGAGCCTTGCTTAGTCCATTAATAAGTGTGTTGTATGTCAACACCTCAGGAATGAATCTGTGCCGTTGCAAGTTCCTGAACAACATAATAGCATTGTTAACATATCCATTCTTACACAGCCCATTAATCATGATGTTATATGTAGCCGAACAAGGATGCAGCTCACTAAGCGCCATCTCCAAAAAAATACGATTCGCCTCATCTGGTTTCCCAAGCTTGAACAAACAATTAATCAAAATGTTATAGCTCCAAGCAGCAGGGTGTATACCTGCTCGAAGTATTTCGTCGAATAGGTCCAAGGCACTCGACAACAAGCATTTCTTGGCAGCCCCAGAGATTAAAGAATTGTAAGAAATAATATCAGGGGGTATCTCTGCCTCATTCATTCGATTGAGAACAGAATAGCCTGTGTCGACGCAATCCAAACGACAATACGCATCTATTAGAGTGTTGTATGTGACCACATCAGAGAGCACGCCCAATCTTACGCCGTTGATTATCACAGCTTCAGCTTTCACTACTTGCTTGGCTTTGCACATTGATGCTATGCAAATGTTCAATACCTTAGTTGATAACCTCGCAACCATAATTCACCAGCACCCAAAAAGGGGCATCATTTTATCATAATAAGCTTCCCATTTGCAATACGAGAATTGAGAGACCAAGATTTCATCCACAAAAGCGACAAACACGGATTCATGTACACTGAAAAATTTACATCTGCAGTGCAGAAGTGATATGATAAAATAGATCAATGAACAAAGAAATTAAACAAAGTGAACTCGTTACACTAATATGTTAGCACATCAAAGTCATCAATATTCCATAATCCGAGAAAAGAGAGAGGCAAGGAATTTGATTGAAGACAACAATACGCTACCTGCATGACTACGGGGACAGCGACGACGGAGTCAGAAGTGGCCGCCGTGTCGGTTTGTGAGAGAGAGGGCCGAAGAGGGGGGGGGGAGGAGGCGGGAGAGAGAATCGAGGGAGGTCAATTGCCACTCGACAACAGGATGAATATTTTGATTATTTTCCTTTTCGGCTTTTTCCCGGTTTAATTTCAACCGGACCGATTCTAAGCCTAATTCACCGGATCCCGGCTACACTGCGTCTTGTAGAACAAGGTTTTAAAAATTAGACCAGTCATCAAACCGTTTTTATTATTATTTATTAATTTATTAGTTTAATCGGTTTAATTATTGTATAATTAAAATAATTATTTTATAATAAAATAAAAAATAAAATATAAATAAATACATTACAATATAATTATAATCTAATATAAATCTTAAAATATCATTTAAATTGAAATAATATAACAACCAAAGTCTTATAATGTTAATAAAATACAAATTCAAAATCTAAATAACAAATGAAAATATCCAAATATAAAATGTTTTAAGTAAAACTTTCTCATCAATCATTAAAATTCAAAAAACTTACTGTAGATTTATTGCATTGCAAATTCACCGTATTAGAATCGTCTTCACTTTTATTTCCACCATCTTCAACAAAAAAACCAAAAGATGCACAAATAAATAATTTTTTATTGATCCTATCATCCATAATTAAAAAAAAAATTCATTGAATTAACTTAATTCAATTTATACTTTTCTTTATTGAATTAACTTCAAAACTGACCAATTTATATTAGCACAACAATTAACAATTTTAACAAAGATTAACAATTTTAACAAAGTTTAACAAAAATGAACAATTTTTCAATTTTAACAAACTCAGTAAATGATTAACAACAGATAAAAAAAAACACTCGAGGCATTACCTTCAGCAAGAGCAGTGAGTAGGAGGGAGAGTGACGGATGACGGGAAGCTGGCGGCAAACACTAGTGAGCTGGCGATGCACACGATGAACGGACAACGGACAAGAGCTGCGAAGCAGGATCGGGTGTTGCTCACGTTGGCAAACTAGGGGAGGGTCTTCGAGAAGGACGAACCAAGAGGTTAGCGAACAACCATAGTGAGATAGGAGGATGGCGTGACGGGCGGCTAGGGTGAGACGAATGGTGGCGCGATGTGGCTAGGGTTATTTTAAATAAACCGGCCAGGTCCTGATTCAGTTCAACCGACCGTGAACCAATCGGTTCATGAGTTTCAGAATAGTTTTTTTGTTGATCGGTCTAATCCAATTTTCAGTAGAACCCTAAATTGCTTTGGTAGAATAGAATATTCCATCGAAAATATTATATGCACAAGTTTTTTTTTTAAACCAAGTCTAATCAAGTTGAACAATAAAATTTAGGTGAATGATAAGTAAAAGTGATGAGAAAATTTTTTTTTAATACTAGACCAACTTAATTAAACTTAATTTACAAAAATTTGTACGTGCAACATTATTTTATTTTCGTCAATCAATATATGATCTGTTTTTGCCCAAAAAGCTAATTTTAACGCAATAATTATTTGAAAAAATATTTTATATGTTAAATAGTATGATAAATTCTTAAGGGTTCAAGAAAAAGAGTTTAGTAACCAATGATGTTAATGTGTGTACGAATATGTGATCTTAAAACTGTATTTATTTTTTTATTTGAAAACTCATTTCTAAATTTTATATCCCTAACAATATTATTACACTTGAGAATATTTTGCCCGAAATATAAAAAGCACAAAAGTGTGTTTATTATTACAATTATTTTAAAAACGTGTTTATATTGATTGTTTGAATTCGTAATATATACTTCTAAAAATCTTGTTAAAATATATATCAAAATCAACTATTAGTTAAAATATAAAATACACACTAAAATTAAATTAAATTACATATATATTTTTATACAAATACATCGATTTTAATACTCAAATAACATTTTTTATTTAAGAATATATGTTGTTGATATTTTCAGAATACTCCTGATATTTTAATATTACCGAGGGTGAAATTTAACCCACCAAAAAATAGATCCGAAAAAACTAACTACATATTGAGTTCCTTTCTTTATACTTTATTTAGAATTTGAGAACATATTTAATAATATTTTTAGCATGATAGATAATTATCCATAGAACATACTAAATAGGGGATAACCCACAAACTTATCAAGAAGGAAATTATATAGTACGCAAACAGGTTCAGCTCAAAAATAGGATCCAATGTTCGTAAGCACATTTTAAGAACAAACTAAAGAAACTAACAAAATTCATCCAACAAAACTGTAACAAGATGAAAATTGCTACCAAGGTATTAAGCTACTTAATATATTAAGCAAAATCACAATTTCACTGAATATAAAAGATCCTTCAAAAGACACGGTAGGATTTTCTCATGGTACTCTTCAGATACAAGCACCTAACCTGAAATCAGTAATGGTTCAAGTTAGATGATTAGCTAGATCAAATCCGATACAAATATTCCAGGAACATAAGGGGAGAAGAAAATAATTTCGCAAGCAGCACCTTCAAAGGACAGTAATAGAAGTAGAATAATAAAAATATAAAAATTGAAAAGCACTCATTGTATTTTTGTAGCATATTGTTAATATATATTAACAAAGATGCAAATTGAGTCAACATTTAACTAGCGTTCCATTATGCAATGCTACCCTTGAGAACAGAAAGTTTGTAAGAAAAATGTGTTGACTCTCATTTTCGGATTTTCCATTTACTCATTTTCCGATCCATCACTTCATTTTGATCAGGCACACTATCTTATGGTAATGAAGTAACGAGGTAATAAGTCTCGGAATGAATATAAGGAAAATCAGCCATCCAAATATTACCCGCAATGAAACATGACAACCCAAATAACAAACGACTCAATGCAGGTGCATAACAAAATGCAGAATTTTTCCCTTAAAAGTTGAGTGCTTAATTACAATAAACCAATCATACATGATAGCAACAAGACAAGTTGTAAATTTCAAAGGGGTGAAAAAAACACCAACATTAAAGGTAATAGAACAAAGACAATATACTCTGTTGGGCGTGATACTCACATTCTGCCAGTTCTTTTTCAACAAGGACACAAGGAAGTTAACGCTCAGTTGTACGTTATGGAAGATTTGCTTTTCCTCCATGCTTACATTGCCTACAGCTACTCCCATGCAGAGCACCTTCTTAAGCTGAAATTTCACCATAGCCTTGGTCTCATTGACTTTAGACTCGAGGGATTCTTGGTGGGTAACAAGTGTGGGAAACTTTCCTGCAAAGTTATGGGAATTAACAAGAATTAGTGAAGGTAATGACTGAGATTCAAAGGGCACACAACATAGCAATTCCTTAAAACAGACTATAAAACTACATATTGTGCAAAAAGATTTATCTTTTGAGGAGAGGAGAGGGGAGGTGAGGTGGATGAATAAACCAGAAAATCATTTAGTTTTAACAGTTAACACATACATGTAACAAATTAATGCTAAGAGATTAAATAAATGAAGGCTAAAATGCCACACGTAAAATGGTCTAGAGTTAAATTCTTAATCATTTTCAAACGGACATATGTTCTAAATCAAAAGTACATGCCTGTCTTGTTGAGACCAGGACCCAAGAGACGAGGAATCTGCTTAATGACTGCTTCAGAAGCCAAGAAAGCATGATATTTCTTGGCAAGTTTCTTCACCAATTTCTTATTTTTGTTAAGCTTCTACAATGCTTCAACGTCCATCCAATCCAATCCCATTTTCTCTGCCTGCAAATTATAAGTTCAATCAACGTAACGAACATGGAATCAATTACACACAAGCAACACCCTAAAACACAACCAAAATATTGCTTCCATCAAATCATAAAATGTCATTGCTCTCTTTAATTGCATTCATGTAACGAATCATTGTGTCATTTCACGATATTACTTTCATACAACAAAATGGATAGCACAGCATTTGCAAATTCATTCAAGTCGAGCAACTCATTTACACACTTCAAATCCCAGATTGTTAAAAACGTTAATCTTAAGCCAATAACCTCAAATTAGTTACATCATTTTGGCACATAAATATATAATTTGTATGAATCAACAGATTCTTTCATAGTTCAATACACATCAAGGGTCATGTATGACAATGATCAATTACAAAGATGAAAGTAGCTACCATTTTTTTAGAATTAATAACTGTTGATTACAGCAACAGAAAATGAATTGGAATATAAGCTTACCTATTTTCATCTTGGGCCTTGGGATGTGTGGCAACTTTACAGAACCGCTGAAACGCTTATCCTTTTGTGGGTCATAGTTTTTGAGTCCAATTTGGAGCCCAATGGTCTCCACAAACTTCCTATTCTTCTCTTTGGAATCAGCCACTATCCCAGTGATTGCTTCTCTCAGTGCATCACTCTGAAGCTTACTACTCAGTTAACAAACAAACGCATAGAATCAATACTCAAATAATCAATTAATTTAACAAACACAAATACCAAAAAGTTAGTCAAACATTTCATCATTCCATCTCGAAATACACAAGTAAAGGTGGAAGATGAATTTACCTCATGGTTGAAGCTAGGGTTTTGTGGGATCAAGAGCTAAAACTGCGAACAAAAGGAAATGGAAAACAGAACAGTCAGTATTACAAAGAATAAGTAATCCAAATTAAAATCCAGATCCAAAAACGAATATTTCTGAAGCGGGTGAATTCTCTGGTGCTGAAGGAAGTTAATTTCCGAGGGTGCCGAAATCAATGTGGAGTTATGTAAAATTATTCTTTTGTCCTTATTTTAATTTCGTTCGTAAAAGCTTCGTCATACTCCTTCCAACGGCACCAGAGAATTCACCATTGTAGCATTTGTGTGGAGAAAGAAAGACAGAACAAACCTGGCAGAGACGGAATCGCAGAGGAAGACTAGGGTTTCTGGATATATATGGACTTTTTTGGATTTTGTTTGGGCCAGTTACACTTTTTTTTTTGTCGTCGCCCGTTAAGACACGCTTTGCTTTTCGCCTTTTTTATTTTTCATCAACTTTTAAGCTCTACTGGGTAAAAAAAATCAAAACAAAACAAAAACCTATTTTATTTTTTTTCAAATATTAAAAAAATAGTTAAATTACTAAAAAAATTGTATAAAAAAAAGAATTGCCAAAAAAACAAAGTTATATCTAATTCCAAAAAAAAATTAAATCAATTATTTACATAGAGAAAGCAATATATATACTGATTCCGGAATTTAGATTTAGATCTGAATTTTTATTTGAGATACTCTTTGTTAAGTAGTCAGTCTTTTAGTTAATAATGAATAAGGAGTATCCTTGCCTTACTTAATTTGTATATTTAAGCTTCTCTTTATATATTGTGTGTATATATTATATATTATTTTTGAGATTTTTATATTATATGTATCTCTACTTAATACTTAAATCTGTAAAAAAGGTATTCATTGAGATGCAGTCCTTATAAATTTGAAGTAATTTTTTCATAATCATCCATTTGTTTTAATAAATTTTTATTAAGTAAGAAAGTGAAAAGAAGAGAAAAAAATAAATGGTAGATAGAGTTAGTAGAAAATAAAATTAATTTACACCATAAATACATTATATAAATCAATTTACACATAAGGCTTGTAGTTTGGGCTTTTGGAATTTGTAGTTTATTATTTATGATTTAAGTTTAGAATTATGGTTAAGGTTTGAGAGATGTTGTAAACCCCGCTAAAATCGGTAAATAATTAGTTAATAAATTGAATTTTAAATAGAAATATTAGAAATACAAAACTAATATAAAAAAAGGATAGAGCTCGTCGAAAGGAGAATTTTGATATAAATTTCGAAAAATTTGGCTCAAAGTTGCACTGAATGGGTCGAACCGGTTGAAACGGACCCAAACTGGACCCGTGGATCCAACCGGACCCATAATATAAAAGAAGCATCAGCTTCTTCTTCCTCATTTCATTCACCACGCAGCAAAATAGATTAGGAAAGAAGGAAGACTCCCAAACCCTTACCAACCCTTTGATCCACCATAACTTCCTCATTTGATCTCCGATCGCCATACCGTTTGCGGCCACGCGTCCAGCGCGTCGAGCTCTACCTTTCTATCGGATCAATTTCATTGGTAAGCTTCACTTTTGATTCAGAATCTCTATTCCCCTTTCTTTAGATATTTTTTCACTACATGAAAATTAAATTAGTTTTTATGAAGTTTTATTTAATTGATACATAATTAAACCATTTGAAGCAACAATGAGGAGACACTGCAGTTAGCCTACTCAATCAAATAAATTAGTAAATTACAATTACCAAAAAAAAAACCCAGCAAAAATGATAATTGTATCCCTCAAAGGCTCAGAATGACATATATGGATCAAGAATGGGGCTCATGATTCAGAGCTTTATTCTTTTGTTTGGTCAGCAAAGTATTGTAATATCTGAAGACTCAAACATCAACAGCGATTTAATCATGTAATAGTCGAATCACTTGTAGTTTAAGCTTGAGTTTCCTGACTTCATTTGTATATCCTATACTACAAAGACCATCAATAACAGCTCTGTGAGTAGCCCTTAAGATCCGAAACCCAGAATTTAGACACAAAATCATGATCTTGGAGGCACAAAGGAACCTTCTAGCCCTACAAAGGTTGTGCACTATGATGGTATAGGTGAAAGAGTCTTTAACTTCCATCGATTCGAACCATTTCATTGCATGATCAATATGACCTGCTTTACCCAATCCATGAAGAATACAGTTATGCGCAACCAAATTGTAACCAAACCCCAGTGAGTTCATATAAATCAAATGCTGTTTTGCACCTAAAAAGTTGCCTGCCTTGCACAATCCATTAATTATAATCGTGTGTGTATATTGATCGCATTCCAGACCTTCTTTCTCTATCTCGCCAAGTAACTTCATGGCATCATCTAATCTTCCTTGTCTGCAGAAAAGATTTATCAATGTATTATAAGACACTAAATCTGGTTGAATACCACTATGCTGCATCAGCCTGACGATTTCATCTGCCTCTTCAATCCGCCCGATCTTTATCAGCGCAGCAATCACTGTGCAGTATGCATAGCCATCGAAAGTGTACCCTTTACTCCTCATCTCATGCAAGATCTCTAACGCTTCGTCAAACTGCCTACACTGGAAGCAACACTTCATAACCGTTGTGTAGGTAATACAGTTAGGTTCATAACCTGCTTCCTTAAACTCCCTAAGAATCCTCCTAGCTGTCCCCGTTCGTCGAGCCTTGCTTAGTCGATTAATAAGTGTGTTGTATGTCATCACCTCAGGAATGAATCTGTGCCGTTGCAAGTTCCTAAACAACATAATAGCATTGTTAACGTATCCATTCTTACAAAGCCCATTAATCATGATGTTATATGTAGCCGAACAAGGATGCAGCTCACTAAGCGCCATCACCATAAAAATACGATTCGCCTCATCTGGTTTCCCAAGCTTGAACAAACAATTAATCAAAATGTTATAGCTCCAAGCATCAGGGTGTATACCTGCTCGAAGCATTTCTTCGAACAGGTCCAAGGCACTCGACAACAAGCATTTCTTGGCAGCTGATGAGCGGATAATTTGTATGCTTTTTGGCATTGTTTTTAGTATGTTTTTAGTATGATCTAGTTAGTTTTTAGTATATTTTTATTAGTTTTTAGTTAAAATTCACTTTTTTGGACTTTACTATGAGTTTGTGTGTTTTTCTATGATTTCAGGTATTTTCTGGCTGAAATTGAGGGACCTGAGCAAAAATCTGATTCAGAGACTAAAAAGGACTGCAGATGCTGTTGGATTCTGACCTTCCTGCACTCGAAGTGGATTTTCTGGAGCTACAGAAGCCCAATTGGCGCGCTCTCAACGGCGTTGGAAAGTAGACATCCTGGGCTTTCCAGCAATATATGATAGTCCATACTTTGCCCAAGATTTGATGGCCCAAACCGGCGTTCAAAGTCACCCTCAGGAATTCCAGCGTTAAACGCCGGAACTGGCACCAAAATGGGAGTTAAACGCCCAAACTGGCACAAAAGCTGGCGTTTAACTCCAGGAAGAGTCTCTACACGAAAAAGCTTCATTGCTCAGCCCAAGCACACACCAAGTGGGCCCAGAAGTGGATTTTTATGTCATTTACTCATATCTGTACACCCTAGGTTACTAGTTTTCTATATATAGGACCTTTTACTATTGTATTTTCATCTTTTGATCTTTAGAATCTTTTGATCTTTAGAATCTTTTGATCACTTTAGATCTCTAGATCATCTTTGGACGTCTAGTTCTTAGATCACTGGGAGGCTGGCCTCACGGCCATGCCTAGACCTTGTTCTTATGTATTTTCAACGGTGGAGCTTCTACACACCATAGATTAAGGTGTGGAGCTCTGCTGTACCTCGAGTATTAATGCAATTACTATTGTTCTTCCATTCAATTCCGCTTGTTCTTGTTCTAAGATATCACTTGTTCTTCAACTTGATGAATGTGATGATCCGTGACACTCATCATCATTCTCACTTATGAACGTGTGACTGATAACCACCGCCGTTCTACCTTCGATTGGGTGAATATCTCTTGGATTCCTGATTGCACGATGCATGGTTGATCGCCTGACAACCGAGTGCTCGCCTGACAAACGAGCCAACCATTCCGTGAGATCAGAGTCTTCGTGGTATAGGCAAGAACTGATGGCGGCATTCAAGAGAATCCGGAAGGTCTAACCTTGTCTGTGGTATTCTGAGTAGGATTCAATGATTGAATGACTGTGACGTGCTTCAAACTCCTAGCAGGCGGGGCGTTAGTGACAGACGCAAAAGAATCGATGGATTCTATTCCGGCCTGACCGAGAACCGACAGCTGATTACCCCATGCTGTGACAGAGCATAGGCAAACATTTTCACTGAGAGGATGGGAGGTAGCCATTGACAACGGTGAAACCCTACATAAGCTTGCCATGGAAAGGAATAAGAAGGATTGGATGAAGACAGTAGGAAAGCAGAGAGACGGAAGGGAAGGCATCTTCATACGCTTATCTGAAGTTTCTACCAATGAATTACATAAGTACCTCTATCTTTATCTTATTGTTTATTTTCGTTCATCATCATATCCATTTGAGTTTGCCTGACTAAGATTTACAAGATGACCATAGCTTGCTTCATACTAACAATCTCCGTGGGATCGACCCTTACTCGCGTAAGGTTTATTACTTGGACGACCCAGTGCACTTGCTGGTTAGTTGTGCGAAGTTGTGTAATGCCATGGTATTGAACACCAAGTTCTTGGGGTTCATGACCGGGGATTATGAGAGTTGTGAAAAGTATTGTTCACAATTTCGCGCACCAAGTTTTTGGCGCCGTTGCCGGGGATTGTTCAGTTTGGACAACTGACGGTTCATCTTGTTGCTTAGATTAGGTATTTTTTTTTCTTCAGAGTTCTTAAGAATGAATTCTAGTGTTTCAAGGTGATGTTCTTATCATCACCAAAGCTGATTGATCTTCATCAATTTAGCTCTTGAATGCAATGTTCTGCTGAAGCTTGGCTGACCATGTCTAATTCCTTTAGACTGAAGTTTTAGACTAACATTGCATGATTCCTGGAATTCTGGTGGACGAAATTGTGATCATCAATATTGGCTCTTTGGCATATACACAAAAACTATTGTGTCTCTTGGTCAAATTCACAACTCCGTTCAACTAACCAGCAAGTGTACTGGGTCGTCCAAGTAATAAACCTTACGTGAGTAAGGGTCGATCCTACAGAGATTGTTGGTATGAAGCAAGCTATGGTCACCTTGCAAATCTCAGTTAGGCAGATTAAATTTGTTTATGGGTTTTCGAAAATTAATAGTAAAAAGAAGAAATAATAAAAGGGATAGAAGACTTATGCAGATTCATTGGTGGGAATTTCAGATAAGCGGATGGAGATACTGTATGGCTCAAGGACGCCTGCTCTCCCATTGCTTCTACTCAATCCTTCTTACTCCTTTCCATGGCAAGCTTTGTATAGGGGTTCACCATCAGCTGTGGCTACTTTCAATCCTCTCGGAAAAATGATCCTATGCGGTTGTCAGTCGCACGGCTAATCGTCTGGAGGCATCACCCATGGTTGATGGCTACATCCCATCCTCGCAGTGAAAACTAATGCTCACGCACTCTGTCACAGTACGGCTAATCACTGGTTGGTTCCCGCTCCTACTGTAATAAAATCCCTTGATTCTTTTGCGTCTGTCACTAACGCCCAGCAGGTTGCAAGTTTGAAGCACGTCACAGTCATTCATTACCGGAATCCTACTCGGAATACCACAGACAAGGTTAGACTTTCCGGATTCCCAGGATCCTACTCGGAATACCACAGACAAGGTGAGACTTTCCGGATCCTCATAAATGCCGCCATCTATCTAGCTTATACCACGAAGATTCTGTTGGGGAATCTAAGAGATACGCATTCAAGCTCTGTTGCATGTAGAACGGAAGTGGTTGTCAATCACGCGCGTTCATAAGTGAGAATGATAATGATCGTCACTTTCATCATTACATTCATCATGTTCTTGGGTACGAATGAATATCTTGGAATAAGAATAAGAGAGATTTGAATAAAAGATAATAGAACTTCATTAATACTTGAGGTACAGCAGAGCTCCACACCCTTAATCTATGGTGTGCAGAAACTCCACCGTTGAAAATACATAAGCAAAGGGTTCAGGCATGGCCGAATGGCCAGCCCCCATGTGGTCACAAGACTGAATGATCAAAGACTTAAAGTGGTCAAAAAATGTCTAATACAATAGTAACTTATCCTATTTATACTAGACTAGCTACTAGGGTTTACATGAGTAAGTATTTGATGCATAAATTCACTTCCGGGGCCCACTTGGTGTATGTTTGGGCTGAGCTTGATCATTCCACGAGCTGAGGCTTCTCTTGGAGTTGAACTCCGAGTTATGACGTGTTTTGGGCGTTCAACTCCGGATCATGACGTTTTTCTGGCGTTTAACTCCAGACAGCAGCATGTACTTGGCGTTCAACGCCAAGTTACGTCGTCAATCTTCAAATAAAGTATGGACTATTATATATTGCTGGAAAGCCCTGGATGTCTACTTTCCAACGCCGTTGAGAGCGCGCCAATTAGAGTTCTGTAGCTCCAGAAAATCCATTTCGAGTGCAGGGAGGTCAGATTCCAACAGCATCAGCAGTCCTTTTGTCAGCATTCTTCAGAGTTTTGCTCAAATCCCTCAATTTCAGCCAGAATTTACCTGAAATCACAGAAAAACACACAAACTCATAGTAAAGTCCAGAAATGTGAATTTAACATAAAAACTAACGAAAACCTCCCTAGAAGTAGCTTAAACTTACTAAAAACAACCTAAAAACAATGCCAAAAAGCGTATAAATTATCCGCTCATCACAACACCAAACTTAAATTGTTGCTTGTCCCCAAGCAACTGAAAATCAAATAGGATAAAAAGAAGAGAATATACTATAAATTCCAGAATATCAATGAATATCAATTTAATTAGATGAGCGGGACTTGTAGCTTTTTGCTTCTGAATAGTTTTGGCATCTCACTTTTTCCTTTGAAGTTCAGAGTGATTGGCGTCTCTGGGAACTCAGAATTTCGGATAGTGTTATTGACTTTCCTAGTTAAGCATGTTGATTCTTGAACACAGCTACTTATGAGTCTTGGCCGTGGCCCTAAGCACTTTGTTTTCCAGTATTACCACCGGATACACAAATGCCACAGACACATAACTGGGTGAACCTTTTCAGATTGTGACTCAGCTTTGCTAGAGTCCCCAGTTAGTGGTGTCCAGAGCTCTTAAGCACACTCTTTTGCTTTGGATCACGACTTTAACCACTCAGTCTCAAGCTTTTCACTTGGACCTCCATGACACAAGCACATGGTTAGGGACAGCTTGATTTAGCCGCTTAGGCCTGGGTTTAATTTCCTTGGGCCCTCCTATCCATTGATGCTCAAAGCCTTGGATCCTTTCTACCCTTGCCTTTTGGTTTTAAGGGCTATTGGCTTTTTCTACTACTCCTTCTTTTTCTTTCTATTTTTCTTTTTTTTTCGCCATTTTTTTTCGCACAAGCTTTTGCTTTTCACTGCTTTTTCTTGCTTCAAGAATCAATTTCATGATTTTTTTCAGATCCTCAATAACATTTCTCTTTGTTCATCATTCTTTCAAGAGCCAACAATTTTAACACTCATAAACAACAATATCAAAAGACATATGCACTGTTTAAGCATTCATTCAGAAAACAAAAAGTATTGTCACCACATCAATATAATTAAATTAAATTCAAGGATAAATTCGAAATTCATGTACTTCTTGTTCTTTTGAATTAAAACATTTTTCATTTAAGAGAGGTAAAGGATTAATGGATTTATTCATAGCTTTAAGGCATGGTTACATACTAATGATCATGAAGTAGAGACACAAAACATAGATAAACACAATATTAAAAACCGAAAACAGAAAGAAATAAAGAACAAGGAATGAATCCACCTGAGTGAGGGTGGCGCCTTCTTGAAGGTCCAATGGTGCTTTTTGAGCTCCTCTATGTCTCTTCCTTGCTTCTGTTGAATGATTCCTAGTAATTTCGGTGTTTCTACCCTTAGTTGCTTCCAATATTTGTGTGGAGGATAACTTATTCCCTGAGGTATCTCAGGGATCTCTTGATTTGCAGCCACATGTTCTACCACTGAGCTATGACGGCTTATATTTTTTTTCATGTCCCAAAACTCAGAGGTGGAAGCTTTTGTCTTCCATTTGAGGTTTCTCTGGCCTTAGGTGCCATTAATGGTAATGGAAAATCAAAAAAGCTATGCTTTTACCACACCAAACTTAAAATATTGCTCGCCCTCGAGCAAAAGAAGAAAGAAGAGAGGAAGAAGAAGAAGAAGAAGAAAATGGAGGTGAGTGAGGGTAGATGGATTCGGCTATATGGGTGGGATTGGGTGGGAAAGAGAAGTTGAATTGTAAAGGTAGGTGGTGAATGAAAAATAGAAGGAATGACCATGAATGGAAAGAGAGAGGGCGAGGTAGGTGGGGATCCTGTGATGTCCACAGATCCTGAGATGAAAAGAAATACCATTCCTTCACCATATAGGCATGTAAAATGCCTTCGTGCATCATTCTGGCGTTCAAACGCCCATTGGTGCATGTTCTGGGCGTTAAACGCCCATGTAATGCATGTTTCTGGCGTTGAACGCCAGTTTCATGCTTGTTTCTGGCGTTCAGCGCCAGTTTGTCCTCTGTGTGCACATCCTGGCGTTAAACGCCAGGTTGTTGCTTGTTTCTGGCGTTCAGCACCAGAATGGTGCTCTGTTCTGGCGTTGAACGCCAGCCAGATGCATCTTACTGGCGTTGAACGCCAGTCTGCGCTGCCTCCAGGGTGAAAAATTTTTTTTCTTCTGTTTTTGACTCTGTTTTTAATTTTTTTGATTTTTTCGTGACTCCTCATGATCATGTACCTAATTAAACACAAAAATAACAAAGAAACAAAATAAAATAAAATTAGATAGATAAAATTGGGTTGCCTCCCAACAAGCGCTTCTTTAATGTCAATAGCTTGACAGTGGCTCTCATGGAGCCACAAGGTGATCAGGTCAATGTTGTGTAGTTGTCCACACCAAACTTAGAGTTTGGAGATGGGATCTCAACACCAAACTTAGAGTTTGGTTGTGGCCTCACAACACCAAACTTAGAGTTTGACTGTGTGGGTTCTTCTTGACCTTGAACTGAGAGAAGCTCTTCATGCTTACCCTCTTTTGTCACAGAGGGATGGCCAT
This sequence comes from Arachis hypogaea, assembly GCF_003086295.3. Taxonomy (NCBI): domain Eukaryota; kingdom Viridiplantae; phylum Streptophyta; class Magnoliopsida; order Fabales; family Fabaceae; genus Arachis; species Arachis hypogaea. The sequence goes on from NC_092037.1 coordinate 38,289,573, forward strand.
GTGCCTTAAACACAAGGTAGTCCCCATTCAATTGAAGGACTAATTCTCCTCTGTTGACATCTATCACAGCTTCTGCTGTGGCTAGGAAAGGTCTTCCTAGGATGATGCATTCATCATCTTCCTTCCTAGTGTCTAGGATTATGAAATCAGCAGGGATGTAAAGGCCTTCAACCTTTACTAGCACGTCCTCTACTATTCCATAAGCTTGTCTCACTGACCTGTCTGCCAATTGTAATGAGAACAAGGCAGGTTGTACCTCAATGATCCCTAGCTTCTCCATTACAGAGAGTGGCATCAGATTTATCCCTGACCCAAGATCACACAGAGCTTTTTCAAAGCTCATGGTGCCAATGGTGCAAGGTATTAAGAACTTGCCAGGATCTTGTTTCTTTTGAGGTAGAGTTTTCTGAATCCAAGTATCTAGTTCACTAATGAGCAAGGGAGGTTCACTTTCCCAAGTCTCATTACCAAACAGCTTGGCATTCAGCTTCATGATAGCTCCTAAGTATTGAGCAACTTGCTCTCCAGTCACATCTTCATCCTCTTCAGAAGATGAATAGTCTTCAGAGCTCATGAATGGCAGAAGGAGGTTTAATGGAATCTCTATGGTCTCTGTATGAGCCTCAGATTCCTCAGAATCCTTAATAGGAAACTCCTTCTTGCTTGAAGGACATCCCAGGAGGTCTTCCTCACTAGGATTTTCGTCCTCCTCCTCCCCTATGCATTCGGCCACTTTGATTAAATCAATGGCCTTGCACTCTCCTTTTGGGTTTTCTTCTGTATTGCTTGGAAGAGTACTGGGAGGAGTTTCAATAACTTTCTTACTCAGCTGGCCCACTTGTGCCTCCAAATTTCTGATGGAAGATCTGGTTTCATTCATGAAACTGAAAGTGGCCTTTGACAGATCAGAGACTATATTGGCTAAATTAGAAGTGTTTTGTTCAGAGTTCTCTGTCTGTTGCTGAGAAGATGATGGATATGGCTTGCTATTGCCCAGCCTATTGCGCCCACCATTGTTAAAGCCTTGTTGAGGCTTTTGTTGATCCTTCCAAGAGAAATTTGGATGATTTCTCCATGATGGATTATAGGTGTTTCCATAAGGTTCACCCATGTAATTAACCTCTGCCATGGCAGGGTTCTCAGGATCATAAGCTTCTTCAGAAGCTGCCTCTCTAGTACTGTTGGATGCATGTTGCAATCCATTCAGATTTTGAGAGATCATGTTGACCTGTTGAGTCAACACTTTGTTCTGAGCCAATATGGCATTCAGAGCATCAATTTCAAGGACTCCTTTCTTCTGAGGTATCCTATTATTCACAGAATTCCTCTCAGAGGTATACATGAACTGGTTGTTTACAACCATGTCAATGAGTTCTTGTGCCTCTTCAGGCGTTTTCTTCAGGTGAATAGATCCACCTGCAGAATGGTCCAGTGACATTTTCGAAAATTCAGAGAGACCATAATAGAATATATCTAACATGGTCCATTCTGAAAACATGTCAGAAGGATATCTTTTGGTCAACTGTTTGTATCTTTCCCAAGCTTCATAGAGGGATTCACCATCTTTTTGTTTGAAGGTTTGAACATCCACTCTTAGCTTGCTCAGCTTTTGAGGAGGAAAGAATTTATCCAAGAAGGCAGTGACCAGCTTATCCCAGGAGTCCAGGCTATCCTTAGGTTGTGAATCCAACCATATTCTAGCTCTGTCTCTTACAGCAAAAGGGAAAAGCATGAGTCTGTAGACTTCAGGATCAACTCCATTCGTCTTTACAGTCTCACAGATCTGCAAGAACTCAGTTAAAAATTGATAAGGATCTTCAGATGGAAGTCCATAAAACGTGCAGTTTTGTTGCATTAATGCAACTAGTTGAGGCTTAAGCTCAAAGTTATTGGCTCCAATGGCAGGAATGGAGATGCTTCTTCCATCAAACTTGGACGTTGGCTTTGTGAAGTCACCAAGCATTCTCCTTGCATTATTATTATTATTATTTTCGGCTGCCATGTCCTTCTCTTGTTCGAAAATTTCTGAAAGGTTGTTTCTGGATTGTTGTAATTTAGCTTCTCTTAATTTTCTCTTCAGAGTCCTTTCAGGTTCTGGATCAACTTCAACAAGAGTGCCTTTTTCCCTGTTCCTGCTCATATGAAAGAGAAGAAAACAAGAAAAGAAAAAGGAATCCTCTATGTCACAGTATAGAGATTCCCTTATGTTAGTAGAAGAAGAAGGGGGTAGAAGAATGAAGAAGAATTCGGATTTTTAGATGAAGAGAGGTGAAGAGAAGTGTTAGTAATTAATTAATTAAATAGAATAAGAGAAGAGAAGAGAAATTTTCGAAAATAATTTTTGAAAAAGGGTTAGTGATTTTCAAAAATCAAAGACAAAATATAATTAAAATTAAAATTTAAAACAAAAAGAATTTTTGAAAAAGAGAGGGAGAGTTTTCGAAAATTAGAGAGGGAAAAGTAGTTAGGTGGTTTTGAAAAAGATAAGAAACAAACAAAAAGTTAGTTAGTTGATTGAAAAAGATTTGAAATCAAAATTTGAAAAAGATAAGAAGATAGGAAGTTAGATAAGATATTTTGAAATCAATTTTTGAAAAAGATAAAAAAATTTTTTGAAAAAGATAAGATAAAAGATAAAAAAGATAAGATAAAAAAAATTTTAATAAAAAGATATTTTGAAAAAGATTTAATTTTAAACTTGACTTAGCTAACAAGAAACTACAAGATAAGATTCTAGAACTTAAAGATTGAACCTTTCTTAACAAGAAAGTAACAAACTTCAAATTTTTGAACCAATCACATTACTTGTTAGTTAATTTTTGAAAATTAGATATAAAAGATAAGAAAAAGATTTTGAAAATATTTTGAAAAAGATTTTTTTTTTGAAATTTTCGAAAATTATAAAAAATGAAAAAGATATGATTTTTGAAAAAGATTTTGAAAAGATAAGATTTTTAAAATTTGAAATTTTGACTTGACTTGTAAGAAACAACTAATTTTGAAAAATTTTGACCAAGTCAACCCAAAATTTCAAAATTTTAGAGGGAGATAAGGAAAAGATATTTTTTTGATTTTTGAATTTTTAAAGAAAAACACAAAAATGACCCAAAACATGAAAATTTTGGATCAAGACACAAGATGCATGCAAGAATGCTATGAATGTCAAGATGAACACCAAGAACACTTTGAAGATCATGATGAACATCAAGAACATAATTTTGAAAAAGTTTTGATGCAAAGAAAACATGCAAGACACCAAACTTAGAAATCTTTAATGCATGGAAAATATGAATGCAAAAATGCACATGAAGAACAACAAACAACACAAAACAAGAATTCATCAAGATCAAACAAGAAGACTTGTCAAGAACAACTTGAAGATCATGAAGAACACTATGAATGCATGAATTTTCGAAAAATGCAAGAAAAATTTTAAAAGCATGCAATTGACACCAAACTTACAATTTGACTCAAGACTCAAACAAGAAACGCAAAATATTTTTTTTTTATGATTTTCTAATTTTTTTGTATTTTTATTTTATTTTTTTCGAAAATATTCTTTGAAAAAAAAAACAAAAATTAAAGAAAAATTTTTGAAAACTTTTTGAAAAGAAAATTACCTAATCTGAGCAACAAGATGAACCGTCAGTTGTCCATACTCGAACAATCCCCGGCAACGGCGCCAAAAACTTGGTGGACGAAATTGTGATCATCAATATTGGCTCTTTGGCATATACACAAAAACTATTATGTCTCTTGGTCAAATTCACAACTCCGTTCAACTAACCAGCAAGTGTACTGGGTCGTCCAAGTAATAAACCTTACGTGAGTAAGGGTCGATCCCACAGAGATTGTTGGTATGAAGCAAGCTATGGTCACCTTGCAAATCTCAGTTAGGCAGATTAAATTTGTTTATGGCTTTTCGAAAATTAATAGTAAAAATAAGAAATAATAAAAGGGATAGAAGACTTATGCAGATTCATTGGTGGGAATTTCAGATAACCGGATGGAGATACTGTATGGCTCAAGGACGTCTGCTCTCCCATTGCTTCTACTCAATCCTTCTTACTCCTTTCCATGGCAAGCTTTGTATAGGGGTTCACCATCAGCTGTGGCTACTTTCAATCCTCTCGGGAAAATGATCCTATGCAGTTGTCAGTCGCACGGCTAATCGTCTGGAGGCATCACCCATGGTTGATGGCTACATCCCATCCTCGCAGTGAAAACTAATGCTCACGCACTCTGTCACAGTACGGCTAATCACTGGTTGGTTCCCACTCCTACTGGAATAAAATCCCTTGATTCTTTTGCGTCTGTCACTAACGCCCAGCAGGTTGCAAGTTTGAAGCACGTCACAGTCATTCATTACCGAAATCCTACTCGGAATACCACAGACAAGGTTAGACTTTCCGGATTCCCAGGATCCTACTCGGAATACCACAGACAAGGTGAGACTTTCCGGATCCTCATAAATGCCGCCATCTATCTAGCTTATACCACGAAGATTCTGTTGGGGAATCTAAGAGATACGCATTCAAGCTCTGTTGCATGTAGAACGGAAGTGGTTGTCAATCACGCGCGTTCATAAGTGAGAATGATAATGATCGTCACTTTCATCATTACATTCATCATGTTCTTGGGTACGAATGAATATCTTGGAATAAGAATAAGAGAGATTTGAATAAAAGATAATAGAACTTCATTAATACTTGAGGTACAGCAGAGCTCCACACCCTTAATCTATGGTGTGCAGAAACTCCACCGTTGAAAATACATAAGCAAAGGGTTCAGGCATGGCCGAATGGCCAGCCCCCATGTGGTCACAAGACCGAATGATCAAAGACTTAAAGTGGTCAAAAGATGTCTAATACAATAGTAACTTATCCTATTTATACTAGACTAGCTACTAGGGTTTACATGAGTAAGTATTTGATGCATAAATTCACTTCCGGGGCCCACTTGGTGTATGTTTGGGCTGAGCTTGATCATTCCACGAGCTGAGGCTTCTCTTGGAGTTGAACCCCGAGTTATGACGTGTTTTGGGCGTTCAACTCCGGATCATGACGTTTTTCTGGCGTTTAACTCCAGACAGCAGCATGTACTTGGCGTTCAACGCCAAGTTACGTCGTCAATCTTCAAATAAAGTATGGACTATTATATATTGCTGGAAAGCCCTGGATGTCTACTTTCCAACGCCGTTGAGAGCGCGCCAATTGGAGTTCTGTAGCTCCAGAAAATCCATTTCGAGTGCAGGGAGGTCAGATTCCAACAGCATCAGCAGTCCTTTTGTCAGCCTTCTTCAGAGTTTTGCTCAAATCCCTTAATTTCAGCCAGAATTTACCTGAAATCACAGAAAAACACACAAACTCATAGTAAAGTCCAGAAATGTGAATTTAATATAAAAACTAATGAAAACCTCCCTAGAAGTAGCTTAAACTTACTAAAAACAACCTAAAAACAATGCCAAAAAGCGTATAAATTAACCGCTCATCAAATTCTCATTAAGAACTTTGATACCTTTTTCCACTTAATTTTCGAAAAAACACAAAAAAAAATAAAAAAAAAATCATAAAATCCAAAAATTTCTTGTTTGATTCTAGTGTCTCATCTTAAGTTTGGTGTCAATTGCATGCATTCATTCATGTGTCTTAAGGATTTTCAAGTAGTTCTTGATGATTTCTTACTCTAATCTTTGAATTCTCTTGACTTGAGCATTTGTGTGTCTCATATGCATTCTCATTAGTGTCAGTAGTATACAAACTACTAAGTTTGGTGTCTTGCATGCATTGTTATTTGATTCTTGTTGCATTTTGACTTTTCCTTATTATTAAAAATCCAAAAATATTTTAATTTGTGTCTTCTCAAGTCAATTATACAGAGAATTGAAGATTCAGAACATACAGCAGAGGAATTATACAGAAAAAGCTGGGCGTTCAAAACGCCCAGTGAAGAAGGACAGACTGGCGTTTAAACGCCAGCCAGGGTACCTGGTTGGGCGTTTAACGCCCAAAAAGGTATAGTTTTGGGCGTTAAACGCCAGAATGTGCACCATTCTGGGCGTTTAACGCCAGGATGGCACAAGGGGAAAGATTCTGTTTTTCAATGCAATTTTTTTTCAGTTTTCAAAGTTTTTTCAAAATCAAATCTTTTTCAAATCATATCTTTTCAATCAAATCTCTTTCAAATTTAATTTCTTTCTTTTTCAAAGATACTTGCTACCAATTAATGATTTGATTCAACATTTCAAGTATGTTTCCTTTTCTGTTGAGAAAGGTTTAATGTTTGAATCATATCTTTTCTTGTTAGCCAAGTTTTTAATTTTCAAAATCAAATCTTTTTAAAATGTTTTTCAAATCATATCTTCTCAATCACATCTTTTTAAAACCAATCATATTTTCTTAACCACATCTTTTTCAAAATAATTTTCAATCAAATCTTTTTGATTTCTAATTTCAAAATCTTTTCTAACCGAATTCTTCAAAGAAGAAGAACACATGGCAGCCGAAAACAACAACAATGCCAACAATGCAAGGAAGGTGCTGGGTGACTTTACTGTACCTACTCCCGACTTCTATGGGAGAAGCATCTCTATCCCTGCCATTGGAGCAAACAACTTTGAGCTCAAGCCTCAATTAGTTTCTCTAATGCAACAGAATTGCAAGTTCCATGGACTTCCACTGGAAGATCCTCATCAGTTTTTAGCTGAGTTCTTGCAAATCTGTGACACTGTCAAGACTAATGGGGTTGACCCTGAGGTCTACAGACTTATGCTATTCCCTTTTGCTGTAAGAGACAGAGCTAGAACATGGTTGGACTCCCAACCTAAAGAAAGCCTGGACTCTTGGGAAAAGCTAGTCAATGCCTTCTTGGCAAAGTTCTTCCCACCTCAAAAATTGAGTAAGCTTAGAGTGGAAGTCCAAACCTTCAGACAGAAGGAAGGAGAATCCCTCTATGAAGCTTGGGAAAGATACAAACAATTAATCAGAAAATGTCCCTCTGACATGCTTTCTGAATGGAGCATCATATGAATTTTCTATGATGGTCTCTCTGAACTGTCCAACATGTCCTTGGATAGCTCTGCTGGAGGCTCTCTTCATCTGAAGAAGACGCCTACTGAAGCTCAAGAGCTGATTGAAATGGTTGCAAATAACCAATTCATGTACACTTCTGAAAGAAATCCTGTGAACAATGGGACTAGTCAGAAGAAAGGGGTTCTTGAGATTGACACTCTGAATGCCATATTGGCTCAGAACAAAATATTGACTCAACAAGTCAATATGATTTCTCAAAGTCTGTCTGGAATGCAAAATGCACCAAGCAGTACTAAGGAGGCTTCATCTGAGGAAGAAGCTTATGATCCTGAAAACCCTTCAATAGAAGAGGTGAATTACATGGGAGAACCCTATGGAAACACCTACAATCCTTCATGGAGGAATCATCCAAATCTTTCATGGAAGGATCAACAGAGACCTCAACAAGGTTTCAATAACAATAATGGTGGAAGAAACAGGTTTAGCAATAGCAAGCCTTTTCCATCATCTTCTCAGCAACAGACAGAGAGTTCGAAGCAGAATAACTCTGACTTAGCAACCATGGTCTCTGATCTGATCAAAACCACTCAAAGTTTCATGACTGAAACAAGATCCTCCATTAGAAATTTGGAGGCACAAGTGGGTCAGCTGAGCAAGAAAATTACTGAAATCCCTCTTAGTACTCTCCCAAGGAATACAGAAGAAAATCCAAAAGGAGAGTGCAAGGCCATCAACATGGCCGAATTTTGGGAGGAAGGAGAGGCAGTGAACGCCACTGAGGAAGGCCTCACTGGGCGTCCACTGGCCTCCAATGAGTTCCCCAATGAGGAACCATGGGAATCTGAGGCTCAAACTGAGACCATAGAGATTCCATTGGACTTACTTCTGCCATTCATGAGCTCTGATGAGTATTCTTCCTCTGAAGAGGATGAGTATGTCACTGAAGAGCAAGTTGCTAAATACCTTGGAGCAATCATGAAGCTAAATGACAAGTTATTTGGAAATGACGCTTGGGAGGATGAACCCCCTTTGCTCACCAAAGAACTGGATGACTTGTCTAGGCAGAAACTGCCTCAAAAGAGACAGGATCCTGGGAAGTTTTCAATACCTTGTACCATAGGCACCATGACCTTCAAGAAAGCCTTGTGTGACTTAGGGTCAAGTGTAAACCTCATGCCTCTCTCTGTAATGGAGAAGTTAGGGATCTCTGAGGTGCAAGCTGTAAAAATCTCACTAGAGATGGCAGACAACTCAAGAAAACAAGCCCATGGACTTGTAGAGGATGTTCTGGTTAAAGTTGAAGACCACTACATCCCTACTGATTTCATAGTCCTAGAGACTGGGAAGTTCATGGATGAATCCATCATCCTTGGCAGACCCTTCCTAGCCACAACAAAGGCTGTGATTGATGTTGATAGAGGAGAGTTGATCATTCAAGTGAATGAAGAATCCCTTATGATTAAGGCTCAAGGATATCCCTCTATCATCATGGAGAGGAAGCATGAAGAGCTTCTCTCAAATCAGAGACAAACAGAGCCCCCACAGTCAAACTCTAAGTTTGGTGTTGGGAGGCCACAACCAAACTCTAAGTTTGGTGTTGAACCCCCACATTCAAACTCTAAGTTTGGTGTTGGGAGGTTCCAACATAGCTCTGAGCAATTCTGAGGCTCCATGAGAGTACTCTGTCAAGCTAATGACATTAAAGAAGCGCTTGTTGGGAGGCAACCCAATGTTTTATAATTAACTATTTTCTTTTGTTATGTTATAGTTTTGTAGGTTGATGATCATGAGAAGTCACAAAATCAATGAAAAAAGCAAAAACAGAATGAAAAACAGGAAGAAAAACAGCACACCCTGGAGGACGCACCTACTGGTGTTTAAACGCCAGTGAGGTTAGCTGTTGGGCGTTTAACGCCCAGTCTGGCACCATTCTGGGCGTTTAACGCCAGAAAGGGGCACCAGACTGGCGTTAAACGCCAGAAAGGGGCAAGAAGCTAGCGTTAAACGCCAGAAATGGGCACCAGCCCGGTGTTTAACGCCAGAATTGGCACAAATCGAGATTTTGCTTGCCATTTGGTGCAGGGATGACTTTTCCTTGACACCTCAGGATCTGTGGATCCCACAGGACCCCCACCTACCCCACCACTCTCTCTCTTCTTCACCCATTCACCAATCACCTCAACACCTCTTCCCCAAAAACCCTTCACCTATCAAATCCCATCTTTCTCTTCACCACTCACATCCATCCTTCATAAAACCCCACCTACCTCACCATTCAAATTCAAACCACTTTCCCACCCAAACCCACCCTCAAATGGCCGAACCCTCCCATCCCCCTCTCCTATATAAACCCTCCTTCACTCCTTCATTTTCACACATCCTAAACACCATTTCTTTCCCCTGTGGCCGAACACAAAGCCATTCCCTTTCTCCTCATTTCTTCTTCTTCTCCTCTCTTCTCTCTTCTTTTGCTCGAGGACGAGCAAACCTTTTAAGTTTGGTGTGGTAAAAGCATTGCTTTTTGTTTTTCCATAACCATTTATGGCATCCAAGGCCGGAGAAACCTCTAGAAAGAGGAAAGGGAAGGCAAAAGCTTCCACTTCCGAGTCATGGGAGATGGAGAGATTCATCTCAAGGGTGCATCAAGACCACTTCTATGAAGTTGTGGCCTTGAAAAAGGTGATCTCCGAGGTCCCTTTTTCACTCAAAAAGGGTGAATATCTGGAGATCCGACATGAGATCCGAAGAAGAGGTTGGGAAGTTCTTACCAACCCCATTCAACAAGTCGGAATCTTGATGGTTCAAGAGTTCTATGCCAATGCATGGATCACTAAGAACCATGATCAAAGTGTGAACCCGAATCCAAAGAATTATCTTACTATGGTTCGGGGGAAATACTTGGATTTTAGTCCGGAAAGTGTGAGGGTGGCGTTCAACTTGCCCATGATGCAAGGAGATGAACATCCTTACACTAGAAGGGTCAACTTTGATCAAAGGTTGGACCAAGTCCTCACGATCATATGTGAAGAGGGCGCCCAATGGAAGAGAGATTCAAGAGGGAAGCCGGTTCAATTGAGAAGGCATGACCTCAAGCCCGTGGCTAGAGGATGGTTGGAGTTCATCCAACGCTCAATCATTCCTACTAGCAACCGGTCCGAAGTTACCATAGACCGGGCTATCATGATCCATAGCATCATGATTGGAGAAGAAATAGAAGTTCATGAGGTTATAGCCCAAGAACTCTATAAGGTGGCGGACAAGTCCTCTACCTTGGCAAGGTTAGCCTTTCCTCATCTCATTTGTCACCTCTGTTATTCAGTTGGAGTTGACATAGAGGGAGACATCCCTATTGATGAGGACAAGCCCATCACCAAGAAGAGGATGGAGCACACAAGAGACCCCACTCATCATGAGATCCCTGAGATTCCTCAAGGGATGCACTTTCCTCCACAAAACTATTGGGAGCAACTAAACACCTCCCTAGGAGAATTAAGTTCCAACATGGGACAACTAAGGGTGGAGCACCAAGAACACTCCATCATCCTCCATGAAATTAGAGAAGACCAAAGAATCATGAGGGAGGAGCAACAAAGACAAGGAAGAGACATTGAGGAGCTCAAGCACTCCATAGGATCTTCAAGAGGAAGGAAGAGCCGCCATCACTAAGGTGGACCCGTTCCTTGATTTCCTTGTTCTTTATTCTTCTGTTTTTCGAATTTTAGTGCTTATGTTTATCTATGTTTGTGTCTTGTGATCATTAGTGTCTTAGTGTCTATGCCTTAAAGTTATGAATGTCCTATGAATCCATCACCTTTCTTGAATAAAAACGTGCTTAAATTGAAAAGGAAAGAATTGCATGAATTTTGAATTTTATAACAGTTTAATTATTTTGATGTGGTGGCAATACTTTTGTTCTCTGAATGTATGCTTAAACAGTGCATATGTATCTTGAATTTGTGGTTCATGAATGTTGGCTCTTGAAAGAATGATGAAAAAGGAGACATGTTACTGAGGATCTGAAAAATCATTAAAATGATTCTTGAAGCAAGAAAAAGCAATGAAAAAAAAAAAGAAGAAAACGAAAAAAAAGAGAAAGAGAAAAGAAAGAAAAAGAAAGAAATAAAGTTGTGATCCAAGGCAAAGAGTGTGCTTAAGAACCCTGGACACCTCTAGTTGGGGACTTTAGCAAAGCTGAGTCACAATCTGAAAAGGTTCACCCAATTATGTGTCTGTGGCATGTATGTATCCGGTGGTAATACTGGAAGACAGAGTGCTTTGGGCCACGGCCAAGACTCAAAAAGTAGCTATGTTCAAGAATCATCATACCTTACTAGGAGAATCATTAACACTATCTGGATTCTAAGTTCCTAAAGAAGCCAATCATTCTGAATTTCAAAGGATAGAGTGAGATGCCAAAACTGTTCAGAGGCAAAAAGCTAAAAGCCCCGCTCATCTAATTGATACTGATCTTCATAGATGTTTTTGGAATTCATTGCATATTCTCTTCTTTTTATCTTATTTAATTTTCAGTTGCTTGAGGACAAGCAACAATTTAAGTTTGGTGTTGTGATGAGCGGATAATTTGTATGCTTTTTGGCATTGTTTTTAGTATGTTTTTAGTATGATCTAGTTAGTTTTCAGTATATTTTTATTAGTTTTTAGTTAAAATTCACTTTTCTGGACTTTACTATGAGTTTGTGTGTTTTTCTGTGATTTCAGGTATTTTCTGGCTGAAATTGAGGGACCTGAGCAAAAATCTGATTCAGAGACTAAAAAGGACTGCAGATGCTGTTGGATTCTGACCTCCCTGCACCCGAAGTGGATTTTCTGGAGCTACAGAAGCCCAATTGGCGCGCTCTCAACGGCATTGGAAAGTAGACATCCTGGGCTTTCCAGCAATATATGATAGTCCATACTTTGCCCAAGATTTGATGGCCCAAACCAGCGTTCAAAGTCACCCTCAGGAATTCCAGCGTTAAACGCCGGAACTGGCACCAAAATGGGAGTTAAACGCCCAAACTGGCACAAAAGCTGGCGTTTAACTCCAGGAAGAGTCTCTACACGAAAAAGCTTCATTGCTCAGCCCAAGCACACACCAAGTGGGCCCAGACGTGGATTTTTATGTCATTTACTCATATCTGTACACCCTAGGTTACTAGTTTTCTATATATAGGACCTTTTACTATTGTATTTTCATCTTTTGATCTTTAGAATCTTTTGATCTTTAGAATCTTTTGATCACTTTAGATCTCTAGATCATCTTTGGATGTCTAGTTCTTAGATCACTGGGAGGCTGGCCTCACGGCCATGCCTAGACCTTGTTCTTATGTATTTTCAACGGTGGAGCTTCTACACACCATAGATTAAGGTGTGGAGCTCTGCTGTACCTTGAGTATTAATGCAATTACTATTGTTCTTCCATTCAATTCCGCTTGTTCTTGTTCTAAGATATCACTTGTTCTTCAACTTGATGAATGTGATGATCCGTGACACTCATCATCATTCTTACTTATGAACGTGTGACTGACAACCACCTCCATTCTACCTTCGATTGGGTGAATATCTCTTGGATTCCTGATTGCACGATGCATGGTTGATCGCCTAACAACCGAGTGCTCGCCTGACAAACGAGCCAACCATTCCGTGAGATCAGAGTCTTCGTGGTATAGGCAAGAACTGATGGCGGCATTCAAGAGAACCCGGAAGGTCTAACCTTGTCTGTGGTATTCTGAGTAGGATTCAATGATTGAATGACTGTGACGTGCTTCAAACTCCTAGCAGGCGGGGCGTTAGTGACAGACGCAAAAGAATCGATGGATTCTATTCCGGCCTGACCGAGAACCGACAGCTGATTACCCCATGCTGTGACAGAGCATAGGCAAACATTTTCACTGAGAGGATGGGAGGTAGCCATTGACAACGGTGAAACCCTACATAAGCTTGCCATGGAAAGGAATAAGAAGGATTGGATGAAGACAGTAGGAAAGCAGAGAGACGGAAGGGAAGGCATCTTCATACGCTTATCTGAAGTTCCTACCAATGAATTACATAAGTACCTCTATCTTTATCTTATTGTTTATTTTCGTTCATCATCATATCCATTTGAGTTTGCCTGACTAAGATTTACAAGATGACCATAGCTTGCTTCATACTAACAATCTCCGTGGGATCGACCCTTACTCGCGTAAGGTTTATTACTTGGACGACCCAGTGCACTTGCTGGTTAGTTGTGCGAAGTTGTGTAATGCCATGGTATTGAACACCAAGTTCTTGGGGTTCATGACTAGGGATTATGAGAGTTGTGAAAAGTATTGTTCACAATTTCGCGCACCAGCAGCCCCAGAGATTAAAGAATTGTAAGAAATAACATCAGGGGGTATCCCTGCCTCCTTCATTCGATTGAGAATAGAATAGCCTGTGTCGACGCAATCCAAACGACAATACGCATCTATTAGAGTGTTGTATGTGACCACATCAGGGAGCACGCCCAATCTTACGTCGTCGATTATCACAGCTTCAGCTTTCACTACTTGCTTGGCTTTGCACATTGATGCTATGCAAATGTTCAATACCTTAGTTGATAACCTCGCAACCATAATTCACCAGCACCTAAAAAGGGGCATCATTTTATCATAATAAGCTTCCCATTTGCAATACGAGAATTGAGAGACCAAGATTTCATCCACAAAAGCGACAAACACGGATTCGTGTACACTGGAAAATTTACATCTGCAGTGCAGAAGTGATATGATAAAATAGATCAATGAACAAAGAAATTAAACAAAGTGAACTCGTTACACTAATATGTTAGCACATTAAAGTCATCAATATTCAATAATCCGAGAAAAGAGAGAGGCAAGGAATTTGATTGAAGACAACAATACGCTACTTATATGACTACGGGGACAGCGACGACGGAGTCAGAAGTGGCCGCCGTGTCGGTTTGTGAGAGAGAGGGCCGAAGAGGGGGGGGGAGGCGGGAGAGAGAATCGAGGGAGGTCAATTGCCACTCGACAACAGGTTGAATATTTTGATTATTTTCCTTTTCGGCTTTTTCCCGGTTTAATTTCAACCGGACCGATTCTAAGCCTAATTCACCAGATCCCGGCTACACTGCGTCTTGTAGAACAAGGTTTTAAAAATTAGACCAGTCATCAAACCGTTCTTATTATTATTTATTAATTTATTAGTTTAACCGGTTTAATTATTGTATAATTAGAATAAAACACACACACACATACACACACACACATATACTCAAATAGATTCTTAAAAAATTTGTATTGGACATATTCGTTCTTAAAAAATTTTATTATGATGAAGTCCTGAATTTTATAAAAAAAAAGACATATAAGTCCTTACGTCACATTTTTTAAGAATTTATTTATTCAAATAAAAATAACAGATCTAACTAAGATAAGAATTTATATATCTTACTTTTATAAGATTCAAAATCCTCAATGTAATAATTTTTTTTGAAGACAAATATGTTCAATACAAAATTTTTTAGAGACTTATTTAAATATATATATATATATATATATATATATTTTAAATGTACAATTTACAGAAATTAAGGAAGAAATCAATATATTTGACATAATAAAATTTCAATTTATTTCAGTGATTTGAGTCCTAACTTGTTTTTTTTGGGATGATCTCAGACACTTTCGTTGATCCAATTGAGCTCCCATCTTCTCACGGCATTTTTTTTAATATATTAAAAGAAAACTATAGTTTAGTAAATACTATCCAAGATTAGACGATTCTAACCGATTTTCCTTGGTCAAGTGATTTTTAATTATATTTCGATTCAATTATTTTTTTCCTGGATAGAGAATTATTCAATAAGAGGATGTATCATGTGTGATGAGTCACGAGTCACCTCTGTCGATAGGAATACAATTCAACAAAGGTTTTCTGATCTCGTGAATAAAGTATACCAATGAAGTTGTAGTAGATATTTTTTTCACTACATGAAAATTAAATTAGTTTTTATGAAGTTTTATTTAATTGATACATAATTAAACAATTTGAAGCAACAATGAGGAGACACTGCAGTTAGCCTACTCAATCAAATAAAGTAGTAAATTACAATTACCAAAAAAAAAAATCAGCAAAAATGATAATTGTATCCCTCAGAGACTCAGAATGACATATATGGATCAAGAATGAGGCTCATGATTCAGAGCTTTATTCTTTTGTTTGGTCAGCAAAGTATTATAATATCTGAAGACTCAAACATCAACTGCGATTTAATCATGTAATAGTCGAATCACTCGTAGTTTAAGCTTGAGTTTCCTGACTTCATTTGTATATCCTATACTACAAAGACCATCAATAACAGCTCTCTGAGTAGCCCTTAAGATCCGAAACCCAGAATTTAGACACAAAACCATGATCTTGGAGGCACAAAGGAACCTTCTAGCCCTACAAAGGTTGTGCACTATGATGGTATACGTGAAAGAGTCTTTAACTTCCATCGATTCGAACCATTTCATTGCATGATCAATATGACCTGCTTTACCCAATCCATGAAGAATACAGTTATGTGCAACCAAATTATAACCAAACCCCAGTGAGTTCATATAAATCAAATGCTGTTTTGCACCTAAAAAGTTTCCTGCCTTGCACAATCCATTAATTATAATCGTGTGTGTATATTGATCGCATTCCAGACCTTCTTTCTCTATCTCGCCAAGTAACTTCATGGCATCATCTAATCTTCCTTGTCTGCAGTAAAGATTTATCAATGTATTATAAGACACTAAATCTGGTTGAATACCACTATGCTGCATCAGCCTGACGATTTCATCTGCCTCTTCAATCCGCCCGATCTTTATCAGCGCAGCAATCACTGTGCAGTATGCATAGCCATCGAAAGTGTACCCTTTACTCCTCATCTCATGCAAGATCTCTAACGCTTCGTCAAACTGCCTACACTGGAAGCAACACTTCATAACCGTTGTGTAGGTAATACAGTTAGGTTCATAACCTGCTTCCTTAAACTCCCTAAGAATCCTCCTAGCTGTCCCTGTTCATCGAGCCTTGCTTAGTCCATTAATAAGTGTGTTGTATGTCAACACCTCAGGAATGAATCTATGCCGTTGCAAGTTCCTGAACAACATAATAGCATTGTTAACATATCCATTCTTACGCAGCCCATTAATCATGATGTTATATGTTGCCGAATAAGGATGCAGCTCACTAAGCGCATTTCTGTTTAGTATTTCGCAAACGACTCCTAGAGACCCCAAATCTTCTTACTTGGAATCCAAGTAACTTGTATTTCCTTCTCAACCTCTAGGCCGAGACTATCTCAATCTTTCACCCCTCTCTGCTATGTTTTAACCTCGAGTAACTAACTGCGGTTAACGTGGATAAGCTCGACACGCAAGCACTGACCAAGCGTCCTCGTTTTCACGCCCCTTATTCATTGAAGCCCAGCCCTTGACCACGAAATTTTTAGCCACTTTTACCATCATAAATTCAGCAAGGCTTTGATTTTTTATTTAAGGAAGCACTGGCTACAAAATTCACAAAACACTTTACACATTTTTACACTCTTTTAACTGAATTCTTGAGAGAGGAAGAGAGAAAATTCTTGCACCTATTCTATGCGACCCAGCCCCTATTTCAAATCTTCTTCCATTGTTCTTCATGTGTTCTTCAAGAACTCAAACCATACCAACACAAACTCTTACCTATTTTCGCTAATTCTTGCATTTATACCGATATTTTGGCTAGGTAAACCCTTGTTCTTCCTCTTTTTCTTTTTTATTTTTTAAAAAAGTAGTCATGATGAATTATTACTCTCCTCCATGTATAGAGAACTCCTCTTGAAGCACCCATGGAGTACGCCTAAGGAGTTAGAGAGATTCGAGCTCAAAATGGTTGAATTTCGACGTTTTTGCGACACTTTCGGCCAAAAACAAAACTGCACCATCACCAGCTGTGTTTCTGCCCTTATGTGCATGTTTTTTAGTGTGTGAAAAGTTTAATAACTGAATTACATAAGAGGTAAGGGTTAGGATTAGTTAGAGTATGTTTGTGCTTGTTTTCGGTGTTCATATGAGGCACTTTATGGTGATTTTGTCCTTGATTCTTATTTCTGAAAATTTAGTGATGCTTCTCTATTTTTGGACTGTTATTTGAGTGATCTATGAAGCTTATTTGCCTCTAGAAATTATATGAAATCATTGAAGTTATTTGGAGCACGTGGGATTTAAGTTTCCAGCCTTGAGAGTCACTAAAAGTGGATAAAAATAAAAAACATTACACTCCTAAAAATTCAGCTACTAAATGATTATGAAAGTCACGTGTATAAGGGTTAAAAAGAGGTTAGAAAACTGATTTTAATCCTATGTAACAAAAGTGTAAAAGTAAGAAGGGTGTTATGGTCATTTTTTTATAAAAAGAAGGTTAAAAATATAATTTAATGGAAAGATAAGTAAAATTCTGAACTTAGTATCATCAAGGATAAATTAGTAAGTATATAAATTAATTGGTCAAGATTATAATTATAATAAAGTTTTGGATCTAAATAAAAGTTTTAGTAAAAGTTAGAAGTAAAATAATAAAAAGTGATAACTGGAATCAGTAAATTAATTAATAAAGGGTAAAATAATCTTTTAGGTCCCTAAAGGTAGAATTGGCATTAGTTAAAAGTATTATGGATATTTTGGTCATAGAAAAATATTAGAATTAACCTAGTAACATTTTGATGGTAAATCAGGTTAAACGGTAACACTAGAGTACTTAGAGGCATATTAGTAATTTTAGGCATAAAGTCAAATTAAAAATAATTAATTAACTCAATGAAGAAGAAAATGTCTATTAGAAAAAAATATGAGAGTAAAATGATGAAGTAATAACACTAGTGGTATAAGCGTTACTAAAAGCCTAAAGAATACTAGAAAAACAATGAAGTTATGTATAGAAAGGGTAAAATTGAAAATGTACAAAAATTCCATGAACAAAATGGTAAAATATGTGATAAAGCTGAGATATTTTAAGAAAGGACTGGGCACAAGTTTTCAAAAAGAAGGGTAAAAAAGTGTCTTAGAGATAAATTTCATTGAGATGTGCCACGGAAAAAGAACTGTAAACCCCAAGGTGCTTGATGTTGTTTGGAAGCGAGTATTACCCACTGACTGCTAAAAATATGTTTCCTCCTTTATGCGTATATTATGGCCTCAAGCTTTGCGACAATTGCCTATGTCACGGACTGGTGGTATTCTTATCCACATCGACACATATGTAAGGATGGACACAATCGGAAAACCATATCTAGGACTAGTTCCTAGGTAATGTCGGGTTGCGGGTAGTCAACCGACGCATGAGCTAATGGCCTGCATAGGACCAGGCATGCTGTAAGAACCTGTGTTTTCACGTAAAACTGTTTTATAAAATAATTTTAGTACCCGGAATAGATCCAAAATTTAGAAGTTTTATTTTGAAAATATAAATGTGAAATTTGATTTCAGTGAATTTTTCTGAGTTGGAAAATGTACCTTTTCGAAAAGATTTTTGTAAAAATGCGTACTGGGGCTTAAGCTGGCAGTACCGGCTCTAGACTGTCCAGTATCACGTATTTTGGAAAATAATATTTAGAAAATTGGTTTATTATTTTGAAAGGACAAAAAATAATTTAGAATTAAAAACCAGGCACTAATCTTAAAGGTTTTGGCTCAAAGTGGGCCAAACGAACTAAAAACACTTAACGGGTTGGACCAGGCCCAAGTGGGCCCAAGTCCAACATATATAACCCTCATTAAATGAGGTTTTTAGCTTATTCCACCCTCATTTGAAGGAGGGGGCGCGGCTGAGTTGAGAGGAGAGGGAGAAGAAAGAGTACTATTCACTCTCACCTTCTTTTGCTTGTAACTTGAGCTACGGACCTCTGATTGACGAGTCGTTTGTGGCCACACGAAGATCTTCTCGAGCTCTACGTTTCTATCCAAAGAAACCTGGTAAGAAATCGCGTCTCTCTTCCCAGTTTTGTGCCCTAGATTTCTGTATTTTTGAGGTTATGGTTTTGAGTAGATTTTGTGGTTTTGGTTGTTTAGGTGATCTCTAGTAGCGGATAAATGTTGGATTTTACCTCTAATCATGTTGGGTAAAGTAAAGTTTCACTAAACCCTTGTATTTAGTTGTTTTGTGTATCTTAGGTTTTGATTTTGGTATATATATGTGATGTTAGATTGAGTTTTGGTGTTTGTTGGAGTTGGTTGAGGCTTTGGATCAAGTTTGGTGGCTTCGTTTTGGTGTTGGTTGCGTTTGGGAATCGGCCATGGTATGGTTTTAGTTTTTTTTATGTAATATGTAATGTTTCTGGACACTTAGACTAGTTGACCCTAAGATAGGATTGAATGTTGTGGGTGTATGAGTAATTATATGTGAATTGATGTTAATTGTTGGTGTATGGAATTATTGTGGATGATGATGATTGTTGGAGGTTATTGATGTTGATGAGTATTGATGATGATTATTTATATTGATGGATAATGAGAAGTTTGAGAAATTAAGGTGATGAGTTAATGTAAAATATTTATGGTGGGTTGGAATAAAAGATATTGATGATTATGATGTTTGATGACATATACTGATGATGATTTTGATTGTTGATTGTTGTGGTTGTTGAGAATTGTTGGGTATCATTGGTGTTGATGAGTTTTATGATGGATTTGGTTAATGATGGATAGGGTTTGATAATGATTATTGGAATTTATGAGGATTTGTTTTGGTTGTTGAGGTTGTTGTTGATTGATTATGATTATGAGTGTGGATTTATGATTAAGTAGAAAAATATGGATTTAGTAGTGAGATATGGTATAATGGTTGAGTAATTTAAGTGAAATTGAGAAGAATGATATGAAGAAGTAATGTGTTGTGTGTGGTAGTGGTTTATGATGATTGGGTAGATTTTGATTTGGTTTTGAATGGAAAGTTGGTTAAAATGGAGGTTTTGAGGCTTTTGGGTAAACGTTGGTTTTTAGTGAACTTTGTTTGATCATAACTTTTGCCTCAGTTTTCAAAATTGATTGAAAATTCGTTAGAATGAAAGCTTATTGAAAACCCTTTAAATTGATATAAAGTTTACCAAATTTGAAATTTTTTAGAGGAAGCTATGATTATTCAAAGTTGGTGTTAAAAATCTGAAATTCAGCAAAGTTGCAGAATTTCAGGATTTTCTGATATGTGTGCACGCACAGCCTTGTGCGCACGCACAACCCTGAAAAAATTCTATTCTGTGCGGACGCACAGACCTGTGCGTACGCACAGGCAGGGAAAATGGCTCTGGTAGCAGCGCTAGCATAGGTTGTGCGTGTGCACATCAATGAAGAATTACGACCTGTGCGGACGCACAACCCTGTGCGCACGCACAAGTCGGGAAGGGACGTCTGTTAGGGGCGCTCGCACAACTTGTGCGAGTGAACAGACTTTATAAACTTTAGTACCTGTGCGTACGCACACCCCTGTGCTTACGCACACCCCTGTGCTTACGCACACCCCTGTGCTTACGCACACCCCTGTGCTTACGCACACTTTCAACATCTCCCTGGGCGTGCGCATGCACACCCCTGTGCGGATGCACATGCCCTGTTTCATAAATTTAAACTTTGTTTTCAACTATTTCAACTTCCCAACAAGGTTGTAAGCTTCTATAACACCATTTTAAGGCTTTTGGGCTCGATTTGAGTATAGGAATAAGGGAAATAGGCTAAGAGTTTTAGTTGATGATTATTTTGAAAAGTTAGAGAACGGATGCTTAGGTTTCTGGTGTACTGAGGATGGGTTTGGTAGAGTATGAAGTAAGAAAGACATATGAATTGGGAAATTGACGAACTAGTGAGTTCAAAATGGAAAATCATGGATAGATGATGGTTGTGATGAGTTGAGAAATTGGAAATGGATGAGCATGGTTGATGGAATGAGAATGAGTGGAAGTGTGCTTTTAAGGAGTGGCCTCTGAGTTTGATTTCGTAATAATAATATGCATTGCTATCCGTCGTAGGGGCTGTGGTAGTATCCCACATACATTCGGATGTGAGGCTTGGCGTTGAGCTTCTCACTCATTTTGATTGCTCTAGAGGAAGGTGGTAGGGCACGCATCCCTCGGAATATTTCCCTCTGAAAAGAGAAGGTGGTAGAGCACGTTCCCTCGTAATTTTTCTCCTGAGCATGGGTTTCTCTTTGATTGCAAGGTGGTAGGGCACTAACCCACGGAATCATGCGACAACCAGAGGAAGGTGGTGGGGCACGCTCTCTCGAAATATTTCCCTCTGAAAAGAGAAGGTGGTAGGGCACTCTCCCTTGGAATTTTCCTCCTTATGTGCAATAGAGAGACTAATCCAGGAGTTGTCGACCGGATTTGCTGTCGGGTTTGGCACAATAACCGACATGTGATATCACAGCCAATAGGGCAGATATTCATCATATGCATCTTCTATATGCTTGCTTGCTTTGTTTACTTGAGTTTGCCTAATTGTATAATCTGCCTACTTGCTTCTTGAATTACTTGCTATATATGAATATTACCTGTGTATTATTTGCTTGTTTTATCTGTGTTTGTCTGGTGTTGAGGAGGTTAGGTAGGTGGTGCCGATGGGATCGCACGGAGGTTATGTTGGAAAAGGCTGTGGGATACAGCGATGTGATTAGTATTATTTAGAACTCCCTTAAGTTTAGATAACCCGGTTTATGGTTTAAGTTCTTTATTTATTTATTTTGTTCTAAGCTTGAATATCCGTATGTGATGTGAAGTTCTAGGATTGCCTTCGGTGTCCCGGAGCCTTACATCTTACATCATTGGACACTATTACCATACTGAGAACCTCCGGTTCTCATTCCATACGTTGTTGTTGTTTTTCAGATGCATGTCGTAATCTACGTCGGTGAGATTGTAGATATGGTGACAGAGCGAAGTATGGTTCGTTCCTCGTTTATTTCTGTTTTACTTTCGTCATAGTATTCTCTCACCTTTTGTATATTTATCTGTATGGCCTTAGAGGCTTATTTGAGATATATGTTGTATAAGTTGTTTTAATTCTAAAACACTGTATTTCTCTATTTGTAACTAGTCGGCTTAAACTCCGCAAGCTGCGGGTAGTTCCCTATGATTTATTATAATATTATATCTATATATGTTTTATTCTCTTACATCTATACCTTGTAGCTTGTGCCTTAGCTTCGTGTGAACGTTTCGCGCTTTTGTAATTCTGTTTTTGAGCTTAATCCTTCATCAGACTTCTAGAATATATTACTTCCTTCTATATAAATAGGTATAAGCCTTAGAACTGTCGTAACCTCTGATTATTCTTTGCTTTACGGCTAGAGGTAAAGTTTAGGGTAATTGGGGTATTACATATGCATCATATTTGGTTGCTGCATTCTCTATGTTTGTGATTGCTTACTTGTACGTGTGTTTGTATTTTGTCTCTGCTTCTTGTATTTTGTGCTTGGTTAATGGTTACTATTCTGCTATATACTTGTGCTTGTACTTGTTTGTGTGACTTGTCGACTTAACTGCGCGAAGTCTTAGACTTAGGTTGCGAAATCCCTTAGGTTTTCTTGTGTTGTACCCTACTGGGAACCTTAGGTTCTCACCTCATACTTTCCTATTCCGTAGATCCAAACTGACGAGATCTTCTTTGAGTTTTCAGTCTTGGGACTAGCGAACAGCAGTAGCGTTACCGGAGGATCAGAGCGACTTCTCTTACTTCCACACAATACTTCTGTGTTTTTTCAGCTATCCGAGATTGATGACTAGCAGTAGTTATAATAATAGCAGTAGAAGTAACAGTCTTTGCCCTCGTTCTGTATAGACTTTTAGAGGACTAGGTGCTTTTGTAATTACCTATGTAAACAAGTTAGAATGGGTCCCAAACTAGAGTGAATCTTGTGAGTCGAGGTTTGTTAGTATAAAGATAGAATCTGTAAATATTTTTATTAATAAGAAATGACGCAACCCAATGTGAATCATGATGTACTAAATGAGCCTTCAGACATATATGTATGATATTATTATGTTTTCTGTATTTTCTATGCATCATGTATATATTATCTATTTAATTATTATCTATTTCGTTATATCTATATATCTGACACGTGATCTCGACTAGCACTACAAGCTCATATGTATATATTTAATATAAGGTCTAGAGTCTCTAAAAAAAGTCATGTAGTAGCGTCTGACGACTAACAATAATTATAACGTGTTAGAAGTTGAGTCGTTACAGTTTTCATAAAAGTCTTTTTGCAAATCACAAAATACTTGGTCGTAGGAAAAGTATGGTCCCACTTGACTTAGTGACACGTGGCAAATCTCTAATTTCTCGCCATTTACATGATGCCAGCTCCTCCCTGACACCTGCGACGTGTCGTTGTCACAGCTTCTTGCTGATTCCAAGATGCCACGCGTTTATCATCTGCTACGACCATTCCATTGCATATTACCAAAAAACCGAACCGATATAAAGAATAATTTACATCGTATAAACGTTTCCTAATATTTGTTAGCCCAAAGAAAAAAGTTAATTTTGACTTCTCATACAACATTCCTTTTATATAGGTGACGTAATGAAGTATGAGAGCATGAGTTTTTACCAGAAGGAAATCTCACTGTTTTTATTTTCTTTAAAAAATATAAAAAATAAAAATTTTAAGTGCTTTTCAATTCCTTAATGGAAATTGACTGGTAGGTAGGCTCCAAAGTCCAAACATTGGCAAAATAAAAGTCCACAAAAATTGAGACATGATGAGAATTTTGCTTTTGAAACCAAACCTTTGTGGCTTTTACACTTTCACACACTATATCTATATTCTCCTCATTTTTTTTATTTGTTTTTCTATGTGTATAAATGAGTCTACTCTAAGTCTCCCACTCAACACAAAACAATAATAAATAATCTTATGATTATTAGTCATTACAATTAGTAAAACATAGAAATTATAGAACTCCATCATCATCATCATGATGTCCAACAAATTGGTCACCTTCTTCATCACCTTGGTTCTTCTTCTTAGCTTCATCAGCTTAATCCATGCATCTCGTCCTAACTTTGCGTCACTCAATGGATTCTCTTCATTAAATAAGGTAATTAATTAATTAATTAATTAATTAATTCAGATGCCTTCTCAATTCTCTTATTAATTATTGAAACTATGAAATAAATATATAAATTATTCTAATTCTTAAATTATTATATATATATATATATATATATATATATATATATATATATATATATATATATATATATATAGTATTTATTGAGTCTGAAGGCAGGCATATTCTAATTCTTTTATAAAAAATTAAAACTATGAAAATTGTTATTATTATTGATCTTTATTTATTTTCTTATTATTACTTTGGGTTCATCATAACACTGGCTACTTTATAATTGATTATTGGGGGTGTGAGAATAATTTAAATTTCCTTTTGAATGGAAGGATATTATTGTTGGTACTAAAGAAGCAAAAATGGAAGGTTTGGAAGAATATGAGAAGAGTTGTGATGAAGGAACTACTTCTGATAATGAAGAATGCTTGATGAGAAGGACCCTAGTTGCTCATACAGATTATATCTACACTCAGAAGCATCATCCAAAACCTTAATTAAAATAAACTAGAATCATCATATATATCAATCAAACAAGAATAAATGGGAACAAAAAGAATCCATATATAAATATATAGTTATTTGTGTGTGTCATTCAGGTGCATATCTATACATATTCGTCTCTTGTTCATAGATAAATATATTTTGTTTTGATTTTCATTTTCCACATGTAATGTATGTATGTATGTATGTATGTATGTATGTATGTATGTATGTATGTATGTATTATTATTATTATTATTATTATTATTATTGTAAGAATATGCAAATAATATATATAGAAGAACAGATGATTGTGTTTTTACTATAAGAAACATACTAAAGTGAACAAAAAATCAAAATTTTTAAAAATAAAAATATCTATAACTCAGTTAAAAAATAATTCAAAATTCAAAACCAATAAAACTCATACTTAGTATGTTTCATATTGGATTATATTTTTGTTTAGCAATTTACTATAATATATTGGCTGAATTTTGATTGTTATAGTATTGATTCTTTAACTTTATTTTTTTAATGGTTAAATAATAAATATAAGGAGTTAGAGAGTTAAACTTTCCTTTTACATATCAAAAGGCCTTTAAATAACCGTCGTAAAACTGTTAAAAAACTGTCGCTATTTTTCGCTTCTCTTAACGAAAATATCTTTAAATTAAAACTAAACAAACACTTAAACGTAAATAAACCGTTAAATTAACCAGTCGAAAGAGCATAATAATTCTACTAAATCATAAGCTTCAAGAGTCAAGACCCTTCTTCTCAAGCAAGCAACAAATAATGGCACCAATCAATCATTCAGCACTAATAACCACAACAAATCTGAAGTAACATTCCACAAGATTAAACACTTTAATTAATCATATACTATATTATGAAATTACATATAAACTGCTAATAAATATATATAATTAAATGATTATATATCATACAAATATTAGAACAATCACTAATAATTTAGAACGAGAGCTAGACAATATATTACAATACATAATTAGTAGATCATTTCTGATCGTAAAAAATTTAAGCATTAATAATTTTAGTCATAAAATATATAAACTAACTCGATATTCATTAAATTCCAGTACAAGTATTCAAGCTAAGAAACTATAATTCAAATAAATGACATAATTTTTCTATACTCACCTAGATTTAAATGTCCTTATTTTTGATAAAAAAAAATCAGTATAAGTATTCAAAATGTTGTCAATACCAGCTATATAACGAATTAGACATTTGAATTAGTTTATATATCTTTATCTTTAAAATTGTTGATACTTACATTTTTTATATAAAAAATACTTTATTAAAAAAAAAACATAATAATAACATCTCTTCATTCAATGTCGAATGTCCTTCTCATAAATATAAAACTCATGACTCATCAGATTTTATTAACAAAAGAGGTGAAAACAATCACTTCTTTTCAATCTACAGTAGTTTAGCAATTAATATAAAAAAATGTTAATTAAGCACTACTGCACTAGTACTATACTAATACTAATCAAGTGCTAATAAGACCAAAGTTGGTGAGTGACCACAAGAGAGAGAATTAGACACTAAAATCCATGGTTTTCGAGTCAAACAAAGTCAACAGTTATGAGACAACAATTAGTGGTTCTCGTGATTAACATTATAGTAGCATTAAGTTTACTATTATAGATTACTGAATTTTCAAAATGTAACATCATAATTTGTTTTCTATCTTAAAAAATCAAACCCTCAAATGTAACTATCATTTGTCCAACACCTAACTCTGATGATGCACAAAAGTAAAGGGAAGTGTCAAACACGGCTCTATTATTTTGTCAACACTTTCATATAATGTTTTGTCCCTTGGGAAAAATCAAACTCATTTTAAAAATGTGAGGAATCTAAGTACTATCGTTTTTCTTTTCCTTTAATTATTCAACAAAGATTTGGATGGTGGTTTCTTTTTAATTTTTTTTTACTTTTAGTTCTTATATCTAAATATTACCTAAATCAATACTTCTTACTAATTTTGGTAAAATAGAACATTTTTAATAATTAACTTATTCTAATCGTCTTTTAGAATAATTTTTCTTATATATTTTATTTTTTTAAATAATTATTGCTGCTTAACTTCAACTTGTGAATAGTAGCTGATTATTTTTGTCTATTCCAATGTTGAAAGACTTGTTCCAAGTTGTGCCGAATATCAATAACAACTCGAAGTATAAGTAGGTGTTTTTATTTAAAGATTTGTCGTTGACCAATAAATTATTAGATATACAAGATGGAATTTAAATTTTTAATACTTCTTTAAGCAGACTAATGAATTAACTACTAATAAATTAACCAAATTTAGTTTCTAATTAGTTAATTAGTTAATTATCAAACCAACAGTTTCTTCCTTCTTCTTCTTCTTTTTTTTTTGGATTTTTTCTTGCATAACCATGAAGTGTGAATAAAGCCAAGCCTTATCCTACTAACTTCTTATAATTGCCAAATGAACAAAAAAACAACCTTCTCACTAGAAAATGGGGCTACGTAGTCTAAACTATTTTGGGTTGCATATGTTTATTTTAATAGGGACTCGGCCCAAATCATAAACATAGAGAAAAACTTGTCTCAAACTAACAATAGCTGTACCCAAAAAAAAAAATTAAGCCCCATCAAAATACCAAAAAAAAAATAATCGATGCGGACTATACTAATTTTTTTGTCTATCTTAAAAAAAAAATCAAAACTTTCTAAGGACAAAGAAATTGACAAATTCTTTTCCAGTATTACTATTATTATTTTGCATGAATCATTGATTTGATTCATTTATAATTGCATATGAACATACTTTTTGTGTTTCGGCCCAGCTCAATAAGGGTTATGGGTTCGTTTACAGACCACCAACTCGTCGGGTACTCGACCCGCATTTAGAGGTGACCTACATGCCACCTCATATCCTGTTGAGAAGATCTGAACAACTAGCGAAAACTTTCAAGTGGACGAACCTAAAATAAAGAACTCATCCGAACACATAATATAAATAAGGAGGGATCTATTCTTCTTAAAAAATACGTCACATTTTATCCTAACTAGCTGTTGTATTGTATGAACATTGACTTTAGTATCGGAGTATCTTTGTAGGTGGTCTCATCCGCTGACCCACCGACGACTCAAACAACTCTTCTCCTTGTAGAGTTCCCATTTGTAAGTCCAAATTCCTCTTCATAACTAGTTGTTCCAGACCTGACTTCATTCGAACCGCTATTCACCTGAACAACCAAACATTATAGAGTCTATTATTTTTACCAAGTATTTAAAATTAACTCAGAACTTATAAATGATAATAGCATCCATATGATGTGTGTGCCTGCGTGGTGTCACTATTACAATTTAAATGATCAAATTAAGTTATAAAATTATATATATATATATAAAATTAGAAATCAAGTTAGTAAGAAAAAATATGAGAGGTCTAGACATTTATAATGTGTGATAATTAATTACTAACCACCATGTGATTAATGCTTTTCCTTTGCATGGAGTTATGATATTATATTTGATGTTAAATATGATGTGCATTAGTAACTAACTCGCCATCTATTATTCTATGAGTGGGTAGGAAAAACTCAATAGTATTTGAGTGGAGTTAACGATATATGACAAATTCTTAGTCCTCCCAAAAATAAAAAAATCATATAATTCGCCTTATTTCAAAATTCAAAAATTAAAGTACCGAGTGCCTCATCTCTTTATGTTTGGTAAATAGAAAAAAATATATACTTGTTGTTTTTAGTTTTACAAAGGTAGGGTTTTAGAATACTTATAAAAATAACTTTCAAAACCAATTTATGTTTTTTAAAGTAAAAAATTTTAATATAACCTTATATTAATGAATATTTAATTGATTATTTTTTTATTACATTACTACAAATTCAATATAAAAAAATTAATGTCTATTTAAACATTATAATTCTATTTTCAATGGATTAATTAAATTGTGAATTTCATTTGTTTATTATTCAGTTACTTTCTCTATCCTTAAAATATTTAAATAAGATCTAAGTGAATATATCAACTTTGGTGTGAAAAAGAAATCCAGTTCTCTCTTATTATATATGTATGAATTTCCTGTATAAGAGAAATTATAAGGTGATTAATTATTATACACAACCTATAAATATAAAGTTCACAACCATAAAATAAGAGACTCTGGTTAGAATTAGTTGGAAATTGGAATGAAAAATTTGAGTTTGGTTCAGTGGCCCTGTCACTCTCAAACCTATTAAGGAAGGTGACACATTATTGTTTCAAATTTGAAATATGCATGAATTGATTGCCATAAATTCTATTCAAATAAATGGAGAGACATAACAACAGTCTCCAGATTTTGACCAAACCTAAACCCACCTCATCCAGATTCTTTCACCATGACCATTTACCTTTTCTCCAAAGGACAAATATTATTATTATTATTATTATTATTATTATTATTATTATTATTATAACAAACTTGTCTTTATTTTTTAGACTTTAACTAGCCTACATATTAAAGTTATTATTATTTTATATTTTTTTATAAATAATTAAAGTATTAAAGTGTAATATGAAAAAAAAGGATATGCTTGTGACCTTTGGCCTCATCCACCTTCAATAAAATAAGATAAAATCTATCTTTATTTGTTAAATGTCTAAATTTTTGGACTTATTAGTCATGTGTCTCTTATTATTTGTATTTATAAATTTTCAGTTGATTTTCTTGAAAATAAATTCCTTGTAATGTTTGAGGCAATTTAACCAAAAATAATATCCAATTGTGAAATATTCATGATTCTATTCTAAATTTCTTTCCTTTCTATTTTCTAAGAGATTAATTCTTTAATTTCTCTTTTGTTACACGAATTTTATGAGTATGCTTTTATTTTGCCTTTATCAGAAAATCTTACTAATCAAAAAATAAAACAGACTATTGTGCTTGAATTTGAGACCTTTAAGAAAAATCGTTAGGTTCTTCCATATTTAAACATAAATGATATTTAAGGAAAAGATTAAAGGGAGAACTAACTAGGAATCTTCACAACATTGAAATTTTTATTGCAATTGTTATAAAGACAAATTCAAATGAATTGACCATTAAGTAATTACCACCATGGATAAGATTAAAGTGGGGCACTAAAATATCATTTTTTCTATAATGTCACAACTCAAATTCCCATCATCTTATTTAGTTTATTTTTTTATTTTTTTTCCCTCAACGCCACACAAGACACAACATTATCTGCTGAATTGACCAGTTTGAATATTGGAATCAATGACAGCTAGTATGCTGCTGATTTCAATTCCAACTAGATTAAAGTTTCTCTAAGATTAATAAAAATGTGTAAAAATAAAATGGAAGAAATCTGAGTTTAAAAAAGCTATGAACAATAGTTGGGTGTATATGAACTGACTTAAAGGACAAGCATACAAGTAAATAAGGTGAAAACTAGGGACATTAGACTAGTGAGCATGGACGTAAGCACCAAAATTTTAAAGACATAATTGAAGATTCCTAAACTACTATGAAAGCATGTTCTATTTCATACATGATTTTCCTTATTTAAAGTTTGAAAGAGATAAGACTAAGAAGGAACTCCACCACCTTTCACTTATTGGTATGCTCATGTCCCTTTGTCTTGGGGTCCTCCTTGATTGCTTGAGTCCCCATTTCCTTTGCGCTTCCCGATCAGATTTTTCCAGAAACCAGCATCATCCATCTTCTTCGTTAATGCTTCCTTTTGCTGTTTCACCTTCTCCTCTTCTTGTTCTGTTAAGTCCTTGCGGACTGCCTCATAACTTGGAATGGCAGGGTGCAAGTTATGCATATGCCCAGTCATATAAGTTAACTTGGCCTGAGTGTTTGTGCTAAATTCTTCCCGATGCAGTTGCCTTCCTTCGTTAAGTACACTGAATTCGTTGAATACTTTCATTTAGGCTATCTGGCGTTGGTTGAGTTCTTGAAGGTGTTTGTCTTGGCTCTCTTGCCTTTCAGTCACTTGATTGATGGCTTGGGTGAGCTGGGAGTAATGCTCCTGTTGCAACTCCATTTGCTGTTTCTGCCACTCTCTTTGTTGATCCATCCAACCAGAAAGTAGTTCTTCTTGACGATCTATCCTTTGAGATTGAACATGCAGTTGTTGTTCTTGTCCCTCCATATATCTCCTTAGCAAATCCTCAATGGCTCCTTGAATGTGAAACAGATTTATGTTGGTTGGATCATATTGCCCTTCTTGCTGGTACCCTGTTTGTTGGGGTTTTTCTTGGTGAAGTTCTTCTTGGTGAGGTTCTTCTTGGTGAGGCTCTTCTTGTGCAGTTCTTTTCCCTATCTGAGGTCTTCTTTGTTGTTGCGCTGGAGGGTAACTAATCTCCCAGGATTTACCCACTGTGGATTGTTATCTTCGAATACCACCTTGGCTTTCATGCATAATCAAAGGATGGTGCTGGGATACCAAAGTCTAGCACCCGGATCATTCTTCTCGGCTGAATCCTGGATCCCTTCAGCTATGATTTCGTGCACATTGATGTCCCCACACTGTACTAAGCAATGTACCATGGTAGCTCGAGCAATATTGACCTCAGAATTATTTGCGGCCGGAAGGATAGACCTTCTTTCAAGCTCAAACCACCCCTTGGCTTTCGGGATGAGGTCTCCTCTCCTAATGAACCGCGACCTCTTATCCGAATATCTTTCCTAATCAGATCCTATCACACATATATCATTCACTATTTCTTCAAGTTCATCTTCGTCGGGGGCATTGCTTATTCTTACTTGATAACTGAGCTCATCAAAATGTGGCGATTTCAGCTGAAGAGTCCTTGTTATAGCATTGGGGCTGAAATCCACCTCTGTTCCTCTCACGTAGCTTTTGAAGGTAGGGCCCCTCGTACTATCTTCTCTCGCCACATTTGCATAGAACTCCTTGATGAGGTTTGTATTTATCTTTGTCTCTGAATTCGTGAGCTTTTGCCAACCCCTCTGTGCAATCTTCTCTCTAATCTTTGGGCACTTATCCTCGTTGAACTGGAATGTCAACTCGGGGAATATTTTCTTGTTTTTGATTCGTTCATATTGGAGCTCATAGAAGGCGGTCTTGAATCTCCCGGTATCGAAAGGAAGCTGCCCCATAGGTTCCTTCCCTCTTCTCCTCTTAGAGCTCGACGATGCCATGAGTGATGGTTGATATGTTTGCGGCTCACAAGACGTGGCTAGAAAAGTGTGTATGGAACTTTTGGTGGAGGATGAAGTGTGTGTGTTGGAGAGAAGGAAGAGAGATGGATGGGAGTGATGATTGCGTATGGAGAGGTTGTAGAATGGGGATCATTTATATAGAAAGATCATGGGTGTTTGAAGGGTGTGGATTGATGGTGTTGCTTAGTGATGGACGGTTGGGGCTTGGCATTGGATGAGCACAAGGATCATCTCTTTTATGAGGGTATTGGTTCGGTCTCCAAGGCTATCCAACTCCCAATCTTGCATGACAACACTTCCCAAGATACTCCCCTTGAAGCCAAGTGTGTAGTCTACTTGGTATAGTGGCCGAATCTCCCTTCTTTGATTGTCCTATCAAGTACCACCAATACCCTTTTTGATTTTCTATACAAGACAAAAGGGAATGCAAAAAGTCAATTGAATTTTTGGTGGGAAAAAAAATTAAAGTATGAAATAGCTGCTGTTGAATCCTTTTCTTTTTTTTTTTAAAAAATACTAAATACTTTTCATGAATGAAAATCAACCAACCAATTAATTTCCGATGCATGCAATATTGGTAACACCAAACTTGTTTGTGATCATATGGTGTAACAAGATTCGAACAGAATCTCATATCATGAAGTGTGTTCAAGCCTTATTGGTGTGCCTTGAATACCAAACTTATCATGTACTATATGCTGCATGTAGGGATTCTTATATTGTTTGTCGAAGTTAATTTAGAATCTATGAACTTTGCTTTATTACTACTATTAGAGATTAAAGAGAGAGGGTATAGAACATGGGTTGCCTCCCATGAAGCACTTCTTTAGCGTCATTAGCTTGATGTTTGGCCTTTGTCAGGGTGGTTGGTAGTGCTTCAAGTCTTCCCCCCTTGCAGTGAATCTGTTTTCGTTGGCTTTGTTAAGAAGCTCCACATGTTCTAAGGACAAGATTTTATTGATGGTGTACACTGGAGCAGTTGAGATGGAATGGTGGGGAGATGAGGTGGTATAGATGGGAAGTAAGCAGAGACCACTTCATCTCCTGAAGAGAAACCTTCTGTAGGGATCTTCTTATTTTTCCATCCCCTTGGGGCCTTTTTCCTTGTGTCCCTTGATGTCACTTTAATATTTGTGATTTTCTCTTTGAGGAAGATTTTGTTGCTTGTCTCATATGGCTCTGGTGGGTCTGGTTCTTTTTGGATTACACTTGGCTGTTGCTCTTCTGATCACATTGGTTGTTAACCATAGGAGTTCTTAGGTGTGGTGCCTGTGCTCCCTTGTTTGGCTCTTCCATCAGCTCTTTGTTATCATGATCTGCTTCTTGTGAGGGTTTGAAAATATTGAAGGTGAGCTGTTCATCGTGTATTCTCAATACTAGCTCTCCTCGCTCCACATCTATAAGCGCCCTAGCTGTGGCTAAGAATAGCCTTCCCAGAATGATGGGGTGAATGGGGTTCTCTTCCATTTCCAGGATAACAAAGTCTGTGGGGAAGAAGTAGTTCCCAACCTTCACTAACACATTCTCAACCACTCCTATTGCCTGTTTTTGAGTTTTATCAGCCAGTTTGATGATTACGTCTGTGGGTGTTAGCTCATTGATTTGAAGCTTTTTCATGAGGGACAACGGCATTAAGTTGATACTTGCTCCCAGGTCACAGAGTCCTTTATCAAACATTATCTCTCCTATAGCACAGGGAATATTGAAACTCCCTGGATCTTTCTTCTTTGTGGGTGGCTCTATTTGAATGAGAGGACTGCACTCCCTGTTCATCTTTATTGTTTGTCCACCCTTTAATGAACTTTTTTTGGTCAGCAGCTCCTTTATATATTTGATGTAAAAGTGCATTTACTGGAGGGCCTTAATGAATGGTATATTTACCTCAAGAGATGCAAAACATATCGAGGAATCTTGAATACATTCTCCTTGCTACACCACCTTTGAGCCTTTGGGAAAATGGTGCATATGGGTTCAGGATCTCCTCTTTCTTTAGCTCCTCCCTATGTGTGGGTTGCGGTGCATGGTTTCTGTCTTCATGATTTTCCTTTGGACTGTCCTGGAGGTGTTCTGTTTGTGTGTCCACTTCCTCCACACTCATCTCATCACTTGTGGTGATCATCTTGCATTCTTCCCACCTTACTTTCTTTGTTTCTCCTCTTGGGTTCTTCTCTGTGTCACTTGGAAAACCATTAGTGGGTTTGGGAAATTGTTGAGATAGATACCCTACTTGGGACTCCAGCCTCTTGATGGTTTCCCCTTGGTTTTTGATATTGGCTCGCACTTCATCCTTAAACACCTTGTTGTCTTGGACTTCTCTACATATGTCTTCAAGTAGAGTCTCAATTTTGGAAAGTCTATCCTCGATTAGTGATGGTGGTTAAGAAGGGTGGTTAGGTGGGTGTTGATAGGATCTCTGTGAGGTATGTTGGTGAGTTGCATTGTTGTTGGGATTGTGGTTGTGCATCTCTGGTCTTGGCCTTGGTCTTGCTCATTTCCCCACCCAAAGTTACGGTGATTTCCCCATCCAGAATTGTAAGTTTTGGAGTATGGATCATGGATTTGTCTGGGTGAGTTCCCAACATAATTGGCTTGTTCCCAGTCACCTTCTTCTCCTATATTCACTCCTTCTTGAGCTGGTGATGAAGTGATGACTGCTGCAACTTGGTTTTCTTCTACCTTCTTGGTGAGATCTGCTAACTGCTTGGTGATTATCTTATTTTGAGCTAGTAATGCATCCATGTGATTCAGCTCCATTACTCCTTGAGTGTTGCTTCTTTCAGAAGCATAGAAGTAGTCATTCTCAGCTACCGTCTCAATGACATCTATGGCTTCTTCAATGGTTTTCTTCTTATTTAGAGAGCCCCCTGATGAATGGCCTACAACCTTCTTTGACTCATAAGAAAGACCTTCATAGAAAATGTGAAGTTGAACCCATTCATTGAACATGTCTGGTGGGCATCTTCTTGTTAAGTCCTTAAACCTCTCCCAAGCCTCATAGCGAGTTTCGCCATCTTGTTACCTGAAAGTTTGCACTTCAGCTATTAGCCTGTTAATTCTTTGAGGAGGGTAGAATCTTGCCAAAAACTTGTTCACCACATCTTCCCAATTGGTTAAGCTCTCCTTCGGAAAGGATTCCAGCCACTTAGATGCTTTGTCCCTGAGTGAAAAAGGGAACAAAAGCAGCCTATAGACATCCGGATGGACTCCATTAGACTTCACTGTGTCACATATTCTCAGGAAAGTGGTTAGATGTTGATTGGGGTCTTCTTGGGCACTTCCTCCAAATGAGCAGTTGTTCTGAACAAGGGTGATGAGCTGGGGTTTTAATTCAAAGTTGTTGGCATGTTTGGTGGGCTTTTGGATACTACTTCCATAATTTCCTGGGTTTGGATTGATGTAAGAGCCTAGAACTCTCCTCTCTTGCCCAACATAATTTACAGGGCCTTCTTTGGCATGGTTGTGAGCTTCTCCTTCATGGTTGTTTTCCAAGTTCTCCTCCATGTTTGTTTCAAAGTACTCTTCCTCTTCCTCAGCACCAACAACTCTTTTCCCTCTTGCTTCCCTCCTTGATCTATAGAGGGTCCTCTCAGGTTCTGAATCAAAGAAAGTTGAAGCTCTGCCTCTTCTTCCTGTCATACAACTAACAGAGCACACAGCAGGAGATAAAATGAAGTGATTATTCTTGTTAGAGTAATTGTTAGTGTGAGCGGTGCAATTTATCAAACAGTTAGTAGGTTAATGAGCAGAATTGTAAGTGAATTCAAAGAAAAAGAAAATAACGAGGGGATAGGGGGTGAGGAAGAAACTAAATAAACTGAAGGTAAATGACTAGATAAAATAAACAAATAAAAGAAAAATGCTCAATCTAGTGAACTTCCAACTTAATCATTGTTGATACAAAATCAATCCCCAGCAACGGCGCCATAAACTTGATGCACGAAAACTTGTCTCTCAACAAATTTTCCTTCAGCAAGTATACCGAATTATCGTCAAGTAAAAACTCACAATAGAGTGAGGTCGAATCCCACAGGGATTGATTGGTCAAAGAATTTTAGTTGGAAGAGTATGCTAGTTGAGCTAAACAGAAGGTGGTTGATATTGTAGGAAAATTAAATGGCGAGAAAGTAAATGGCAGAAAATAAAGTGCAGAATCTTAAATGGAGATTGGGAGAGATGAACATGGAAATAAATGGCAGAAAGTAAAGAGAATGGGTAAGATCAGAAATGGGGAATTCATTGGGCTTAGGAGATGTTGAATTCTCCGGATCAAGTTCATTCTCATCTCTTCCTCAATCAATGCATTCATTGATCTCCTTGGCAATCGTAAGTGATTGGTTCCCAATTTCTTGGCAATTCAATCTCTCTAAGCTTGAACAATTACCCAATTCCTTGATTTAATTGCTCATGGGAAGAGATGAAGTATGGTCACTGATTATACCACATGTATTTCCAAATCAAAGTGTTGGGAGGATTACATGTCACTATATCTACCCAGACCCCAATTTGGTCCAACATGAGAAAGCATTTCTAGCATGATATCCTCTTTCCTTTTCCAAAGCTCAGAGGAGATCCAATTATGGAGAGTTTCTTTTCCAAGACAACTAACCAATTGAATTAAGATCGAAAGCTTTTTAGCAAATCAAGAGAAAAGAAAGAGGAAGAAGAATGAAAACTATAATTGATCCATCAAATTACAACAGAGCTCCCGAACCCAATGAAAGGAGTTTAGTCGTTCATAGCTCTGGGAATGGAAAATGGAAGAAAAGAATACATGCTTAACTAGAAAATGTAGAAAGTAAATATACAGAGGGTAGTTCTCCAAAGTGCCAAGCTTCTCTATCGTTCAAAACTATTCCTATATATACTACTCTTCTTGATCTTCTAGTGAGGTCTTCAAGTCTTGGATGTGGGCCTTAGATCTTGAGTTAAAGCAAGTACAATCTTCAGTGGGCTCAGCTTGCAGAAAAGTGTAAGTTAGGCATGGGCGTTAGTAGGACGTTAGTGGCGTTAACGCTAAGTGAAAATGTGGGTTCGAGAACGTTAGTGGCAATCACCTTTCTCACTAATGTTCCAACCCCAAAATGGTCCACGTTAACTTCGACGTTAGTGGCACTAACGTGACCACTAACGTTGCCTCACGATCCTTCACAAATGTTATTGGGAATCACCTTTTCCAGTAACGTTACATCGTTCCCCCTTTCCCCACGTTAGAGTTCACGTTAACTAGGTTAACATGGCTCTTAACGTGGGGGATAAACCACTATTTTATGGTTTATCTTGTTCTTAATTGAGTGGATTTTATCAATCTTTCATACACTTATTCATACTATTCGCATGTTTTACATTCTCCTTCCTGATTTTGTGCTATGACTGAAAACATGATTTTGGGTCTTAATTTAGCTAATCTTAATCCTCTCTTATTACCATTCGATGCCTTGATATGTGTGTTAAGTGATTTCAGAGATTACAGACCAGGAATGACTTAGAGGATAGAAAGGAAGCATGCAAAAGTGGAAGGAATACAAGAAGTTGAAAGAACTGCAAAGCTGTCAGGCTGACCCTCTCGCACTAAAATGACTATAACTTGAGCTACAGATGCCTAAATGACGCGGTTCCAATTGCGTTGGAAAGCTAACGTCCAGGGTTTCGATTTAATATATAATGTGCTATAGTGGCCGTACAGATAGGCGACGCGAACGCGCGCTCCACACCAACGTGTCGCATCTGTGAAAATCAGCATGACAGATTTCATATCCAGCGAATTCTGGGCTATTTCTGGCCCAGTTTCAAGCCCATAAAACACAGATTAAAGGCTCCAAAGTGGAGGAATGAAGGAGGGATGACTCATAATTCACTTCATAATTTAGATGTAGTTTTTAGAGAGAGAGAGGCCTCTCTCTCCTCTCTCTTAGGATTAGGATTAGGATTAGGATTTTTATAATTTAGGAATAATTTTTCTTCATCTCAG
The DNA here is from genome assembly GCF_003086295.3 of Arachis hypogaea. Lineage (NCBI taxonomy): Eukaryota > Viridiplantae > Streptophyta > Magnoliopsida > Fabales > Fabaceae > Arachis > Arachis hypogaea. Next base: position 38,327,381 of record NC_092037.1, read on the forward strand.
GCTCAATGTTCTTCAATTTATTTTCTCTTTTATTTGTTTAATGACCATTCATGTTATGATTTTCTTAATATAATTTGAGGTATTTCAGACTCATGATTGCTTTTCCTTATTTTTAATTTAGATTATTTACTATTGGCTTTGGTTGATTAATTGGTAACACTTGAGTTGTCAAACTCAGTAGTGATTGAAATGGGCAGATTCTAATTGATCTAGATCACTCTAAAGCTAGTCTTCCCACAGGGATTGACTAGGACTTGAAAATCAAGCTAATTAGTCCACTTGACCTTCCCTTGTTTAATAAAGGATAACTAAGTGGGATTAAAACCCAATTATCATCACACATGATAAGGATAACTAGGATCGGAATTCAGATTCTAATACCTTGCCAAGAGTTTATTTTATCATTACTATTTTATTTTTCTTATCATTTAACATACTTGTTCCTCACTTTCAAAATCCCCAATTTACAAGACTCATAACCAATAATAAGAACATACCTCCCTGTAATTTCTTGAGAAGACAACCCGAGGTTTAAATACTTCGATTATCAATTTCACAGGGGTTTGTTACTTGTGACAATCAAAATGTTTGTAAGAAAGGTTGATTGCTTGGTTTAGAAACTATACTTGCAATGAAAATTTATTATAACTTCTAGGCCAACAATCTTCCGTTCTTTAAAATGGCGCCGTTGCCGGGGAATTGCAAACGTGTGCCTTATTATTGGTTATTGTAAATATTTTTCAAAAAAAAATTTCAGATTTTTATTTTAAAATTTTTTTATCGTATCTTATCTTTTTTTTTCAAAAATCATATCTTTTTCAATATATTTTATTTTTTTTAGTTTTTTTTATTCTCTCCTACTACTATGAATTCTCACCCCTCTGGCTTCAAGTTTGATTCCAATGTTGTTGTTAGGAATGGAAACTATAATGAGAACAGGCATCAAGGTTGGATGAATCAAAGATGGGAGGAGCCACAAGGATTTGATTAACCCTCATGGAAACAACCACCTCCAATGTACTATCAACAACCATTCTGTGATACATATCAAGGCAATAGCTATGGTGAGCACTCTTTTGATTATCAACAACCACCACCACATGCCTATGAACCCCCTTCTCAACATGACTTTGGACCGCCATACTCACAAGTCCCTTATCAACCACCATATGACCCATACCCAGAACCACCACCTCAATATACACCATCTCCATATCCTTATCAAGAGGAACCACCCCCTTGTTATGAGCCTTTTCTCCTAACAAATGAATCTGCCTACCCATCCTAAACCTCTATGGAGAGCACACTTGCCTCTATCACTAGTCTCACCTCTACTCTTCAAGCACTTATATCCCGCATGGACCAACCCTCTACCCCCAATATTCAATCCTCAAGCTCCAATGCACTTCCATCTCAACCACATAATGATCCATCCATCCCATCACCACCATCCATGGAAGAGCACCCACATCCATCAACCCAAGAGCAACATGATCCCAATGATACTATTGACATAGAACAAGAGAGAGGTGATGTGTGGAAAATGATCCAACACAAAAATTCACCGGCAAGTGTACCGGGTCGCATCAAGTAATATAACTCACATGAGTGAGGTCAATCCCACAGGGATTGAAGGATTGAGCAATTTTAGTTTAGTGGTTGATTTAGTCAAGCGAATCAAGTATTGGTTGAGTGGTTTATCATTAACAGAAGCTAAATTGCTTGGAATGTAAAGGGAGAAGGGAATATTGCAGTAAATCAAAGAGAAAGAAAGTAAAGAGACTGAATCTTAAAGTGCAAGTAATGTAAATTGCAGAAACTTAGATTGCAAGTAATGTAAATAACTGAAGCTTAAAGTGCAAGAAATATAAATTGCTTGAATCATAAAAGGAATTGGGAGTTAGAATTGCAGAATTTAAACAAGCAAAGGTAAATTGCAACAAACAGAAGAGTAGAGGATTGATTAAATGGAAATAGATCTCAACAGAAAAAGTAAAAATGCTTTGAAGATCTAAAAACAGAAAATGAGCAATGCTTAATTTGCAGCAATTTAAAAGAGGATTGAAGATCTCAGGAGTGGAAGAGACTAGATAACAAGTTTAGATCTCAAATCCTTCCTTGATCCAACAAGAACAATTGCAAAAGAAATGAAGGAAAGTAGATTGCAGAAAGAGTAGAAGATGAAGCAGTAAATAGAGATTGAAATTCAATTATGCAGAAAAGTAAAACAAGAGATCACAAGGTGAGATTGAAACAGAAGTTCTTCAATTCTTCACCCAAGATCCAAAATAAAAAGTAAAGAGTGCTCAAGCAAGAACAAGGAAGAAGAAAGATCAATTCTCCTTCCCAATTCTCTTAGATCTCAATTCAAAAGTAAAATCTTAAAATGCAAATGAAGTAAAAAGGAAAATTCAAAAGTGATTCTAGAGGTCCTAATTACATCAAACTAGCTCCTATTTATACAATTTCTATTCTTGGATTTTTGGAATTTGGATGGACTTTTGATTTGGTGAAGAAATGAATTAAGTTGGATTTTTAATTCAATTTTCAGCCCATGAAGAATTTTGGTTCCAGGAGGATGCTCAGCTCACAAGTTGAGCTGAGCATTGAGGCCTTGTGTGTGGGTTCCCTTGTAGCGTGCAATGTTGGGATGGGAGGTATCAGGGGAATGCTCAGCTCACAAAGTGAGCTGAGCATTGGTGCCTTGGTGCATGTCTTGTGCGCGCCTTGTGCTCCTTGCCTTGTGATGATGCGTGCTCTATCTCCCTGGCCCGTGTCAAAGTGCTCGCGTGATGCCCATGGGTAGCGCTCTGCTCACTAAGTGAGCTGAGCATTGGCTCTTCCAAGGGAGGTCCTTTAATATATTTCGCGTGTCAAGTCTTGGACATCATCAGGGTAGCGCTCAAGTGGTGCTAAGAGCGCACCTTCCTTGCTGAAGGCTCCGTGTTCGAAACTTGCTCGGAGCATTTTGGCCAATTTTAGCTTATTTTCCTTGCAAGGAGTAGCGTTCCCCTCTTTCCCTTGGGTCACGGGTTCAAACCTTGGATCAAGCATTGGCAAACAATTTCCTTGATTTATTTCTTGTGAGAGCCCGATAATGCTCACTTGGTGAGCTGAGCATTGTTTTTCCTTTCCTTATTTTTTTGCTTCAAATTGTGCTCAGCTCACAAGGTGAGTAGAGCATTGTGCCTTGGTCCCTTGAGAGAAAATGTAGCACTCCCTTGGTGAGCATGGTGCTCTTGGAGAGAGCTTCATGGTTTTCCTTCATTGTTGCTCCACACTTCTTCCTTCCTTGGCCACACTTTTTCTTCCTTGAGCCACGCTTCTTTGGCCACGCTTTCTTCTTTTCTTCTTTTCTTCACCTACAATTAATCAAAACAACCAATCAAAGTATCACCAAATTCACAAGGTTTATAAATCATTAAAAATCAATTAAATTTAGCCTAAACCTCATGATTTAGCATCAATTAGATGATGGTTGTTTGATTCAAAGAAGTCATACATTTCCATTCCAAATTACTTACTTAGAATGCAAGAAAGTGCATAAAACCTAATGAAAGCAAAGAAAAAGGCTAGTGAAACTAGGCTAAGATGACTTGTCATCAAGAGGATCATCTTCGCGAATCCATACTTCATAAGGAGTTAGAGAAAGCACTAAAGGTAAGGTAGTAGAGACCCTTGAAGTTGACAGCGCGGTTGAAGAACTAGTGAAGGAAGACAACAAGGAGGATTTTGTACTTGAAGATGAAGAAATAGTTGAACAGGAAATCATCAAGGATGAATACGATTTCATACTTAAACACCTGGATCAAGCGATAAATCGATTACCTTTCTGATGTTCAGACATTCAAGGAACCCCCATGAAGGAGACACTAGAAACTCCAGTGGACAATAAAGAGTGTGACTTTGTACTGGAACAAGTGGAGGAAGCCGGAATTATTGAAGAAGAAGAAGTGGTTCAAGACTTAGGAGATGCTGAACCTCCATGGGAAAGTCAAGTTATAGAGCCTCCTTCAAAGAAGTTTGAAACTGATGTTAAGGAAGGTGTACAACCTCCTAGGCATCTCATGATTGAAGACTTTGAAAGGGATGCTCAAGAGATGGATTCAATCATTAATGAATTCTTATCTACATTTGAATCCTCTTCCATTGGACTTGACATGAAGATTAAAGAAGAAGAAGAACAATCTCCCATGCCCTTGGTGAACAATGAAGAAGAAATTAAATTGGTAGAAAGCTACTAAGAGGAAGAGGTTGATATTGAAGAAGCTTGCAAAGAGGTGGTAGTTGTCAAAGAAGAACACAAAAGAGTGGAGCTTGCAAGTTCATTAGAAACCCCTCCCCCTAAGTTGCCATCATCCTTCACAACATTCAAGTGGGTAAAATTCATATCCCTTAGCTTTCTAATTCCACTTGAATATGGGCTACTGGAGACGGATGGTCAACTTAGAGCACTTTGTGGAATTAAGAGTAAGAGGAAGATGGTCAGTGGTAAGAATTGCCCTGCAAGGTTCATTATGGTTGGAAGCTTTGAGTTTAAACGCAAAGGTTGGTGTAGAGCTCAACTGAATGGGTCTAGGAAGCTGTTTGGCCACTTTGGTGAGAATTCAGATTGCTTGATACCCGGATGGAATCATGATGATCAACAAGAAGACGGGTGCAAAAGCAAGGTTTGGGACCCCAAAATTTATTCTAGCAATCAACACTCTTGGGGCCTTGTCACTTGCTTTAACTTGCTTGAGGGTTTTCTGCGACTAATTTGGGATCCCGGAGGCTACTGAAATTTCAAACATTGATGGAGATTTCTGGACGAATTCAAGCACAAGCCACCACAGCAGGAAGCTTATCAAATGTCCAACTTAAGGACTTTAACTAAAAGTGCTAGGTGGGAGACAACCCACCATGGTATGATCGTCCTTTTTCAGTTTTAATTCTAGTCTATTTTGTTTGTTTTTTTAGTTTTGATTGAACCTGGAATCATGCATAGCATTCATATTAAGTATTGCATTCTGCATACTGCATTATAAAAAAAATCATGCACATGACGCGTAAGCGTCGGTTACGCATCCGCGTCATAAGTGCATTCAGAAGAAAAGGAAATTGAACAGAGAGTCACGCGAAAGCGTGGCTGGAGGCGTGCCTTTGGCACAAATTGGTCCACGCGACTGCATCGCTGACGCGTCCGCGTCACCCACGCGAACGCATGCCCTGTAAATCGACGTATAAGGGTGTATGGCCGAAAGTTGAGCCGGAATTGGGCTGGACTCGTGCTAGTAGCACAAGCCCTACCACGCGAACGCGTGTCCTACGCGTCCGCGTCGTTCTTTAAACAAGGCCATCCACGCGATCACGTCCACCACGCGATCGCGTGACCCAAAGTTTTGGCAAAATAAGCTTTTCACCAGAGAGTTGCGCGGCCACGCGGCTGCACTCGCGCTGAAGGCACGAAACACTTCACGCGAACGCGTGACCTACGCGTTCGCGTCACTTCATCGAAGCGCTATCCATGCGACCGCGTGCCCCACGCTCTCGCGTCGCTTACGCCGCACAGCTTATCCAAATCAGCCAAATATCTTATCTTTTCTTCCCCAAATCCTAATTCTTCTTTCCCTTCTTATTTTTTTCTTCATCCTTTCTTACTTTCTTTCTCTTTTCCATTGGTGTTAAAATTCTCTTCTTCAACTATTGCATGTTTTCTTGAATTATTCTGGTGCTTCATGACTTGTTTTATTCTGATTGGCTATTATTATTCATAAGTCAATGCTCATTTTTTAATACTGATATTCCTTTTGCATTGATATGCACTTACACTATCTTGCATTACCCACACACTCTTATCCATTGATATGCCATTTGCTTCCACTATTTTCTCACTTGCATGTTGTAGCTACCATGTAATTGAGACATTTAATTATTTGGCATTAACACCCATATTTTATTTATGTTATTATCTTTATTTTTGGGTTACTTTCCTTTCTTTTCCTCTTCTTTCAGGATGGCCACCGAGAGGGGAAAGGGAAGAACTTCTATATGGGGAGACAAACAAGTCCATCTGCACAATCTTTGGAGAAAAACATCAGTTGAAGTAACCCGTCCACTTGCACATCTTAGCATGCACCGAGGACGGTGCAATCTATAAGTGTGGAGAGGTCGATACCGATCCCCACGGGTTAGTTATTCTCTTCTCAACACCAATATTCTATTTTCTTTGTTTGTTCATTGTTGCATTGCATAATAGATTGCATGTGTAGTTGATTGTTTACATTTAAATACTACTTAATTGAAAAATAATAAGTTTCTTTTTAAGACCCTATTTTTGAATAATTTCACTAATTTAAATTAAAAACTAAAACTTTTCATGTGTTAAATTTGTTTGAAGTTGTATTTGGAACATGGTTTTTGAGCCAAAGAACACACAACCTGTGAGGTTTGAGCTTATATATATGGTTACATTATTTAACCATAAATTTTTATTCTTGTGTGTTTTCTTCTCTACAATTGTAATCTTTATTTTGTTCCAATCTATATGTCCAATATTTAGTGTATTTACATGCTTGCATATGATTGAGGCCATTACTTGTTTTTGCTCACTTATCCCAAATAAGCCTACCCTTTTATGTCACCCTTGTTAGCCACTTTGAGCTTTTTAATCCCCTTCTGTTCTATAACCACATCACTAGCCTTAAGCAGAAAAATAAATTAAATATCCCAATTGAATCTTTGGTTAGCTTAAGATAGAGGTTGTGCATCAACTAAGTGTGGGGAAACTGTGGGAACATGGGTTAATAAGGGAATGTATCATGTCTCTAATTCTGAATATTGGAAATTTGGGTATCTACTCATGTAAAACAGAAAATAAAAAAGTACCCTTTATCTTTTCTTCTTCCTCGTGATGAAACAAATCCTGAAAAAAGTACCCCGCCAAGGCGCATTAATTTATGCTCGGCAAAACGCAAAAAATCATTGCCAAGAGACCACACAAGGTCGGCAAAGATAAAGCGACGAGGTTCAAATTAATGTGAGAAGTTATAAAGCAACTCTGAAAAGGCTCAAAAAGCCAAATAAAAGAGGTTACAAAAATAACTTAAAAGCCGACCAACAACAAGGTCGGACCCAACAAAGGGAAGTACTCGACCGCCCTCCCCCAAGGTCCGAGAAAAAAAACCCGGATCCGAGAAAGAAACCCTAAAACGGCGAAAACAAAGATTTCAAAAAAACGCTTACTAAAAGGTTGCTATACAAAAACAACTAAAAAGTACAAGCGAAAAAACGAAATCAAAGGGAAGGGTGAAAACAAAGTTTTCAGAAAAGCGCTAGCTAAAAAGTTGTTATCCAAAAACAACTAAAAAGCATAAAAGCGGAACTAAACGTCAAAGCGCGAACAAACACCGCATAACAAGCTAAAAAAGTTACTACAAGTAGCTAATAGCAAAAAGGTGTTCAAAGCATCCAAAAAAAAAAAAAAAGAGCCCACAGGTCGGGCAAAAAACCAAAAATAAAAGGATTACAGGGAACCAAGATCCTTCCCGGACTCCACATCGGCAGAAGGCTGCGGAGGAAACATAGAAATCGGGACAGCATTGACGGCACCGTCATCTCGGTTTAAAACCTCCACATCAGATCCCTCTCCGGCCAAAGGAAAAGTCGGGTCCACAACCGGAACTTTAGGGTCAGACACCGGAACCTCATCCTCGTTAGGAGCAGGAACAATCTTTCCCTCCACAACAACATTATCCGTACTGAATAAACTCAGATCCAGGTCAGGAGCAAGAACCCGGACCTGAGCTTTCAAATTTTCAAACATAGCATCCATACCCTTAGCCACGTGCCCTTCTAACTCATAAAAATCATCCTGAGCGGATTGCAACCTCTCCTTTGTCTCCACAAGCTCGGCATATGTCCGAGTATAGTTATCCTTCGCCGCCTTCGCCATCTCCTCAGACGCATTCGCTGCCGCCACAGCCGCGGTAGCTTTAGCTTTCTCCTTCTCCAAAGATGCCTCCAGCTCAGCAATCCTAGCAGCCTTCAGCTCGCTAATCCTCTCGAACTCAGATTGAGCCTTCTCAAGTCGGGAACTGGTCGCGCCAAGAGGGGATTTCTTGAACTCCCGGGCAATAGCGGCGTGAAGACTAGCCATCCGGACATAGCTCCGCGCCATATACTGAAAATGGTGCTCCATAGACACATCATCAGTAGAAATAAAGGTCTGAGGGAGAATATGCTGTTCAACCCAACCAAGAGCATCAAAATCCTTATCATTGAAACCGGCAAGCTCTTGAGAGGTCTTCTGCTTCTTGGGAGGAGGACCCGAGGACGAAGGAGGAGAAGAGGTAGCAGGTCCAGAGGTCGGAGGATCTTGATTTATAGGTCAGAACTGGGGAGTCGGAATAGTCTTTGACCGAGTAGTGACACCCACAGTAGTCTTCTTCGGAGAAGATTGGGCAGAAACCTCCCCAGCCTCGATATTTCGAGCAGCCACAGACTTCTTCGTCCGACGAAGATACTTCATGGAATCCGCCTGAGAAGACATCTCTGCAAAAATAAGAGAAAAGGATTACCACAACAGAAATTCCACCAAAACAAGCAAAGCCAAAATACTAAAAAAGATGAATCTCGGAGAGGTCGGGAACTACCTAACTCGGAACGGAGAAGGCTTGGATTTCCCAACATTTTCTTCGTGTCCAAGTGAGGTGCCCGACCCCATAAACTGCTTACCACACCCACAAAAGCCTGCTCCACCTCATCTAGACTCTCAAGGGTATACTTAGTAGACACTACATTCTCCTGCCAACAAAGAGGAAAAGAAGGCTCCCCACTCTCATCTAGAAAGAAAGGTCGGACGTCTCCAGTAGCCCGGACCTTGAAATAAAAGTTCTTAAAATCATGAAAGGACTCATCATACAGGGTACAAAATTTCCTTCCCTGGTTAGCCCTAAAAGAGACCCAAGATACCTTCCCTCCACCCGACCCCGGCTTCGTCAACACAAACAAATAGGAAAAAAGAGAAATAGAGGGAGCAACGCCCAAAAACTGACACAAAAGTTGAAACAACTTTAAAAACGCCCAAGAATTCGGATGAAGCTGCGTAGGAGCAAGATTACAAGACCATAACACCTCGGACTCCAGATTGGTAAAGGGAAGTCGGACACTCAGCTTAGAGAAAAAATAATCATAGGCATAAAAGAAGAGCTTCTCGGAACTATCTAGGGGCGGGAAGCACACTCTCTCCTCGGAATCCGGGGCTACTAGTTCATAAATCCCTCTCAGACTCTCTATTTTCACATATGCTACAATGCCTACGGAACCTAACTAAATACTCAGAATCTACTACAGAAGGGACTCTTAGAGGAAGAGGGTCTACCCAATCAAGACCACATGGAATTTTAGTCGACATCGCTTGAAGAACCTTTCGAGACATAAAATTCTTACCTACAAAGAAGAATACAACAGCAAGCAAAAATCACATAAAGAAGACAGCGAAAACCCATTCAGCAAAGCAAGAAAAAAAAAAAACCCCACGAAGAAAATGGGGCAACCCGGAACAAAAACACCAGAGAACAAAAAAGAGCCCCCCCCATATACAAACAACAGCAATGGCGGCGCCTCTTTTTGGGGCAACCCAGGCATAAAGAAAAAGAAACAAACAAGAGCCACACAAAGAGCAGAAGCATATGATCACAAGAAAAGAGAAGCATGGGAACAAACCTGGAAGAAAAAACGAAGACGAAGAGCTCCGAAGCAAGGAGAACAAAACGACGGCACAGAGGAAACCCCGGAAAAACACACAGAAAGATTCGGGAAAGCAGAACAAAGAGAAAAGAAGAAGCGGCGCTCGTAAAAGCATAAAGAAAAACAAAAACGCGGAAAGGAGGAAAGGGGCAATAAATAAAGCCTTCACGAGAGCCCGAACGGAAATCGAGGAAAAATGGTAAAATGCAATAAATGCAGGTAACGGCCATTTTTGAAATTTTGAAAAACAGACTACTATGCCCGAGCACGACCTCCCAAAGAGGACGAACTCGGGCAGGGGCACTGTTCATACCCTGACCGAGGTCCTCCATCTCGGGAAAATCTGCAAAAGGTCCGACCTTGTCCTAAAGCTCACATCTAAAGGTCGGACCTCGGACAAAGAGCAAGGAAGGCCCATCAAAAGGAACGCAGCCCAAACCTAAAGGCCGAAAAGGCCTAGAAAAGGCGGTTCCACAAAGATAGAGATAAAACTCCCAAAAGATAAGATAAGATAAGAATATCTTATCCAGGGAAGATCACTGCCAAACTACTATAAATACACTGGAGCACCCAGGTATGGCATTCATTCCAAATCTACACACATATCTGCTTGGACCCATGCTAACTTAAGCATCGGAGTGTCATTGTAGGTACAACCACCAACCATTCCTCATATCAAGCTCGGGTCACCAAACCCCTACCTCGGGCCTCTCCAGACGACCGAGCTGCACGTTTCAGGTAAACCCTCGGAACAGGAGCTATGACTCACTAAACCCCACTTCCATTAGGGGGAAGAGCTCTGCTTGTTGGAATGAATTGGTGAATTCATCTTTTCCTCCTCAATTCTAGTGGTTGATCTAAAGAGGGAACTCTTGTTCTTCAAAGATTCAACCACCATCGAGAGAGGGGTTAATCTATATGAATTATGTGGTGAATTTGAGGAATGAGCCATATAATTCAGTTTAGAGTTCATCCTTTCATGATTTCTTTAATCAATACACCTTGGTTAGTATGTGAGATGTAACTCTCCTTGGTTGAGATTATGGGAGTTGTGTGGCTGGATTAGATTTGAGCTTCATCTCTTCTCATGAACAATTAGATCACGAGAGTGGCAATTGGTTATGTTGAGAGAAGTTGAATCACCAAGAGATTGGGATTCAACTACCCACTTGCCATGGATCTATGCCCATGATTGAGAAGGATTTGACTAACATCAATTCATGAAAACTTGCATCTCTGATCCCTAATGATCCTCTCTATCATTAATTCTCATTTCTTTTGCTCTTAGTGTTTGAATACCCATTTCCCAATTCCCTTCTACACTCTTGCAATTTATTATTCTTGTCATTTACATTCTGTTTCTTTATTTCTTGCTATTTACTCTCTTGCTCTTTAGAATTCAGCATTCTATCTTCCTGCAATTTACTTTTGATGTCATTTAAGTTTCTTGCAATTTAAGTTTCCGTTATTTACGTTCACTTTATTTCTCTCTTCTAATTCTTTACATTCTTTGCCATTTAAATTCTTGCAATCATGTTCAAAAATCAAAATGCTCATGAAATCAAAACTATGTTTGCTTGACTAAATCTACCATTTAACTAAAGTTGCTTAATCTACCAATCTCCGTGGGATCGACCTCACTCTTTGTGAGTTTTATTACTTGATACGACCCGGTATACTTGCCGGTTGTACGTGAAATCAAATTTTTACGTATCAAAAAGCAATGCTTTTACCACACCAAACTTAAAATGTTTGCTCGTCCTCGAGCAAAAGAAGAGAGAAGAGAGTAGAAGAAGAAGAAATGAGGAAGATGGGAATGGCTTTGTGTTCGGCCAAAAGGGGAAGAAGTGGTGTTTAGGTTGTGTGAAAATGAAGGAGTGAAGATGGGTATATATAGGAAAGGGGGAAGGGTAGGGTTCGGCCATTTGAGGGTGGGTTTGGGTGGGAAAGTGGTTTGAATTTGAATGGTGAGGTAGGTGGGGTTTTATGAAGGATGGATGTGAGTGGTGAAGAGAAAGATGGGATTTGATAGGTGAAGGGTTTTTGGGGAAGAGGTGTTGAGGTGATTGGTGAATGGGTGAAGAAGAGAGAGAGAGTGGTAGGGTAGGTGGGGATCCTGTGGGGTCCACAGATCCTGAGGTGTCAAAGAAAAGTCATCCCTGCACCAAATGGCAAACAAAATCACGTTTTTAGCCATTTCTGGCGTTAAACGCCGGGCTGGTGCCCATTTCTGGCGTTTAACGCCAGCTTCTTGCCCATTTCTGGCGTTTAACGCCAGTCTGGTGCCCCTTTCTGGCGTTAAACGCCCAGAATGGTGCCAGACTGGGCGTTAAACGCCCAACAGGTAACCTCACTGGCGTTTAAACGCCAGTGGGTGCGTCCTCCAGGGTGTGCTATTTTTCTTCCTGTTTTTCATTCTGTTTTTGCGTTTTTCATTGATTTTGTGACTTCTCATGATCATCAACCTACAAAAAAGAGAAAATAACAAAATAAAATAGATAAAATATAACATTGGGTTGCCTCCCAACAAGCGCTTCTTTAATGTCAGTAGCTTGACAGAGGACTCTCATGGAGCCTCACAGATATTCAGAGCCATGTTGGAACCTCCCAACACCAAACTTAGAGTTTGAATGTGGGGGTTCAACACCAAACCTAGAGTTTGGTTGTGGCCTCCCAACACCAAACTTAGAGTTTGACTTTGGGGGCTCTGTTTGGCTCTGCTTTGAGAGAAGCTCTTCATGCTTCCTCTCCATGATGATAGAGGGGTATCCTTGGGCCTTAAACACCAAGGATTCTTCATTCACTTGAATGATTAACTCTCCTCTATCAACATCAATCACAGCCTTTGCTGTGGCTAGGAAGGGTCTGCCAAGGATGATGGATTCATCCATGCACTTCCCAGTCTCTAGGACTATGAAATCAGTACGGATGTAATGGTCTTCAACTTTAACCAGAACATCCTCTACGAGTCCATGGGCTTGTTTTCTTGAGTTGTCTGCCATCTCTAGTGAGATTCTTGCAGCTTGTACCTCAGAGATCCCTAACTTCTCCATTACAGAGAGAGGCATGAGGTTTACACTTGACCCTAAGTCACACAAGGCCTTCTTGAAGGTCATGGTGCCTATGGTATAAGGTATTGAAAACTTCCCAAGATCCTGTCTCTTTTGAGGCAGTTTCTGCCTAGACAAGTTATCCAGTTTTTTGGTGAGCAAAGGGGGTTCATCCTCCCAAGTCTCATTTCCAAATAACTTGTCATTTAGCTTCATGATTGCTCCAAGGTATTTAGCAACTTGCTCTTCAGTGACATACTCATCCTCTTCAGAGGAAGAATACTCATCAGAGCTCATGAACGGCAGAAGTAAGTCCAATGGAATCTCTATGGTCTCAGTTTGAGCCTCGGATTCCCATGGTTCCTCATTAGGGAACTCATTGGAGGCCAGTGGACGCCCAGTGAGGCCTTCCTCAGTGGCGTTTACTGCCTCTTCCTCCTCCTAAAATTCGGCCATGTTGATGACCTTGCACTCTCCTTTTGGATTTTCTTCTGTATTGCTTGGGAGAGTACTAGGAGGGAGTTCAGTAATTCTCTTGCTCAGCTGACCCACGTGTGCCTCCAAATTTCTAATGGAGGACCTTGTTTCAGTCATGAAACTTTGAGTGGTTTTGATCAGATCAGAGACCATGGTTGCTAAGTCAGAGGTATTCTGCTTAGAACTCTCTGTCTGTTGCTGAGAAGATGATGGAAAAGGTTTGCTATTGCTAAACCTGTTTCTTCCACCATTATTGTTATTGAAACCTTGTTGAGGTCTCTGTTGATCCTTCCATGAAAGATTTGGATGATTCCTCCATGAAGGATTGTAGGTGTTTCCATAGGGTTCTCCCATGTAATTCACCTCTTCTATTGAAGGGTTCTCAGGATCATAAGCTTCTTCCTCAGATGAAGCCTCCTTAGTACTGCTTGGTGCATTCTGCATTCCAGACAGACTTTGAGAAATCATATTGACTTGTTGGGTCAATATTTTGTTCTGAGCCAATATGGCATTCAGAGTGTCAATTTCAAGAACTCCTTTCTTCTGACTAGTCCCATTGTTCACAGGATTTCTTTCAGAAGTGTACATGAATTGGTTATTTGCAACCATTTCAATTAGCTCTTGAGCTTCAGTAGGCGTCTTCTTCAGATGAAGAGAGCCTCCAGCAGAGCTATCCAAGGACATGTTGGACAGTTCAGAGAGACCATCATAGAAAATTCATATGATGCTCCATTCAGAAAGCATGTCAGAGGGACATTTTCTGATTAATTGTTTGTATCTTTCCCAAGCTTCATAGAGGGATTCTCCTTCCTTCTGTCTGAAGGTTTGGACTTCCACTCTAAGCTTACTCAATTTTTGGGGTGGAAAGAACTTTGCCAAGAAGGCATTGACTAGCTTTTCCCAAGAGTCCAGGCTTTCTTTAGGTTGTGAGTCCAACCATATCCTAGCTCTGTCTCTTACAGCAAAAGGGAATAGCATAAGTCTATAGACCTCAGGGTCAACCCAATTAGTCTTGACAGTGTCACAGATTTGCAAGAACTCAGCTAAAAACTGATGAGGATCTTCCAGTCGAAGTCCATGGAATTTGCAATTCTGTTGCATTAGAGAAACTAATTGAGGCTTGAGCTCAAAGTTGTTTGCTCCAATGGCAAGGATAGAGATGCTTCTCCCATAGAAATCGGGAGTAGGTGCAGTAAAGTCACCCAGCACCTTCCTTGCATTGTTGGCATTGTTGTTGTTTTCGGCTACCATGAGTTCTTCTTCTTTGGAGAATTCGGTCAGGTACTCTAAAGAGAGTTGTGCCTTAGCTTCTCTTAGCTTTCTCTTCAAGGTCCTTTCAGGTTCAGGATCAGCCTCAACAAGAATGCTCTTGTCTTTGCTCCTGCTCATAAGAAAGAGAAGAGAACAAGAAAATGTGGAATCCTCTATGTCACAGTATAGAGATTCCTTGAAGTGTCAGAGGAAAAGAAGAGTAGAAGACAGAAGTAGAAAATTTGAACTTATCACAGGAGATGGAGTTCGAATTTTGCATTAAGGAATAGTGTTAGTTCATAAATAGAAGGATGTGAGAAGAAGGGAAGTGATTTTCGAAAATTAAGGGAAAATTTTTGAAAACATTTTTGAAAAACATTACTTAATTTTCGAAAATGAAAGTGGGAAAGAAGTGAAGTGTTTTTTTTTTTGAAAAAGATTTTGAAATTAGAAATCAAAAAGATTTGATTGAAAATTATTTTGAAAAGGATGTGGTTAAGAAAATATGATTGGTTTTAAAAAGATGTGATTGAGAAGATATGATTTGAAAAACATTTTAAAAAGATTTGATTTTGAAAATTAAAAACTTGGCTAACAAGAAAAGATATGATTCAAACATTAAACCTTTCTCAACAGAAAAGGCAACATACTTGAAATGTTGAATCAAATCATTAATTGGTAGCAAGTATCTTTGAAAAAAGAAAGAAATTAAATTTGAAAGAGATTTGATTGAAAAGATATGATTTGAAAAAGATTTGATTTTGAAAAACTTTGAAAACTGAAAAAAATTGCATTGAAAAATAGAATCTTCCCCCTTGTGCCATCCTGGCGTTAAACGCCCAGAATGGTGCACATTCTGGCGTTTAACGCCCAAAACTATACCTTTTTGGGTGTTAAACGCCCAACCAGGTACCCTGGCTGGCGTTTAAATGCCAGTCTGTCCTTCTTCATTGGGCGTTTTGAACGCCCAGCTTTTTCTGTGTAATTCCTCTGCTGTATATTCTGAACCTTCAATTCTCTGTATTATTGACTTGAGAAGACACAAATTAAAATATTTTTGGATTTTTAATAATAAGGAAAAGTCAAAATGCAACAAGAATCAAATAACAATGCATGCAAGACACCAAACTTAGCAGTTTGTATACTACTGACACTAATGAGAATGCATATGAGACACACAAATACTCAAGTCAAGAGAATTCAAAGATTAGAGTAAGAAATCATCAAGAACTACTTGAAAATCCTTAAGACACATGAATGAATGCATGCAATTGACACCAAACTTAAGATGAGACACTAGACTCAAACAAGAAATTTTTGGATTTTATGATTTTTTTAATTTTTTTGTGTTTTTCGAAAATTAAGTGGAAAAAGGTATCAAAGTTCTTAATGAGAATTCCAGGAATCATGCAATGTTAGTCTAAAACTTCAGTCTAAAGGAATTAGACATGGTCAGCCAAGCTTCAGCAGAACATTGCATTCAAGAGCTAAATTGATGAAGATCAATCAGCTTTGGTGATGATAAGAACATCACCTTGAAACACTAGAATTCATTCTTAAGAACTCTGAAGAAAAAAAAATACCTAATCTAAGCAACAAGATGAACCGTCAGTTGTCCAAACTGAACAATCCCCGGCAACGGCGCCAAAAACTTGGTGCGCGAAATTGTGAACACTACTTTTCACAACTCTCATAATCCCCAGTCATGAACCCCAAAAACTTGGTGTTCAATACCATGGCATTACACAACTTCGCACAACTAACCAGCAAGTGCACTGGGTCGTCCAAGTAATAAACCTTACGCGAGTAAGGGTCGATCCCACGGAGATTGTTAGTATGAAGCAAGCTATGGTCATCTTGTAAATCTTAGTCAGGCAAACTCAAATGGATATGATGATGAACGAATTAAACATAAAGATAAAGATAGAGGTACTTATGTAATTCATTGGTAGGAACTTCAGACAAGCGCATGAAGATGCCTTCCCTTCCGTCTCTCTGCTTTCCTACTGTCTTCATCCAATCCTTCTTACTCCTTTCCATGGCAAGCTTATGTAGGGTTTCACCGTTGTCAATGGCTACCTCCCATCCTCTCAATGAAAATGCTGCCTATGCTCTGTCACAGCATGGGTAATCATCTGTCGGTTCTCGGTCAGGCCGGAATAGAATCCATTGATTCTTTTGCGTCTGTCACTAACGCCCCGCCTGCTAGGAGTTTGAAGCACGTCACAGTCATTCAATCATTGAATCCTACTCAGATTACCACAGACAAGGTTAGACCTTCCGGATTCTCTTGAATGCCGCCATCAGTTCTAGCCTATACCACGAAGACTCTGATCTCACGGAATGGTTGGCTCGTTTGTCAGACGAGCACTCGGTTGTCAGGCGATCAACCATGCATCGTGCAATCAGGAATCCAAGAGATATTCACCCAATCGAAGGTAGAACGGAGGTGGTTGTCAGTCACACGTTCATAGGTGAGAATGATGATGAGTGTCACGGATCATCACATTCATCAAGTTGAAGAACAAGTGATATCTTAGAACAAGAACAAGCGGAATTGAATGGAAGAACAATAGTAATTGCATTAATACTCGAGGTACAGCAGAGCTCCACACCTTAATCTATGGTGTGTAGAAACTCCACCGTTGAAAATACATAAGAACAAGGTCTAGGCATGGCCGAATGGCCAGCCTCCCAATGAGGGTTCAATCATAAAAACATGATCAAAAGCTCCCTAATACAATAGTAAAAGGTCCTATATATAGAAAACTAGTAGCCTAAGGTTTACAGAAATGAGTAAATGACATAAAAATCCACTTCCGGGCCCACTTGGTGTGTGCTTGGGCTGAGCAATGAAGCATTTTCGTGTAGAGACTCTTCTTGGAGTTAAACGCCAGCTTTAGTGCCAGTTTGGGCGTTTAACTCCCATTTTGGTGCCAGTTCCGGCGTTTAACGTTGGGATTTCTGAGGGTGACTTTGAATGCCGGTTTGGGCCATCAAATCTTGGGCAAAGTATGGACTATCATATATTGCTGGAAAGCCCAGGATGTCTACTTTCCAACGCCGTTGAGAGCGCACCAATTGGACTTCTGTAGCTCCAGAAAATCCACTTCGAGTGCAGGGAGGTCAGAATCCAACAGCATCTGCAGTCCTTTTTAGTCTCTGAATCAGATTTTTGCTCAGGTCCCTCAATTTCAGCCAGAAAATACCTGAAATCACAGAAAAACACACAAACTCATAGTAAAGTCCAGAAAAGTAAATTTTAACTAAAAACTAATAAAAATATACTAAAAACTAACTAGATCATACTAAAAACATACTAAAAACAATGCCAAAAAGCGTACAAATTATCCGCTCATCAGAGGTGGTTTATATTGAGGTGGTGGTTCTTAGGAGTAATTGGGTTGGAATTGTGGTAGTTCTATGTATGGTTCATATGGCTCATAAAGTGGTTGGTATGGTGGATATGGGTTAGGGTCATATAGAAGTGTTTGGTAGCGTGGGGCTTGTGAGTATGGTGGTTGAGGGCTATATTTAGGAGGGGGTTCATAGGTATATGGTGGTGGTTATTGATTGTCACAAAGAGGTCCACCATAACCATTGTCTTCGTATGCATCATGGAATGGTTGTTGCTCATAGTACATTAGAGGCAGTTGTTGCCAAGAGGGTTGATCAAATCCTTGTGACTCTTCCCATCTTTGATTGTCTCATCCTTGATACAAGCCTTCATTGTAGTCTTCACTTCCTACAACATAATTGTAACCACTCTCATAGCCCAAGGGGTGAGAATTCATAGTAACAAGAGAAAATAAAAACAAAAACTAAAAAGAAATAATGAAAATAAACTCCTAAAACTAGAAACAACTAACAAAGAAACAAAAGGGCAAGCATATTCACAATATTCACAATAACCAATAATAAGGCACACATTTGCAATTCTCCGGCAACGACGCCAAAAATTTGACGGAGGAAAAATGTTGGTAAAAATTTCACAAAAATATCGCATTGCAAGTATAGTTATAAACCGACAGTTAAACTTCAATCAATATTTAAATTGTGTCACTTAAGCAAACCTAATAAAATTAACCGAAGTATTTGAACCTCGGGTCGTCTCTCAAGGAATTGTAGGGAAGTGTATTTATTATTCATTATGAGATTGTATCTTTTTGGGTTTTGAGTTTAATAAGCAAGGAATGTAAATAACAAGAAAATAAACTAACAACTAAGAGAAGTCCTAGCAAGGGTTGAGAATCAGAATTCCTATCCTCATTATCATTGTCAATTGTGATGGTAATTGCAAATTGCTCTCACTTAGTTAATCTCTAACAATTGAAGGAAAGTCAAGTGAGCAAATCAACTTGAGTTCACAAGTCCTAATCAAAGACTAGAGTTAGTGAAGCTCAAGCCAATTAGCAACTTTCAATCACCAACCAACAAGAGACTTTGACAATTCAAGAGTCTCCAAATTACTCAATCCAAGCTAAAAATACAAAAATCTAATTTAAAATCCAACCAAGCATTTTATGAAACACTTGGTAGGCACAAAATAAAGGCATGATAAAATTAATAAGGAATATTAAATTTAAACAACCAATTGCAAGCATCAATGACTAACAATTAAAGAGAGTAACAATAAACATGGAAAACATAAACTGCATTAAAAGAAATCAAATATAACAAGATCTCATAAACATAAAAATGGCAAAAAAAAAGGGAAATTAACAAGAGAACATGAACTAAAGTGCTTAAACAAATAAAAGTAAGAACAAAACTAAATTAAAGGAGGATTGAACCTGAACCTAAGGAGAAATTGAAAGAAGAAATCCTAAACTCTAAAACCTAAACCCTTCCATCTAAACCTAAAATTATGCGAATGAAAGTATAAATGATTCCTCCCTTCCAGCTTTACTCTGTAGGCTCTAATCAGTATTTTTGAGCCTGTAACTGGGTCAAAAGCGGCACAAAAATTATCCCATGCGTTTTCTGTAATAGCAGCATGTGACGCTCTGTCACGCGTACACGTCGATTGAACTCGGCACTGGCCACGCGTAGGCATCATCCACACGTGCACATCGTATGTCTGCTGCATCAGTCACGCGGACGCATCGTCCACGCATGCGTGTCGCTACCAGCTTCTCAAAACTTCAATTTCTTGTGTTTCTTCCACTTTTGCATGCTTCTTTTCCATCCTTTAAGCCATTCATGTCCTATAAACCCTGAAAATACTTAACAAACATATCACGACATCGAATGGTAACAAGAGAGGATTCAAATTAGCAAATTTAAGGCCAAAGAAGCTTGTTTTCAATCAAAGCACAAAATTAGGAAGGAAAATGTAAAATGTGCGAATTCTATGAATAAGTGTGAGAATAATGGATAAAATCCACTCAATTTAGTACAAAATAAACCATAAAATAGCGGTTTATCAATGAAACCCAACAATTCTCCATTATTGGTTGGCACCTAAACAACCAAAATCATAAAATCTATTCAAGAACTAAAGCCAAAATGAAAAATATGTTAGGACTGAAGAAAGGATTAAGAAATTCGAGTTGTTACCAACTTTGTTTGTTAGAAATCACGGGTTTGGCAGCTCCACATGGCTGCAAACGGCACACGAATCAGAACATCGTAGCTCAAGTTACAAGCAAAAGAAGAGGATGGTGAATAGTGATATATTCTTTTTCAATCTCAGCAACTCAAACCCTCACTTATGTGTCAAATGGAGCTGAATAGCCTCTAAATGGTACTTATATATGTTAGACTTGGGTCCAATTTGAGTCTAGTCCAACCGCTTAATATTTTTTGTTCATTTGGCCCAACTTTAGGCCAAAACCTTTAAAATTAGCCCCCAATTTTCAATTCTAAATATTTTTCTAAATTTTTCTATAGTTTTATTACTGTACACAGTATTGGGCAGACTAATGCCAGTACTGCCGGCTATTTTTACCGATATGCATTTTTACGCAAATTTTTTGCAAAAAATTACATTTTTCCATTAAAAAAAATTCACTGAATTCAAATATCGCCTTTAAATTTCCAAATTAAGATGCCAAAATTTTCGAACCTATTCTGGACAATTAAATTATTATTTTTTACTAATTAACCGGTTAATAATTTTAGGTTCTTCATTTTTGGTTTGTATTATGTTCTAGCCGGCATTTTCTTCGTAGGTTGAGACTAGTGCTTATTATGTATGTATTCTGCATCTTATATATATACATATATCTCTTTAGTTTTCTGTATTCGACGTTTTCTTACTTTTAATGATTCGTGTGTGATGACGATTATCTCTTTTGTATATCCTTTTTTTATAGGCTTCTAGTTATATTATTACCCTTCTTATACTATGTATATATTTTGCTTTCAAGGGATGTAATACTTCACTATCTCTGATTTATGACTATAGCATAAGGCTTTGTGTGATAGAGTGTTATACTAGTAGCCACGTCAGCCTATACTGTTAAGGTTCAGAAAGCAAAACTGACAAAAGGACTTAATTGTTTTGCATTTTAAGTGATTACGGATATTTTTGTATTTTTTAAATTATTAAAAAATAATTTGTCTTCTTGATAAAAAGTAAAAGATTTATTTATCTTTTTTTTTCTTAATATTAAAAAACATTAAGAATGGAAAGGTTTATGAAAATATATTATCCACAATAAGAAAGCTTTATGGAAACTGATGCATGAGTTGAATTTTGGATAATTAGTTGTTGTCCAATTTTATTAGACTTAGTAATAAAAATGACTTATTCGTTCACCATTTGTAGATATAATATAGACACTCTCGTTTCTTTTAATCCAGATGATATATATTTTGTTCTTAAAGTAAATAAAAATGCTAGAAAGGGAAACAATAGAACTATGTATAAGAAATCCCAAAATGTATGTTGTTGACCAAAATTAAATCCAGATTCAATTTAAATATAATAAAAAAAGTCGAAGATAATAAAACTATCAAGATATAAAGTTTTTTCCAAACTAAAAAGAGGTTATTTAAGTTGAATTTGAAATAATTTAATATGTACATAAATTTTGAATTTATAATCAAAATACTTCTTGTTGTAGAGATAGAGTGATACAAATAGTTTTACGTGCAATAATGATTATAAAATTTAAAAATGCTATTTGTACATTAAAATTATATAAAACATGACTTGAAGAAAACTTATTTTAATGAAACTTAGGACGCATTGACTATATTGCTATTGCAGTAACTCAATGAATGCGGTAGATTATAAATAAAAAGTTATTTTCGGATTATTAAATACAGGGTAATTGATTAACTCCTAGTAAAAAGAACTTGGATTGGCACAATTTTCTCATTTTAGAGGCCATTTTAAAAGCCGAAATATTAGCTTATTGTAACTAATGGAATGAAGGATCCTACATTTATGCATCTATCATAAATTGAATGAAGACCAACACTACAATAAATACCTTATAGAACTTCATCAATAACATTGACTATAAGAACACTATCTTAGATCAATTGTTATTGTATTCTTACTTGTTTTCAAGTCTAGCAAACAAATATGTCTAGTGCACAACAAAACTTCAATGCAGGCCAAGCTCAGGTTAACCACAAACTTAAATTTCGTGATTTTCTTCTTTTTTATGGTATCTTCTTACATATTGTGGATATAATGTTAGAGAGACCATCCCATGTGCTAATTAATTAATCTTCATTTGTTTTATTAGGCCAAAACTGAAGCAAACTTTCAAGCTGCTAAGGATTCAGCTTCGGCAGCTGCAGATAGAGCTCAAGCAGCTTACAACACGACAGGACAAGCTCGTGAAGAAAACAAGGAGGAAGCTACTGGATTACTCCAACAGGTTACTATGAAATTCTAAAAAAGAAAACTGGACGATTAAAAATTATAGTTATGGTCAAAATCACAATTGACAACTATCTAAATAATTGTGACACATAATGAACCAATGATATATCATCAAGAAAATTATATGGTGTCTACACAATTTGTGTCTAATTTGTCTAACAGGTGAGAGGTGAAAAAATGGATTCCACCATTTATATATGTCTCCAAGTAGTTAAACATTTAGGCATGTGAAAAGACACTGTATAATTAATTATGTCAAATCACATTTGAATTTTTCAAGTAAACAAATCTTTTAATGAAAATAGAGAAGAATTAATTGTTGGACCATTTTATCATGTCTATTTTTGTGGGACTATGAAAATTTTTCTTTTTTGCAATTTTCTGTTGATGCCAAACTTATTTAGGGATCATTTTTATAGTATACTCTTTTGTGATATAGAAAATTGTGAAAAAAATAGTGCAGTTGAAATAATTATAGTCATAATTGTAGTTACAGTAATTCATCATTTAAAATCATGCAATGGAATAATTATTCCATCTCTTATATTTATTTTGGTACAAAATGATTTGTTGTTGAAACTATATGTTTTTACTGTAGACTGGGGAGCAAGTGAAGAACATGGCTCAAGGTGCTATGGACACTGTGAAGCACACACTTGGGATGGATAAAAACTGAAAGAATCCCATTTGATTGTTTTAGATAGTTTCTTTCAAATGGAAAATAATTTTATACATCATACATAATTTTTTTTAACAAAATATTGTGTTTTCCTAGTTGGCTAAATAAATATTTTATATTGATGTGGTACTAAGTTATGGAAATTTAATTCCGGTTGTAATGAATGTGTTATTTTTTTGGCTTAAATTAATGATAAGGTTTTCGTAACTACCTAGCATTCAGTCATATACTTTGTGTGTATTTTGTTGTAAAATAATAAACAAAAAAAATAAATGTAGAAATAAAATAGAAGAAAGATTAAAGAATTTTATCACTAAATTTTTTTTAATATGCATATCTCATTATACTTGAGATTTATAATACACTGTTTATAATAATATATTGTCTATAATAATATCTCATTATATTAATATCTCTCTGCATATACTAAATGCCTCTTGATTTTGCTTGTTCTATGTTATGCACTTTTTGAATAATTTCATAGCATATTCGTATAGGCAAAATTTTCATCAACACGGAACCTTTTTAAATATTGGTGTAAGGTTGGTTCCTAGTGATGAATCTACGTGTACGAAATCGCCAATTGAGAGAAATCTACTTGGTTCCATAACACTCCTTATATGTGTTAGATAAAGTTATGCCTCGATAAAATTATACTAAATAAAATTTTAAAGACAAAAAACCTTTAACAAAAAAAAAGAGAATGATGTTATTTATAATTTAAATTGTCTAATTTAAAATTTTGTTAAGAAAAATCTAACAAAGACAAAAATTCAACTAAAAAAAAGAATATAGTCTCTTCTCTTTAAAAATAAACAATATTTAAAATCTTAAATTTGATCTATTTTGATCTTGTATTTTCATTAATGAAAAAATGATATTAGAAATAAATAAATCTGTAAAATTATCACTTAATAATTTTTTAGTAACAATAATTAATTCTTTGACTAAGAACTTAAAAAAATATATTTTATTTTATTATTTTTAATGTATTCACTTTTAAGTTACGCATTACATAAATTTTACTATCCTTACATACACAATGTAGTTGGAATTATTTTGGATTATAGAATCCACATGATGGTTGAAAATATATTGAATCAAATGTCTAAGCAAGTAACTTTAATTTTGGGATAATCCTGTATCATGGTTCACTAGAGAAAAAAGTTCGCCAAATTGATTTTTTGGATAAAAACACTTGGTTAGCGACTTTATTCCATGGTTGTGTTAGGTAAGTGTCTTACCATATCAGTTTCTAGTGGTTAGGAAAGTTGGAATATAGTTTTGCATGAAAATGCCAAGTGAGTAAACTATCTTGTAACTTTCAAAAGAAACCTATAACACTTTTTGCACATAACTTGTAACTTCTGTGATATTCCTATAACAAGATTCAATAGTGAGAAAAGGCCACCGAGTTAGTTATTGATAAAACTAGTGTAAAATCTGTGTTACGTGCATGTTAAATATTGATACATTATAAAAATTTATTAGTATATATCTATTGATATTAATAGATATTACTTTTAAATTAAATAATTATTACTTTTAAATTAAAAAGTTTTTGTATATAAAAATCTATTATCCAATGTATAAAATTATTTCAACCTATATTTATAGAGGGTAAATAATCTTCATATTTATATAACTCGTATTAACATCCATTAAAAAAAAGGTGCTTACTAAAATTCATTTCATTAATTTTTATAAAATGAATTAGACGCTATTATTGTAAAAACTAAATTAAAAAAGTAATATAAAAAATATGTAAATTATATCCTATTAATAAGTTAAACTTTAACATGATTTTAACTAACATTAGTTAAAAGTAATTTTTTAATGTCGAATAAAAAATATCCTAACATAAATTATATGACATCAATCTAATTT
This sequence comes from Arachis hypogaea, assembly GCF_003086295.3. NCBI lineage: Eukaryota > Viridiplantae > Streptophyta > Magnoliopsida > Fabales > Fabaceae > Arachis > Arachis hypogaea. Next base: position 38,352,297 of record NC_092037.1, read on the forward strand.
TTAATCATAATTAATTTTATAAAATCACATTTATACCAATATCATTTGTCTATAAATACTTTCACATATGATAAAATTAGTGTTATTTTTAACATTCACTTTATGCCACTCTAAATAAGTAAATAGTATTTTCCATATAAGTTGTTGCACATTTGCATAAAAGGTTACTGATCTCTCTGCATAGCAATTAGAGCATCATTGGTGCGCAAAATTAGAACTCGTACAACTTAACCGGCAAGTGCACCAGGTCATCTAAGTAATACCTCAAGTGAGTAAAGGTCAATCCCACGCATATTGTCAGACTGAGCAAGTAATAGTTATTATGTTGGACTTAGTCAGGTAAACAGTAAAAGATGGTTGTTGTTGAAAACACATAAACAAATAAATACGAAAAGCAATAGAAGGTTTGGTGTAAAACAATGATGAAAAAACAGTTAAGGTCTCGGATTAAACCCTAATCCCTTCTTTTTAACTATTTTAACAATGAATAATTCATTCTATGGCAAATTATAAGTGATTAAACCCTAATCCCTTAGTAATTTAATCTCCTCTGATCCTCATCAAACGCCACTCCATTGATCATTCAATTTGAATTTGAGGGTGAAGTTTAGAAACCTAGTTTATACCACAAAGGCCCTAATCACCCCAAATCCCGACTGAACAGATATTCCTTGTCCCCAACAGGTTGTGGATTAGCCGTCTAAGAGGTGTGTTCTCAAGCTGTAGTTCAAGCGAACTCTCCCGAGTATCACAGGACCTCATGTAGAAAAAGGGTCTTACTCCCGTTCCACCCAGTTTCATTAGATTAAGAACGAAAACACACCTTAGAATTAAATCAAACATATATTAAAATAGATGAATAATAATAATATCAATCCATAGAAATAAATAGAGCTCCTAACTTTAACCATGAGGTTTAGTTCCTCATGACTTACAGAGAAAATAGGGTTCCAAAAAAGTGCAGAAGGAAGAAGATCCTCAAACCTAATTGATCTCCTCCTTTAAATAAAAAACTAATAATAAATTCTAACTTAAAAGATATTCTTTTAAAATAAAGATTACAAAGATAAAATAAGATACAATTAATAAGTGCAAAATCCACCTAGAAGCCCACTAGTGTGCAACTCTGATTGTAGGTTGGCGTTCAGCGCAAGGATTGGGCGTTGAATGCCAGAGAGGGAGAGCGTGTTCTGATCTCTTGCCCCCTTACTGGCGTTGAACTCTAGGTGGGTGTTCAGCGCCCAGGGGGGAGCTATCAACATTTTCCTTTCTTGCTCCAGACTTCTCCAAGCTGCTCCAAATTTCACCTAAAATCATAAAAACTCAAGAAAAACTTAAAATAGCATCCAAAGGTGATTCTTGCACTAAAATCAAGTAAAAGAAACTAAAATCTAATTAAAAATAATATAAAATTAACTAGAAAAAGGGTATAAGATGCTCACGCATCACAACACCAAACTTAAACTGTTGCTTGTACTCAAGCACCCAAAACAATATAGGACCAAGGAAGAGCAAACACACAAGATTAGGGTTGCTTTCAAGTTCAGGTCTACTTACTGAATAGGGCTAATAACACTCTATTTCTGAATAGCTTTGGCATCTCACTATCCCTTGAAGCTCAGAAATATTGGTATCTTTAAGAACTAGAATTTGGATGATATTATTAATTCTCTTCTTTAGGATCTTGTTGATTCTTGAACGTAGCTTTTCTTTTCTTGGTGCTTTACACCTTTGAGCCAAGCTGTGACTCTAAGTGTTTTGTCTTCAAGCTTAGCTTGAAACATAAACCCCACAAGCACTTAACTGGGGGAACCTTTTGGGTTCGACTTTTCATTTGCTTTTATCCCCTGACAGTGGTGCTCAGAGCCTTAGGCATACTCTATAACAGCATTGGGTTACGACTTTAAGTGTTCAGTCTCTAGAATTACTTGACACTTTCACACCACCAGCATATAGTTAGGGAAAACCACTCTTTTGAGCTTTCGATCATTTTTGACCACCTTAACCATTGATGCTCAAAATCTTGGACACTTTTTTTATTTCTCTTTTTATTTTCAATTCTTTTTGTTATTTCTTTTGCTTCAAGAATCAATCTTTTTCTTATTTCAGAGAATTAATAATACTTCTCTAAGTTCTTGTTCTTCAAGAACCAATATACTCAACTTCAAAATCAAATATGCACAGTTGATTCATACATTCAAAAAAGAGGGATAAGGTTAAAACATCAAAGTAATTAGAATAACTCATAATATAACTCAAGATCTTACGCATTTTACTACTTTTTCAATAGATTTTTCATTTTAAGCTTGATGCGTGAATACATAAGACATCTTTGAAAATTTTTCAGAAATAAACTACTAAACTAGAAAGCAAAGATATCCTAAGAGTGATCATGCAACTAGAATAAAAAACAGATAACATACTGAAGTACTAGGAAAACCGAGATAAAAAAGAGATAGGAAGAATAAAACTAGACCACCACAGTGATGGTGGTTGCTGCTCCCTCAAGGGAATCCTCTGGAGTGTTTAAGCTCCTCAATGTCACGCCCCTACCTCCTCTACTCCTCCAATATCCTTTTTTGATCTTTCATCATCTGATGGAAGAGAGCAGACTGGTTCTGATGTTTAGCATCAGCTGATCAACTGATGATGTCAGCTCCCCTAAAGATGTGGTCAACTGATCCCAGTAGTCATGGGGAGGGAAGTACATCCCCTGAGGTATCTCCGACATATCCTGTAGATGTGGTGGAGCTGGCTCTTACTTCAGTCCTTGCACGGGCTCCCTAGCATGCTCCATACCCTTCTTTATGATTGGTCTCTCCTTTTCAAACAGTGTATCTCCCTCTATGTAAGCTCCAACTGCTACACATAGACGCTGAATGAGATGAGGGAATGCCAGCCTCACAGAGGTCGAGGGCTTGTCCGCTATTCTGTACAACTTCTGAGGGATCACCTCATGCACCTCCACCTCATTGTCGAGCATAATGCAGTGAATCATCCCTGCTCGCTCGACAGTAACCTCAGAGTGGTTACTCGTAGGGATGATAGAACGTTGGATAAACTCTAACCATCCTCTAGACACCGGCCTAAGGTCAAGCCTACCCAGTTGGTAAGGCCAACCTTGAGCATCCTTCCTCCATTGAGCTCCAAGCATGCAGATGTCCGCAAGAACTTACTCCAACCTTTGGTCAGTGTTGACCCTTCGAGTGTATGAATAAGGGTCATCTCGTGGCTCTGGCAACTGTAGCGCCACCTTCACACTCTCAGGAATAAAATACATGATGTGCCCTTTGACCATGGTGCGCCAATTCTTTGGCTCCAGGTTCACTCTTGTATCGTGCTTTTTTGTGACCCAGGTGTTGGCATAGAACTCCTGCACCATAAATACTCCAACCTCGGTCATGGGGTTGGCCAGAATTTTCCAACCCTATCATTCTTCTTCCTCACCACGTCATAAAAAAGATCTTAATGCACCTTGGAGAAGAATCTTGCAAAATTCCATTGCTCAAAAGCGGGGGCTTTCTCCTTTCTTTTCCTTGAGGATTCTCCGGTCTTTGGTGCCATGGAGGTAAGATAAAAGAAGAAAAAAGCGGAGCATCCAACACCAAAATTAAAGATTTTGTTCGTCCCCGAGCAAATAAAAATATAAGAAAAGAAAAAGATAAGAAAATAGAAGGATGAGATAGAGGAGATAGGGTATAGGCTTCGACCTTTAGGTGAAGAGAGGGAAGAGATGAAGAAAGGAAATGTGTATGGTGAAGAGTATGGAAGAAGGGAAGAGTAGTAAAGGTGTGGTGAAAGTGGATGTGGATTCGGTTATGGGTAGGGAAAAATGGGGGAGAGGAGAATTGAATGTGGTTGTTGGAAAGAGAGATGGATAGGATTCATCAGAGGTGACTGGGTGGAGTGAAAGGTTGGGTGCGAGAATCAAAGGAAGTGATGGGTGATGGGATGGATGAATATAGATGAAAAAGTGGGTGAAAGAGGAGTGAGAATGGATAAGAGTGAGTAAATGGTGAAGTGGTTGGTGGTTTGGTGTTATCCATTAGCCAAAGGCTTCATAATTCAAATTTCACCATGCTGCCTCCTTGGGGTTGAACGCCAGGCTGGCGTTGAACGCCACCAGGGGGTTCTCTTTTTTTGGCATTCAATGCCAAGAACGGGCGTTGAACGCCCTAAGGGGACCAAAAATTGGTCGTGGCTACCTCCTATTTGGACATTTAACGTCCAAGCTTTCACTCCCCCTGGGCGGTGAGCGCCAAATCTGGCGTTTAACGCTAGCAGGGGGCATCCTACAGGGTATGCTATTTTTCCTTCTGCTCGTCTCTGTTCCTATTCTGAGTACTATACATGATCACAAACGTCAGAAAAGTGAGAAAACTAAGAAAATCAATAGAAAATAAAATGATATTAAATCACACTAAAATAGCATAAATGAAAGTAAAAGTAAACTATAGGATACATATGGTTAGGTTGCCTCCCAACAAGCGCTTCTTTACCGTCATTAGCTTGACGAACAACTCCTTTTATGGAGGCTCATAGGGGTGATGCGAGAATTATCGTTGGTAAAGAATTTCACAAAATATTCACATTGCAAGTATAGTTCCAAAACAAAATACTCAGAATGCTGCCAAACTGGCGTTAAATGCCCATTCTGCTACCCTTACTGGCGTTTAATGCCAGCCAGACACCAGACACCCTTTTCTAGCGTTAAACGCTAGTCTGTGTGCCATTTCTAGTGTTTAACGCCCAGAATGCTGCCAGACTGGGCGTTAAACGCCCATTTTCCTATCCTTAATAGCGTTTAAACGCTAGTAGGTCTGTCCTTCAAGGTGTGCTGTTTTTTATTCCGCTTTAGTTCTCCAGCTATTTTTGTTACTCCACATGATCATCAACCTAAAGAAAACATAGACTAACACTAGAAAATAAAATGAAAAAGTAATTAATATAGATAAATAAGATTGGGTTGCCTCCCAATAAGCGTTTCTTTAATGTCAATAGCTTGACAGGAAGCTCTTACAGAGCTTCACATATGCTAAGAGCATGATTGTAGCCTTCTAACACCAAACTTAGAGTTTGAGTGTGAGGGCTCTGCTTGACTCTGTATGGAGATAATTGGATGAAGCTTTTCATGCTTCTTCTCCATGTTTACAGAAGAAAAACCTTGAGCCTTAAACACAAGGTAGTCCTTATTCAATTGAAGGACTAGCTCTCCTCTGTCCACATCAATCATAGCTCTTGATGTGGCTAGGAAGGGTCTTCCAAGGATGATGGATTCATCCTCATCCTTTTTGGTGTCTATGATTATGAAGTCAACAGGGATGTAGAGGTCTTCAACCTTTACCAAGACATCCTCTACAAGTCCATAAGCCTGTTTCATTGATTTGTCTGCCATCTCTAGTGAGATTCTTGCAGCTTGTACCTCAAAGATCCCTAGTTTCTCCATTACAGAGAGTGGCATGAGGTTTTTACCTGACTTCAGGTCACACAGAGCCTTCTCAAAGGTCATGGTGCCTATGGTACAAGGTATTAAGAACCTTTCGGGATCCGATTTCTTCTGAGGTAATGTCTGCTGAACCCAGGCATTCAGTTCACTGATGAGCAATGGAGATTCATCATCCCAAGTCTCATTACCAAATAACGTGGCGTTCAGCTTCATGATTGCTCCTAGATACCGAGCAACTTTCTCTTCAACAATATCTTCATCCTCTTCAGAGGAAGAATACTCATCAGAGCTCATGAATGGCAACAGCAAGTTCAGTGGAATCTATATGGTCTCTATATGAGTCTTAGATTCCTTTGGTTCCTCATTAAGGAACCTCTTAGTGGTCAGTGGACGTCCACTGAGGTCTTCCTTACTGGAAATCACTGCCTCTTCCTCCTTTATAGGTTCGGCCATTTTGGTTATATTGATGGCGTTGCACTCTCTCTTTGGATTCTCTTCTGTATTGCTTGGGAGAGTACTAGGAGGAATTTTAGTAACTCTTTTACTCAGATGACCCACTTGTGCCTCCAAATTTCTGATGGAAGACCTTGTTTCAATCATGAAACTGAGAGTGGCCTAAGATAGATCAGAGACTATATTTGCTAAGCCAGAGGGGCTCTGCTCATATTTCTCTATCTGTTGCTGAGAAGATGATGGAAAAGGCTTGCTATTGCCAAACCTATTTCTCCCACCATTATTATTATTGAAGCCATGTTGAGGCTTCTGTTGATCCTTCCAAGAGAAATTTGGATGATTTCTCCATGAAGGATTATAGGTGTTTCCATAGGATTCTCTCATGTAATTCACCTCTTCCATTGTATGATTCTCAGGGTCATAAGCTTCTCCTTCAGAGGAGGCTTCTTTAGTACTGCCAGATGCATATTGCAATCCAGTCAGATTCTGAGAAATCATATTGACTTGCTGAGTCAATATTTTATTCTGAGCCAATATGGCATTCAGAGTATCAATCTCAAGAACTCCTTTCTTCTGAGTCATCCCATTATTGACAGGATTTCTTTCAGAAGTGTACATGAAATGGTTATTTGAAACCATCTCAATGAGTTCCTGGGCTTCTGAAGGTGTTTTCAGATGAAGAGATCCACCAGTAGAATGGTCCAATGACATCTTGGATAATTCAAACAGACCATCATAGAATATACATATGATGCTCCATTCTGGAAGCATGTCAAAAGGACACCTTTTGGTTAATTGCTTGTATCTTTCCCAAGCTTCATAGAGAGATTCACCTTCCTTCTGTTTGAAGGTTTGGACTTCCACTCTAAGCTTGCTCATCTTTTGAGGGGGAAAGAATTTAGTCAAGAAAGCATTGACCAACTTATCCGAATAGTTCAGGCTTTCTCAAAGTTGTGAGTCCAATCATATCCTAGCTTTGTCTCTTACAGCAAAAGGAAAAAGCATAAGTCTGTATACCTCAGGATTAACCCCATTGGTCTTAATAGTATCACAGATCTGCAAGAATTCAGCTAAGAACTGATAAGGATCTCCCGATAGAAGTCCATGAAACTTGCAATTCTGCTGCATTAGAGAAACTAGTTGAGGCTTAAGCTCAAAGTTGTTTGCTCCAATGGCAGGAATGGAGATGCTTCTTCCGTAGAAGTTGGAAGTTGGTGCAGTATAGTCACCAAGCATCTTCCTTGCATCTCTAGCATTGTTGTTGGGTTCGGCTGCCATGTCTGCTTCTTTTTCGAAGGTTTCTATAAGGTCTTCTCCGAAGTGTTGTGCTTTAGCTTCTCTTAGCTTCCTCTTCAGAGTCCTTTCAGGTTCAGGATCAGCCTCAACAAGAATGTCCTTATTATTGTTCCTACTCATGTAAAAGGAGAGAACACAGGGAGTAGTGGAATCCTCTATGTCACAGTATAGAGATTTCTTGAGATGTCAGAAGAAAAGAAGAATAGAAGAATAACGTAGAGAGAGGATAAGAAGAATTTGAACAGAGAGAAGAGAGAGGGTTCGAATTATAAGTAGAAGGGAAGTGATAGCAAATAAATAGAAAGATATGAGAGAGAGAGTATTCGAAAATTAAAAATAAAACAATCAGTTAATTAAAAAGATTTTTGAAAAAGTGGTTAGTGATTTTTGAAAATTGGAAGTGGAAAAGTGGTTTGGTGGTTTTGAAAAAGATAAGAAATAGTAGTTAGTTGAAAAAAAGATTTGAAAATAATTTTGAAAAGATAAGAAGTTAGAAAAACATTTAGATATTGAAATTTTAAAAAGATAAGATTGAGATTTATTTTGAAAAAGAATTGAAAAAGAAATTAAAAAGATTTTATTTTTAAAATTAAAGTTGATGACCTGACTAACAAGAAACTCAAAGATATGATTCTAGAATTCAAAGATTGAACCTTTCTTAACAAGAAAGTAACAAACTTGAAATTTTGAATCAAAACATTAATTGTTAGCAAGGCTTTTCGAAAATATTAAATAAGGTTAAGAAAAAGATTTTTGAAAAATTAGTTTGAAATTTTTCAAAAACATTAAAAAAAAATTGAAAGATGAACGTTTAAAATATGTTTGATGCAAAAAGTTATGAATTAAAACATGAAAAATTGAAAAAATTTGAATTGGAAACAAAATTACCTCCCTTGTGTCATCCTAGCGTTAAACGCCAGAATGGATGGCTACCTCTATGGGCATTTAGCGCCCAGCCAGATACCCTGGCTGGCGTTAAATGCCAGGAATCCTTCTTTACTGGGCGTTTTTCTAAACGCCCAGAATGCTGCCATTTCTGGCGTTAAACGCCTAGAATGCTGCCCATTCTGGCATTTAACGCCCAGAATGATACCTTTACTGTAAATGCCTAGAATGATAGTGGTGCACGAAATTGTGATCATCAATGGCACCATCAATATGGTACGCTCAATTGCAATCTCAACTCTTTATCACAACTTCGCACAACTAACCAGCAAGTGCAATGGGTCGTCCAAGTAAAAAACCTTACGCAAGTAAGGGTCGATCCCACGGAGATTGTTGGTATAAAGCAAGCTATGGTCATCTTGTAAATCTCAGTCAGGCGGATTCAAATGGTTATGGAGGATTAATGATATCTTAGAACAAGAATAATAAAAAATAAAATAAAGATAGAGATACTTATGTAATTCATTGGTGAGAATTTCAGATAAGCGTATGGAGATGCTCTGTCCCTTCCGTCTCTCTGCTTTCTACTGTCTTCATCCAATCCTTCTTACTCCTTTCCATGGCAAGCTGTTTGTTGGGCATCACCATTGTCAATGGCTACAGTCCCGTCCTCTCAGTGAAAATGTTCAACGCGCTCTGTCACAGCACGGCTATTCAGCTGTCGGTTCTCGATCATGTCGGAATAGAATCCAGTGATTCATTTGTGTCTGTCACTAATGTCCCAATCGCGAGTTTGAAGCTTGTCACAGTCATTCAATCCTTGAATCCTACTCAGAATACCACAGACAAGGTTTAGACCTTCCGGATTCTCTTGAATGCCGCCATCAATTCTAGCTTATACCACGAAGATTCCGATTAAGGGATCCAAGAGATATCCACTCAATCTAAGGTAGAATGGAGGTGGTTGTCAGGCACACGTTCATAGGTGAGAATGATGACGAGTGTCACGGATCATCACATTCATTAAGTTGAGGAACAAGTGATATCTTAGAACAAGAATAAGCCGAATTGAATAGAAGAACAATAGTAATTGCATTGATACTCGAGGTACAGCAGAGCTCCACACTTTAATCTATAGTGTGTAGAAACTCCACCGTTGAAAATAAATAAGAACAAGGTCTAGGCATGGACGAGAGGGCAGCCCCCAATGATCTAAGAACTAGACATCCAAAGATGATCAAAAGATCTAAAGTGATCCAAAGATGAAAATACAATAGCAAAAGGTCCTATTTGTAGAGAACTAGTAGCTTAGGATTTACAAAGATGAGTAAATGACATAAAAATCCACTTCCGGGCCCACTTGGTGTGTGCTTGGGTTGAGCATTGAAGCTTTCATGTGTAGAGACTTTTCTTGGAGTTAAACGCCAGCTTTTGTGCCAGTTTGGGCGTTTAACTCCCATTCTTGTGCCAGTTCTGGCGTTAAACGCCAGAATTCTTGAGCTGACATGGAATGCCTGATTGGGCCATCAAATCTCGGACAAAATATGAACTATTATACATTGCTGGAAAGCCCAGTGTGTCTACTTTCCAACTCAATTGAGAGCGCGCTAATTGGGCTACTGTAGCTCCAGAAAATCTACTTCGAGTGCAGGGAGGTCAGAATCCAATAGCATCTGCAGTCCTTTTCAGCATCTGAATCAGATTTTTGCTCAGGTCCCTCAATTTTAGCCAGAAAATACCTGAAATCACAGAAAAATACACAAACTCATAGTAAAGTCCATAAAATTGAATTTTAACTAAAAACTAATAAAAATATAATAAAAACTAACTAAAATATACTAAAAACATACTAAAAACAATGCCAAAAAGCGTATAAATTATCCGCTCATCACAACACCAAACTTAAATTGTTGCTTGTCCCCAAGCAACTGAAAATAAAATAAGATAAAAAGAAGAGAATATGCAATGAATTCCAAAAACATATATGAAGATCAGTATTAATTAGATGAGCGGGGCTTTTAGCTTTTTGCCTCTGAACAGTTTTGGCATATCACTTTATCCTTTGAAATTCAGAATGATTGGCTTCTATAGGAACACAGAATCCAGATAGTGTTATTGACTCTCCTAGTTAAGTATGATGATTCTTGAACACAGCTACTTTATGAGTCTTGGCCGTGGCCCAAAGCACTCTGTCTTTCGTGGACGAAATTGTGATACAAGAGTTCCAGGCACTGTTAGAGAAGCTTTTTCTTTCCACAACTCCGTTCAACTTAACCAGCAAGTGTACTGGGTCATCCAAGTAATACCTTACGTGAGTAAGGGTCGATCCCACAGAGATTGTTGGTATGAAGCAAGCTATGGTCACCTTGTAAATCTCAGTTAGTCAGATTAAATTGGTTTATGGTGAGTTCGAAAATTAATAAATAAATAGAAAATAAAAAGGGATAGAAATACTTATGTAAAGCAATAGTGGGAATTTCAGATAAGTGTGTGAAGATGTTGTGCTCCTCTCGTATCTCTATTTTCTTATTACATTCATCCAATCCTTCCTACTCCTTTCCATGGCAAGCTGTATGTAGGGCATCACCGTTGTCAATGGCTACATCCCATCCTCTCAGTGAAAATGGTCCTATGCTCTGTCACAGCACGGCTAATCATCTGTCGGTTCTCAATCAGGTTGGAATAGAATCCCTTGATTCTTTTGCGTCTGTCACTAACGCCCAGCCTTCAGAAGTTTGAAGCTCGTCACAGTCATTCAATCCCAGAATCCTACTCGGAATACCATAGACAAGGTTTAGACTTCCCGGATTCTCATGAATGCCACCATCAATTCTAGCTTATACCACGAAGATTCTGATTAAGGAATCTAAGAGATATGCGCCCGGCCTAGAGTAGAACGGAAGTGGTTGTCAGTCACGCGCGTTCATAGGTGAGAATGATGATGAGTGTCACAGATCATCACATTCATCAAAGTTAAGTGTAACGTATATCTTGGAATAAGAATAGAAGAGAATTGAATAGAAAGTAATAATAATTGTATTGAAACTTGAGGTACAGCAGAGCTCCACACCCTTAATCTATGGTGTGCAGAAACTCCACTGTTGAAAATACATAAGTGAAAGGTTCAGGCATGGCCGAATGGCCAGCCCCCTGAATGATCAAGAGACCGAATGATCAAAGACTACAAAGTCAAAAGATTAAACTGTCAAAAGATGTCTAATACAATAGTAACTTATCCTATTTATACTAGACTAGCTACTAGGGTTTACATGAGTAAGTAATTGATGCATAAATCCACTTCCGGGGACCACTTGGTGTATGCTTGGGCTGAGCTTGATCTATCCACGAGCTGAGGCTTTTCTTGGAGTTGAACTCCAAGTTATAACGTGTTTTGGGCGTTCAACTCCGGATCTTGACGTTTTTCTGGCGTTTAACTCCAGACAGCAGCATGTACTTGGCGTTCAACACCAAGTTACATTGTCAATTTCCGAATAAAGTATGGACTATTATATATTGCTGGAAAGCTCTGGATGTCTACTTTCCAACGCCGTTAAGAGCGAGCCAATTGGAGTTCTGTCGCTCCATAAAATCCATTTCGAGTGCAGGAAGGTCAGATTCCAACAGCATCAGCAGTCCTATTGTCAGCCTTTTTCAGAGTTTTGCTCAAGTCCCTCAATTTCAGCCAGAAATTACCTAAAATCACAGAAAAACACACAAACTCATAGTAAAAGTCCAGAAATGTGAATTTAACATAAAAACTAATGAAAACATCCCTAAAAGTAGCTTGAACTTACTAAAAACTACCTAAAAACAATGCCAAAAAGCGTATAAATTATCCGCTCATCACAACACCAAACTTAAATTGTTGCTTGTCCCCAAGCAATTGAAAATTAATTAGGATAAAAAGAAGAGAATATATTATAAATCTCAAAATATCAATGAATATTAATTCTAATTAGATGAGCGGGACTTGTAGCTTTTTGCTTCTGAACAGTTTTGGCATCTCACTTTTTCCTTTGAAGTTTAGAATGATTGGCTTCTATAGGAACTTAGAATTTCAGATAGTGTTATTGATTCTCCTAGTTAAGTATGTTGATTCTTGAACACAGCTACTTTTATGAGTCTTGGCCGTGGCCCTAAGCACTTTGTTTTCCAGTATTACCACCGGATACATAAATGCCACAGACACATGACTGGGTGAACCATTTCAGATTGTGACTCAGCTTTGCTAGAGTCCCCAGTTAGAGGTGTCCAGAGCTCTTAAGCACACTCTTTTTGCTTTGGATCACGACTTTAACCACTCAGTCTCAAGCTTTTCACTTGGACCTTCATGACACAAGCACATGGTTAGGGACAGCTTGATTTAGCCGCTTAGGCCTGGATTTTATTTCCTTGGGCCCTCCTATCCATTGATGCTCAAAGCCTTGGATCCTTTTTACCCTTGCCTTTTGGTTTTAAGGGCTATTGGCTTTTTCTGCTTGCTTTTTCTTTTTCTTTCTATTTTTTTTGCCATTTTTTTTTCTTCTCTTTTTTTCGCAAGCTTTTTACTTTTCACTGCTTTTTCTTGCTTCAAGAATCAATTTCATGATTTTTCAGATTATCAATAACATTTCTCTTTGTTCATCATTCTTTCAAGAGCCAACAGTTTTAACAACAATATCAAAAGACATATGCACTGTTCAATCATTCATTCAAAAAACAAAAAGTATTGTCACCACATCAATATAATTAAATTAAATTCAAGGACAAATTCGGAATTCATGTACTTCTTGTTCTTTTGAATTAAAACATTTTTCATTTAAGAGAGGTGAAGGATTAATGGATTTTATTCATAGCTTTAAGACATGGTTACTATATACTAATGATCATGAAGTAGAGACACAAAACATAGATAAACATACAACATAAAAACCGAAAACAGAAAGAAATAAAGAACAAGGAATGAATCCACCTTTAGTGGCGTCTTCTTCTTGAAGGTCCAACAATGTCCTTAAGCTCTTCTATGTCCCTTCCTTGCCTTTGTTGCTCCTCCCTCATTGCTCTTTGATCTTCTCTTATTTCATGGAGAATGATGGACTGCTCATGATGTTCCACCCTTAATTGTTCAACATTGTGGCTCAAATCTTCTAAGGAAGTGTTGAGTTGTTCCCAATAGTTGTTGGGAGGAAAGTGCATCCCTTGAGGCATCTCAGGGATTTCTTGATGATGAGCTTCCTCATGCATCTCTTGAGAATCGTGAAGGGTCTCTCTTGCTTGCTCCATCTTCTTCTTGGTGATGGGCTTATCCTCCTCAATGGAGATGTCTCCTTCTATGATAACTCCAGCTGAGTAACATAGATGGCAAATAAGGTGAGGAAAAGCTAGCCTTGCCATGGTGGAGGACTTGTCGGCTATTTTGTAGATTTCATTGGAGATGACCTCATGAACTTCTACTTCCTCTCCAATCATGATGCTATGAATCATGATGGCCCGATCCACAGTAACTTCAGATCGGTTGCTAGTAGGAATGATGGAGCGTTGAATGAACTCCAACCATCCTCTAGCCACAGGCTTGAGGTCCAGTCTTCTTAGTTGAACTGGCTTGCCCTTGGAGTCTATTTTCCATTGAGCTCCTTCCACACATATATCCATTAGGACTTGGTCCAACCTTTGATTAAAGGTGACCCTTCTAGTGTAGGGGCGTTCATTTCCTTGCATCATGGGCAAGTGAAACGCCAACCTCACATTTTCCGGACTAAAATCTAAGTATTTCCCCCGAACCATTGTGAGATAATTCTTTGGATTCGGGTTCATACTTTGATCATGGTTCCTAGTGATCCATGCATTGGCATAGAACTCTTGAACCATTAAGATTCCGACTTGTTGCATGGGGTTGGTTAAGACTTCCCAACCTCTTCTTCGAATCTCATGTCGGATCTCCGGATACTCATTCTTTTTGAGCTTGAAAGGGACCTCAGGGATCACCTTCTTCTTTGCCACAACATCATAGAAGTGGTCTTGATGGCTTTTGGAGATGAATCTTTCCATCTCCCATGACTCGGAGGTGGAAGCTTTTGTCTTCCCTTTTCCTTTTCTAGAGGATTCTCCGGCCTTGGGTGCCATTGATGGTAATGGAAAAACAAAAAGCTTATGCTTTTACCACACCAAACTTAAAATATTGCTCATCCTCGAGCAATAGAAGAAAGAAGAGAAGAAGAAGAAGAAGAGAATATGGTAGAGAGGGAGAGATGTAGGTTCGGCCAAGGTGAAGAAGAGGGGGTTGTGTTGTGTGAAAATGAAGTAGAATGGAAGGGTATACATAGGGAGAGGGGGGAGTGAATGTTCGGCCATTTAGGGTTGGAATGGGTGGGAAAATGGTTTTGAATTTTTGAAGGTAGGTGGGGTTTATGGGGAAGAGTGGATGGATGTGAGTGGTGAAGGGGGTGATTGGGAAGAGGAATTGAGGTGATTGGTGAAGAGTGTTGGGAAGTGTGACATGGGGAATAGTCATCACAAAAATAGGATTAGGAGGTAAGGTGGAAATATAGTAGGTAGGGATCCTGTGGGGTCTACAGATCCTGAGGTGTCAAGGAATTCCATCCCTGCACCAAATAGGCATGTAAAATGCCTTTGCACACCATTCTGGCGTTTAAATGCCGTGTGGTGCACATTCTGGGCGTTCAACGCCCATGTAAAGCATGTTTCTGGCGTTGAACGCCAGTTTCATGCTTGTTACTGGCGTTCAGCGCCAGCTTTTCTTCTCTAGGCACATTCCTGGCGTTTAGCGCCAGAATGTTGCTTGTTTCTGGCGTTCAGCGCCAGCATGATGCTCTGTTCTGGCGTTGAACGCTGGCCAGATGCATCTTACGGGCGTTGAACGCCAGCCTGTGCTTCCTCCAGAGTGTGATTTTTTTCTTCTGCTATTTTTGATTCTGTTTTTAATTTTTATGATTTTTTCGTGACTCCTCATGATCATGTACCTAATAAAACATAAAATAACAATAAAATAAAAATTAGATAAATAAAATTGGGTTGCCTCCCAACAAGCGCTTCTTTAATGTCAATAGCTTGACAGTGGCTCTCATGGAGCCACAAGGTGATCAGGTCAATGTTGTATAGTCCCAACACCAAACTTAGAGTTTGGATATGGGATCTTAACACCAAACTTAGAGTTTGGTTATGGCCTCACAACACCAAACTTAGAGTTTGACTGTGGTGGCTCTTCTTGACTCTGAACTGAGAGAAGCTTTTCATGCTTACTCTCTTTTGTCACAGAGGGATGGCCATGTGCCTTAAATACAAGGTAGTCCCCATTCAATTGAAGGACTAACTCACCTCTGTTGACATCTATCACAGCTCCTGGTGTAGCTAGGAAAGATCTTCCAAGGATGATGCATTCATCCTCTTCCTTCCTAGTGTCTAAGATTATGAAATCAGCAGGGATGTAAAGGCCTGCAACCTTTACTAACACGTCCTCTACTATTCCATAAGCTTGTCTCAATGACTTGTCTGCCAATTGTAATAAGAACAAGACAGGTTGTACCTCAATGATCCCCAACTTCTCCATTACAGAGAGTGGCATAAGATTTATCCCTGACCTCAGATCACATAGAGCCTTTTCAAAGGTCATGGTGCCTATGGTACAAGGTATTAAGAACTTGCCAGGATCTTGTTTCTTTTGAGGTAGAGTTTGCTGAATCCAGGTATCTAGTTCATTGATGAGCAAGGGAAGTTCACTTTCCCAAGTCTTATTACCAAACAACTTGGCATTCAGCTTCATGATAGCTCCTAAATACTGAGCAACTTGCTCTCCAGTCACATCTTCATCCTCTTCAGAGGAAGAATAGTCTTCAGAGCTCATGAATGGCAGAAGGAGATTTAATGGAATCTCTATGGTCTCTGTATGAGCCTCAGATTCCTTTGGATCCTTAATAGGAAACTCCTTCTTGCTTGAAGGACGTCCCAGGAGGTCTTCCTCACTAGGATTTTCGTCCTCCTCCTCCCTTGTGCATTCGGCCACATTGATCACATCAATGGCCTTGCACTCTCCTTTTGGATTCTCTTCTGTATTGCTTGGGAGAATACTGGGAGGAGTTTCAATGACTTTCTTACTCAGCTGGCCCACTTGTGCCTCCAGATTTCTGATGGAGGATCTTGTTTCATTCATGAAACTGAAAGTGGCCTTTGACAGATCAGAGACTAGATTGGCTAAATTAAAAGTGTTTTGTTCAGAATTCTCTGTCTGTTGCTGAGAAGATGATGGATATGGCTTGCTATTGCTCAGCCTATTGTGTCCACCATTGTTAAAGCCTTGTTGAGGCTTTTGTTGATCCTTCCATGAGAAATTTGGATGATTTCTCCATGATGAGTTATAGGTATTTCCATAAGGTTCACCCATGTAATTAACCTCTGCCATGGCAGGGTTCTCAGGATCATAAGCTTCTTCAGAAGCTGCCTCTTTAGTACTATTGGATGCATTTTGCCATCCATTCAGACTTTGAGAGATCATGTTGACTTGCTGAGTCAACACTTTGTTCTGAGCCAATATGGCATTCAGAGTATCAATTTCAAGAACTCCTTTCTTCTGAGGTATCCCATTATTCACGGAATTCCTCTCAGAAGTGTACATGAATTGGTTGTTTGTAACCATGTCAATGAGTTCTTGAGCCTCTTCAGGCGTTTTCTTTAGGTGAATAGATCCACCTGCAGAATAGTCCAATGACATTTTCGAAAATTCAGATAGACCATAATAGAATATATCTAATATGGTCCATTTTGAAAACATGTCAGATGGACACCTTTTGGTCAGCTGCTTGTATCTTTCCCAAGCTTCATAGAGGGATTCACCATCTTTTTGTTTGAAGGTTTGAACATCCACTCTCAGCTTGCTCAGCTTTTGAGGAGGAAAGAATTTATCCAAGAAGGCAGTGACCAGCTTATCCCAGGAGTCCAGGCTATCCTTAGGTTGTGAATCCAATCATATTCTAGCTCTGTCTCTTACAGCAAAAGGGAAAAGCATGAGTCTGTAGACTTCAGGATCAACTCCATTCGTCTTTACAGTCTCACAAATCTGCAAGAACTTAGTTAGAAATTGATAAGGATCTTCAGATGGAAGTCCATAAAACTTGCAGTTTTGTTGCATTAAGGCAACTAGCTGAGGTTTCGGCTCAAAGTTATTGGCTCCAATGGCAGGAATGGAGATGCTTCTTCCATCAAATTTGGACGTTGGCTTTGTGAAGTCACCAAGCATTCTCCTTGCATTATTATTATTTTCGGCTGCCATCTCCTTCTCTTGTTCTAATATTTCTGAAAGGTTACCTTTAGAGTGTTGTAACTTAGCTTCTCTTAATTTTCTCTTCAGAGTCCTTTCAGGTTCTGGATCTATTTCAACAAGAGTGCCTTTATCCTTGTTCCTGCTCATATGAAAGAGAAGAAAACAAGAAAAGAAGAGGAATCCTCAATGTCACAGTATAGAGATTCCTTTATGTTAGTAGAGAAAGAAAAGAAAAGTGAAGAATGAAGATGAGGGGATTCGGATATTTAGATGGAGAAAGGTGAAGAGAAGTGTTAGTAATTAAATAATTAAATAGAATAAGAAAAGAGAGGGAGAATTTCGAAAATAATTTTGAAAAAGGGGTTAGTAATTTTCGAAAATTAAAAATAAGATAAGTTTAAAATTAAAATTTAAAACAATAAGAAAATTTTTGAAAAAGAGATGAGATATTTTCGAAAATTAGAGAGGGAAAAGTAGTTAGGTGGTTTTGAAAAAGATAAGAAACAAACAAAAAGTCAAAGAGTTAGTTGAAAAAGATATTAAAATCAAATTTGAAAAGATAATAAGATAAGAATTAGATAAGATATTTTGAAATCAAATTTTGAAAAAGATAAAATTTTTGAAAAAGATGAGATAAAAGATAAAAGATTTGTTGAGAAATATTTAATTTTTAAAAAGACTTAACTAACAAGAAACTACAAGATAAGATTCTAGAATTTAAAGATTGAACCTTGCTTAACAAGCAAGTAACAAACTTCAAATTTTTGAACCAATCACATTAATTGTTAGCTAACTTTCGAAAATTAGATGTAAAGATAGGAAAAAGATTTTGAAAATATTTTGAAAAAGATTTTTGGAATTTTCAAAAAATAGAAAAAAATGAAAAAGATATAATTTTTGAAAAAGATTTTGAAAAGATAAGATTTTTAAAATTGAAATTTTGACTTGACTTGTGAGAAACAACTAATTTTTAAAAAATTTTGACCAAGTCAACCCAAAATTTCAAAAATTTGGAAGGAAATAAGGAAAAGATATTTTTTTTATTTTTTTGAAATTTTAAAGATGAGAGAGAAAAACATAAAAATGACCCAAAATATGTAAATTTTGGATCAAACACATAATGCATGCAAGAACACTATGAATGTCAAGATGAACACCAAGAACACTTTGAAGGTCATGATGAACATCAAGAACATAATTTTGAAAAATTTTTGATGCAAAGAAAACATGCAAGACACCAAACTTAGAAATCTTTAATGCATGGACTCTAACAAACAAAAAGTGCATATGAAAAACAACAAACAACACAAAACAAGAAATCATCAAGATCAAACAAGAAGACTTGTCAAGAACAACATGAAGATCATGAAGAACACTATGAATGCATGAGATTTTCGAAAAAATGCAAGAAAAATTTTTAAGCATGCAATTGACACCAAACTTAAAAATTGACTCAAGACTCAAACAAGAAACACAAAATATTTTTTATTTTTTTGATTTTATGATTTTTTTGGATTTTTATTATTTTTTTCAAAAATATTTTTGAAAAAACGAAAAAGAAAAATTTTGAAAAAGTTTTTGAAAAGAAAATTACCTAATCTGAGCAACAAGATGAACCGTCAGTTGTCCATACTCGAACAATCCCCGGTAACGGCGCCAAAAACTTGGTGGACGAAATTGTGATACAAGAGTTCCAGGCACTGTTAGAGAAGCTTTTTCTTTCCACAACTCCGTTCAACTTAACCAGCAAGTGTACTGGGTCATCCAAGTAATACCTTACGTGAGTAAGGGTCGATCCCACAGAGATTGTTGGTATGAAGCAAGCTAGGGTCACCTTGTAAATCTCAGTTAGGCAGATTAAATTGGTTTATGGTGAGTTCAAAAATTAATAAATAAATAGAAAATAAAAAGGGATAGAAATACTTATGTAAAGCAATAGTGGGAATTTCAGATAAGTGTGTGAAGATGATGTGCTCCTCTCGTATCTCTATTTTCTTATTACATTCATCCAATCCTTCCTACTCCTTTCCATGGCAAGCTGTATGTAGGGCATCACCGTTGTCAATGGCTACATCCCATCCTCTCAGTGAAAATGGTCCTATGCTCTGTCACAGCACGGCTAATCATCTGTCGGTTCTTAATCAGGTTGGAATAGAATCCCTTGATTCTTTTGCGTCTGTCACTAACGCCCAGCCTTCAGGAGCTTGAAGCTCGTCACAGTCATTCAATCCCAGAATCCTACTCGGAATACCATAGACAAGGTTTAGACTTCCCGGATTCTCATGAATACCGCCATCAATTCTAGCTTATACCACGAAGATTCTGATTAAGGAATCTAAGAGATATGTGCCTGGCCTAGAGTAGAACGGAAGTGGTTGTGAGTCACGCGCGTTCATAGGTGAGAATGATGATGAGTGTCACAGATCATCACATTCATCAAAGTTAAGTGTAACGTATATCTTGGAATAAGAATAGAAGAGAATTGAATAGAAAGTAATAATAATTGTGTTGAAACTCGAGGTACAGCAGAGCTCCACACCCTTAATCTATGGTGTGCAGAAACTCCACTGTTGAAAATACATAAGTGAAAGGTTCAGGCATGGCCGATTGGCCAGCCCCCTGAATGATCAAGAGACCGAATGATCAAAGACTACAAAGTCAAAAGATTAAACTGTCAAAAGATGTCTAATACAATAGTAACTTATCCTATTTATACTAGACTAGCTACTAGGGTTTACATGAGTAAGTAATTGATGTATAAATCCACTTCCGGGGACCACTTGGTGTATGCTTGGGCTGAGCTTGATCTATCCACGAGCTGAGGCTTTTCTTGGAGTTGAACTCCAAGTTATAACGTGTTTTGGGCATTCAACTCCAGATCGTGACGTTTTTCTGGCGTTTAACTCCAGACAGCAGCATGTACTTGGTGTTCAACGCCAAGTTACGTTGTCAATTTCCGAATAAAGTATGGACTATTATATATTGCTAGAAAGCTATGGATGTCTACTTTCCAACGCCGTTGAGAGCGCGCCAATTGAAGTTTTGTAGCTCCAAAAATCTATTTCGAGTGCAGGGAGGTCAGATTCCAACAGCATCAGCAGTCCTTTTGTTAGCCTTTTTCAGAGTTTTGCTCAAGTCCCTCAATTTCAGCCAGAAATTACCTGAAATCACAGAAAAACACATAAACTCATAGTAAAGTCCAGAAATGTGAATTTAACATAAAAACTAATGAAAACATCCCTAAAAGTAGCTTGAACTTACTAAAAACTACCTAAAAACAATGACAAAAAGCGTATAAATTATCCACTCATCAGTCTTCCAGTATTACCACCGGATACATACATGCCACAAACACATAACTGGGTAAACCTTTTCAGATTGTGACTCAACTTTGCTAGAGTCCCCAATTAGAGGTGTCCAGGGTTCTTAAGTACACTCTTTTTGCCTTGGATCATGACTTCATTTCTTTTTCTTTTTCTTTTCCCTTTTTTTCATTTTTTTTGTATTCACTGCTTTTTCTTGCTTCAAGAATCATTTTTATGATTTTTCAGATCCTCAGTAACATGTCTCCTTTTTTCATCATTCATTCAAGAGCCAACATTCATGAACAACAAATTCAAAAGACATATGCACTGTTCAAGCATACATTCAGAAGTCAAAGTATTGCCACCACATCAAAATAATTAATCTGTTATAAAATTCAAAATTCATGCAATTTTTCTCTTTTTTAATTAAGAACATCTTTCATTTAAGAAAGGTGATGGATTCATAGGACATTCATAACTTTAAGGCATAGACACTAAGACACTAATGATCATAAGACACAAACATAAATAAAACATACAGCATGAAAATTTGAAAAATAGAAAAATAAAGAACAAGGAGATTAAAGAACGGGTCCACCTTAGTGATGGCGGCTTGTTCTTCCTCTTGAAGTTCTTATGGAGTGCTTGAGCTCCTCAATGTCTCTTCATTGCCTTTGTTGCTCCTCTCTCATGATTCTTTGATCTTCTCTAATTTCATGGAGGAGGATGGAATGTTCTTGGTGCTCCACCCTTAGTTGTCCATGTTGGAACTCAATTCTCCTAGGGAGGTGTTGATTTGCTCCCAATAATTTTGTGGAGGAAAGTGCATCCCTTGAGGTATCTCAGGGATTTCATGATGAGGAATTTCCTCATGTCCATGAGTGGGATCTCTTGTTTGCTCCATCCTTTTCTTAGTGATGGGCTTGTCCTCATCAATGAGGATGTCTCCCTCTATGTTAATTCCAACTGAATTACAAAGGTGACAAATGAGATGAGGGAAGGCTAACCTTGCCAAGGTAGAGGACTTGTCCGCCACCTTATAAAGTTCTTGGGATATAACCTCATGAACTTCTACTTCCTCTCCAATCATGATGCTATGAATCATGATAGCCCGGTCTATAGTAACTTTGGATCGGTTGCTAGTGGGAATGATTGAGCGTTGGATAAACTCCAACCATCCCCTAGCCACGGGCTTGAGGTCATGCCTTCTCAGTTGAACCGGCTTTCCTTTTGAATCTCTCTTTCATTGAGTGCCCTCTTCACAAATGTCTATGAGGACTTGGTCCAACCTTTGATCAAAGTTGACCTTTCTAGTGTAGGGGTGTTCATCTCCTTGCATCATGGGCAAGTTGAATGCCAACCTTACATTTTCCGGACTAAAATCTAAGCATTTTCCCCGAACCATTGTAAGCCAATTCTTTGGGTCCGGGTTCACAATTTGATCATGGTTCTTGGTGATCCATGCATTGGCATAGAACTCTTGAACCATTAAGATTCCGACTTGTTGAATGGGGTTGGTAAGAACTTCCCAACCTCTTCTTTGGATCTCATGTCGGATCTCCGGATATTCACTCTTTTTGAGTTTGAAAGGGACCTCGGGGATCACCTTCTTCATGGCCACAACTTCAAAGAAGTGGTCTTGATGCACCCTTGAGATGAATCTCTCCATCTCCCATGACTCGGAGGTGGAAGCTTTTGCCTTCCCTTTCCTCTTTCTAGAGATTTCTCCAACCTTAGATGCCATAAATGGTTATGGAAAAACAAAAAGTAATGCTTTTACCACACCAAACGTAGAAGGTTTGCTCGTCCTCGAGCACAAGAAAAAGAAGAGAGTAGAAGAAGAAGAAATAGAGGAGATAGAGGTGGCTTTGTTTTTCGGCCAAGGGGGAGAAGTGGTGTGTATGATGTGTGAAAAAGAGGGGGTGAAGATGGGTTTATATAGGGGTGGAGAGAGGGGTAGGGTTCGGTTATGTATGGGTGAGTTTGGGAGGGAAAGTGGTTTGAATTTGAATGGTGAGGTAGGTGGGGTTTTATGAAGGATGGATGTGAGTGGTGAAGAGAATGGTGGGATTTGATAGGTGAGGGTTTTGGGGAAGAGGTGTTGAGGTGATTGGTGAATGGGTGAAGGAGAAAGAGAGTGGTGGGGTAGGTGGGGATCCTGTGGGGTCCACAGATCCTGAGGTGTCAAGGGTAATTCATCCCTGCACCAAGTGGCGAGCAAAAATGCTCCTTCTGCCAATCCTGGCGTTAAACACCGGGCTGGTGCCCATTTCTGGTGTTTAACGCCAGCTTCTTGCCAATTCCTGGCGTTAAACGCCAGTCTGGTGCCCCTTTCTGGCATTAAAAGCCCAGAATGGTGCCAGACTGTGCGTTAAACGCCCATTCTGCTATCTTCACTGGCGTTTAAACGCCAGCAGATTTTCCTCCAGGGTGTGCTATTTTCTTTGTTTTTCATGCTGTTTTTGCTTTTTCAATTGATTTTGTGACTTCCCATGATCATCAACCTATAAAAAATATAAAATAACAAAGGAAAATAGATAAATATAACATTGGGTTGCCTCCCAACAAGCGCTTCTTTAATGTCAGTAGCTTGACAGTGGGCTCTCATGGAGCCTCACAGATACTCAGAGCAATATTGGAACCTCCCAAGACCAAACTTAGAGTTTGAATGTGGGGTTCAACACCAAACTTAGAATTTGGTTGTGGCCTCTCAACACCAAACTTAGAGTTTGACTATGGGGGCTCTGTTTGACTCTGTTTTAAGAGAAGCTCTTCATGCTTCCTCTCCATGGTTACAGAGGGATATCCTTGAGCCTTAAACATTAAGGATTCTTTATTCACTTGAATGATCAATTCTCCTCTGTCAACATCAATCACAGCCTTTGCTGTGGCTAGGAAGGGTCTGCCAAGGATGATGGATGCATCCATGCACTTCTATGAAATCAGCAGGGATGTAATGGTCTTCAACCTTTACCAGAACATCCTCTACAAGTCATAAGCTTGTTTTCTTGAATTGTCTGCCATCTCTAGTGAGATTCTTGCAGCTTGTACCTCAAAGATCCTAGCTTCTCCATTACAGAGAGAGGCATGAGGTTTATACTTGACCCTAGGTCACACAGAGCCTTCTCAAAGGTCATGGTGCCTATGGTACAAGGTAATCTCTGCCTAGTCAAGTCATCCAGTTCTTTGGTGAGCAAAGGGGTTCATCCTCCAAGTCTCATTACCAAATAACTTGTCATTTAGCTTCATGATTGCTCCAAGTACTTAGCAACTTGCTCTTCAGTGACATCTTCGTCCTCTTCAAGAAGAATACTCATCAGACTCATGAATGGAAGAAGTAAATCCATGGAATCTCTATGGTCTCAGTGTGAGCCTCAGATTCCCATGGTTCCTCATTAGGGAACTCATTGGAGGCGAGTGGATGTCCATTGAGGTCTTCCTCAGTGGCTATCACTGCCTCTTCCTCCTCTCCAATTTCGGCCATGTTGATGGCCTTGCACTCTCCTTTTGGATTCTCTTCTGTATTGCTTGGAAGAGTACTAGGAGGGAGTTCGGTAACTTTCTTACTCAGCTGACCCACTTGTGCCTCCAAGTTTCTAATGGAGGACCTTGTTTCAGTCATGAAACTTTGAGTGGTTTTGATTAGATCAGAGACCATGGTTGCTAAGTCAGAGTGGCTCTGCTTAGAATTCTCTATCTGTTGTTGAAGTCTCTGTTGATCCTTCCATGAGAGATTTGGATGATTTCTCCATGAAGGATTATAGGTGTTTCCATAGGGTTCTCCCATGTAATTCACCTCTTCCATTGAAGGGTTCTCAGGATCATAAGCTTCTTCTTCAGATGAAGCATCCTTAGTACTGCCTGGTGTAGCTTGCATTCCAGACAGACTTTGAGAAATTATATTGACTTGCTGAGTCAATATTTTGTTCTGAGCCAGTGTGGCATTCAGAGTATCAATCTCAAGAACTCCTTTCTTCTGATTCGTCCCATTGTTCACAGGATTCCTTCAGAAGTGTACATGAATTCGTTATTTGCAACCATTTCAATGGTTATTGAGCTTCTGTAGGCGTCTTCTTCAGATGAAGAGATCCTCCAGCAGAGCTATCCAATGACATCTTGGACAGTTCAGACAGACCATCATAGAAAATACCTATGATGCTCCATTCAGAAAGCATGTCAGAGGGACACTTTCTGTTTAATTGTTTGTATCTTTCCCAAGCTTCATAGAGGGATTCTCCTTCCTTCTGTCTGAAGGTTTGGACTTCCACTCTAAGCTACTCAATTTTTGAGGTGGAAAAACTTTGCCAAGAAGGCATTGACTAGCTTTTCCCAAGTCAGGCTTCCTTAGGTATGGCCCATATCCTAGCTCTGTCTCT